>NW_027490114.1:1276534-1595667 GCF_050948175.1 Xylocopa sonorina | reverse complement strand
GAAACTTAACTCTCGGTAGGAATGTTTTGGTCAACCTATCGTCAATGTACGAATTTTAACTCTCCGTGGGCTCTTTTTTCTTCAAACTACTGTCAATATTCAAATTTTAACTAATGGTTGAAATCTTTTTGTCAGACAATCGTCAATAAACGAATTTTAATACTAGGTTGGAATTTTTTTCTTCAAACTATCGCCTATATACGAAACTTAACTCTCGGTAGGAATTTTTTGGTCAACCTATCGTCAATGTACGAAATTTAACTCTCCGTGGGCTCTTTTTTCTTCAAACTACTGTCAATATTCAAATTTTAACTAATGGTTGAAATCTTTTTGTCAAACAATCGTTAATAAACGAATTTTAATACTAGGTTAGAATTTTTTTCTTCAAACTACCGTCAATGTACGAATTTTAACTCTCGGTGGGAACTTTTTTCTTCAAACCACTGTCAATATTCAAATTTTAACTACTGGTTGGAATCTTTTTGTCAAACAATCGTCAATACACGAATTTTAATACTAGGTTGGAATTTTTTTCTTCAAACTATCGGCTATATACGAAACATAACTCTCGGTAGGAATTTTTTGGTCAACCTATCGTCAATGTACGAATTTTAACTCTCGGTGGGAACTTTTTTCTTCAAACTACTGTCAATATTCAAATTTTAACTATTGGTTGGAATCTTTTTGTCAAACAATCGTCAATACACGAATTTTAATACTAGGTTGGAATTTTTTTCTTCAAACTATCGCTTATATACGAAATTTAACTATCGGTGGGAATTTTTTGGTCAACCTATCGTCAATGTACGAATTCTAACTCTTGGTGGGCACTTTTTTCATCAAACTACTGTCAATATTCAAACTTTAACTAATGGTTGGAATCTTTTTGTCAAACAATCGTCAATACACGAATTTTAATACTATGTTGCAATTTTTTTCTTCAAACTATCGCCTATATACGAAATTTAACTCACGGTGGGAATTTTTTGGTCAACGTATCGCCAATGTACGAATTTTAACTCTCGATGGGCACTTTTTCTTCAAACTACTATGAATACTCAAATTTTAACTATTGTTTGGAATCTTTTTGTCAGACAATTGTCAATACACGAATTTTAATAATAGGTTGGAATTTTTTTCTTCAAACTATCGCCTATATACGAAACTTAACTCTCGGTAGGAATTTTTTGGTCAACCTATCGTCATTGTACGAATTTTAACTCTCGGTGGGAACTTTTTTCTTCAAACTACTGTCAATATTCAAATTTTAACTATTGGTTGGAATCTTTTTGTCAAACAATCGTCAATACACGAATTTTAATACTAGGTTGGAATTTTTTTCTTGAAACTATCGCCTATATACGAAATTTGACTCTCGGTGGGAATTTTTTGGTCAACCTATCGACAATGTACGAATTTTAACTCTTGGTGGGCACTTTTTTCTTCAAACTACTGTCAATACTCAAATCTTAACTAATGGTTGAAATCTTTTTGTCAAACAATCGTCAATACACGAATTTTAATACTAGGTTGGAATTTTTTTCTTCAAACTATCGCCTATATACGAAATTTAACTCACGGTGGGAATTTTTTGGTCAACCTATCGTCAATGTACGAATTTTAACTCTCGGTGGGAACTTTTTTCTTCAAACTACTGTCAATATTCAAATTTTAACTAATGGTTGAAATCTTTTTGTTAAACAATCGTCAATAAACGAATTTTAATACTAGGTTAGAATTTTTTTCTTCAAACTACCGTCAATGTACGAATTTTAACTCTCGTTGGGAACTTTTTTCTTCAAACTACTGTCAATATTCAAATTTTAACTCCTGGTTGGAATCTTTTTGTCAAACAATCGTCAATACACGAATTTTAATACTAGGTTGGAATTTTTTTCTTCAAACTATTGTCAATACTCAAATTTTAACTAATGGTTGAAATCTTTATGTCAGACAATCGTCAATATACGAATTTTAATACTAGGTTGGAATTTTTTTCTTCAAACTATCGCCTATATACGAAACTTAACTGTCGGTAGGAATTTTTTGGTCAACCTATCGTCAATGTATGAATTTTAACTCTCGGTGGGCACTTTTTCCTTCAAACTACTGTCAATATTCAAATTTTAACTAATGGTTGAAATCTTTTTGTCAAACAATCGTCAATAAACCAATTTTAATACTAGGTTGGAATTTTTTTCTTCAAACTATCGTCAATATACGAAATTTAACTCTCGGTGGAAATTTTTTGGTCAAACTATCGCCAATGTACGAATTTTAACTCTCGATGGGCACTTTTTCTTCAAACTACTATGAATACTCAAATTTTAACTATTGTTTGGAATCTTTTTGTCAGACAATCGTCAATACACGAATTTTAATAATAGGTTGGAAATTTTTTCTTCAAACTATCGCCTATATACGAAATTTAACTCTCGGTGGGAATTTTTTGGTCAACCTATCGTCAATGTACGAATTTTAACTCTCGGTGGGCACTTTTTTCTTCAAACTACTGTCATTATTCAAATTTTAGCTATTGGTTGGAATCTTTTTGTCAAACAATCGTCAATACACGAATTTTAATACTAGGTTGGAATTTTTTTCTTCAAACTATTGTCAATATTCAAATTTTAACTATTGGTTGGAATCTTTTTGTCAAACAATCGTCAATACACGAATTTTAATACTAGGTTGGAATTTTTTTCTTCAAACTATCGCCAATATACGAAATTTAACTCTAGGTAGGAATTTTTTCGTCAACGTATCGTCAATGTACGAATTTTAACTCTCGGTGGGAACTTTTTTCTTCAAACTACTGTCAATATTCAAATTTTAACAATTGGTTGGAATCTTTTTGTCAAACAATCGTCAATACACGAATTTTAATGCTAGGTTGGAATTTTTTTCTTCAAACTATCGCCTATATACGAAATTTAACTCTCGGTAGGAATTTTTTGGTCAACCTGTCGTCAATGTACGAATTTTAACTCTCGGTGGGAACTTTTTTCTTCAAACTACTGTCAATATTCAAATTTTAACTAATGGTTGAAATCTTTTTGTTAAACAATCGTCAATAAACCAATTTTAATACTAGGTTGGAATTTTTTTGTTCAAACTATCGTTAATATACGAAATTTAACTCTCGGTGGGAATTTTTTGGTCAAACTATCGCCAATGTACGAATTTTAACTCTCGATGGGCACTTTTTCTTCAAACTACTATGAATACTCAAATTTTAACTATCGTTTGGAATCTTTTTGTCAGACAATCGTCAATACACGAATTTTAATAATAGGTTGGAATTTTTTTCTTCAAACTATCGCCTATATACGAAATTTAACTCTCGGTGGGAATTTTTTGGTCAACCTATCGTCAATGTACGAATTTTAACTCTCGGTGGGCACTTTTTTCTTCAAACTACTGTCATTATTCAAATTTTAACTATTGGTTGGAATCTTTTTGTCAAACAATCGTCAATACACGAATTTTAATACTAGGTTGGAATTTTTTTCTTCAAACTATCGCCAATATACGAAATTTATCTCTCGGTGGGAATTTTTTGGTCAAACTATCGCCAATGTACGAATTTTAACTCTCGGTGTGCACTTTTTCCTTCAAACTACTGTCAATATTCAAATTTTAACTAATGGTTGAAATCTTTAAGTCAGACAATCGTCAATAAACGAATTTTAATACTAGGTTGGAATTTTTTTCTTCAAACTATCGCCTATATACGAAACTTAACTCTCGGTAGGAATGTTTTGGTCAACCTATCGTCAATGTACGAATTTTAACTCTCCGTGGGCTCTTTTTTCTTCAAACTACTGTCAATATTCAAATTTTAACTAATGGTTGAAATCTTTTTGTCAGACAATCGTCAATAAACGAATTTTAATACTAGGTTGGAATTTTTTTCTTCAAACTATCGCCTATATACGAAACTTAACTCTCGGTAGGAATTTTTTGGTCAACCTATCGTCAATGTACGAAATTTAACTCTCCGTGGGCTCTTTTTTCTTCAAACTACTGTCAATATTCAAATTTTAACTAATGGTTGAAATCTTTTTGTCAAACAATCGTTAATAAACGAATTTTAATACTAGGTTAGAATTTTTTTCTTCAAACTACCGTCAATGTACGAATTTTAACTCTCGGTGGGAACTATTTTCTTCAAACCACTGTCAATATTCAAATTTTAACTACTGGTTGGAATCTTTTTGTCAAACAATCGTCAATACACGAATTTTAATACTAGGTTGGAATTTTTTTCTTCAAACTATTGCCAATATTCAAATTTTAACTATTGGTTGGAATCTTTTTGTCAAACAATCGTCAATACACGAATTTTAATACTAGGTTGGAATTTTTTTCTTCAAACTATCGGCTATATACGAAACTTAACTCTCGGTAGGAATTTTTTGGTCAACCTATCGTCAATGTACGAATTTTAACTCTCGGTGGGAACTTTTTTCTTCAAACTACTGTCAATATTCAAATTTTAACTATTGGTTGGAATCTTTTTGTCAAACAATCGTCAATACACGAATTTTAATACTAGGTTGGAATTTTTTTCTTCAAACTATCGCTTATATACGAAATTTAACTCTCGGTGGGAATTTTTTGGTCAACCTATCGTCAATGTACGAATTCTAACTCTTGGTGGGCACTTTTTTCATCAAACTACTGTCAATATTCAAACTTTAACTAATGGTTGGAATCTTTTTGTGAAACAATCGTCAATACACGAATTTTAATACTATGTTGCAATTTTTTTCTTCAAACTATCGCCTATATACGAAATTTAACTCACGGTGGGAATTTTTTGGTCAACGTATCGCCAATGTACGAATTTTAACTCTCGATGGGCACTTTTTCTTCAAACTACTATGAATACTCAAATTTTAACTATTGTTTGGAATCTTTTTGTCAGACAATTGTCAATACACGAATTTTAATAATAGGTTGGAATTTTTTTCTTCAAACTATCGCCTATATACGAAACTTAACTCTCGGTAGGAATTTTTTGGTCAACCTATCGTCAATGTACGAATTTTAACTCTCGGTGGGAACTTTTTTCTTCAAACTACTGTCAATATTCAAATTTTAACTATTGGTTGGAATCTTTTTGTCAAACAATCGTCAATACACGAATTTTAATACTAGGTTGGAATTTTTTTCTTGAAACTATCGCCTATATACGAAATTTGACTCTCGGTGGGAATTTTTTGGTCAACCTATCGACAATGTACGAATTTTAACTCTTGGTGGGCACTTTTTTCTTCAAACTACTGTCAATACTCAAATCTTAACTAATGGTTGAAATCTTTTTGTCAAACAATCGTCAATACACGAATTTTAATACTAGGTTGGAATTTTTTTCTTCAAACTATCGCCTATATACGAAATTTAACTCACGGTGGGAATTTTTTGGTCAACCTATCGTCAATGTACGAATTTTAACTCTCGGTGGGAACTTTTTTCTTCAAACTACTGTCAATAATCAAATTTTAACTAATGGTTGAAATCTTTTTGTTAAACAATCGTCAATAAACGAATTTTAATACTAGGTTAGAATTTTTTTCTTCAAACTACCGTCAATGTACGAATTTTAACTCTCGTTGGGAACTTTTTTCTACAAACTACTGTCAATATTCAAATTTTAACTCCTGGTTGGAATCTTTTTGTCAAACAATCGTCAATACACGAATTTTAATACTAGGTTGGAATTTTTTTCTTCAAACTATTGTCAATACTCAAATTTTAACTAATGGTTGAAATCTTTATGTCAGACAATCGTCAATATACGAATTTTAATACTAGGTTGGAATTTTTTTCTTCAAACTATCGCCTATATACGAAACTTAACTGTCGGTAGGAATTTTTTGGTCAACCTATCGTCAATGTATGAATTTTAACTCTCGGTGGGCACTTTTTCCTTCAAACTACTGTCAATATTCAAATTTTAACTAATGGTTGAAATCTTTTTGTCAAACAATCGTCAATAAACCAATTTTAATACTAGGTTGGAATTTTTTTCTTCAAACTATCGTCAATATACGAAATTTAACTCTCGGTGGAAATTTTTTGGTCAAACTATCGCCAATGTACGAATTTTAACTCTCGATGGGCACTTTTTCTTCAAACTACTATGAATACTCAAATTTTAACTATTGTTTGGAATCTTTTTGTCAGACAATCGTCAATACACGAATTTTAATAATAGGTTGGAAATTTTTTCTTCAAACTATCGCCTATATACGAAATTTAACTCTCGGTGGGAATTTTTTGGTCAACCTATCGTCAATGTACGAATTTTAACTCTCGGTGGGAACTTTTTTCTTCAAACTACTGTCAATATTCAAATTTTAACTATTGGTTGGAATCTTTTTGTCAAACAATCGTCAATACACGAATTTTAATACTAGGTTGGAATTTTTTTCTTGAAACTATCGCCTATATACGAAATTTGACTCTCGGTGGGAATTTTTTGGTCAACCTATCGACAATGTACGAATTTTAACTCTTGGTGGGCACTTTTTTCTTCAAACTACTGTCAATACTCAAATCTTAACTAATGGTTGAAATCTTTTTGTCAAACAATCGTCAATACACGAATTTTAATACTAGGTTGGAATTTTTTTCTTCAAACTATCGCCTATATACGAAATTTAACTCACGGTGGGAATTTTTTGGTCAACCTATCGTCAATGTACGAATTTTAACTCTCGGTGGGAACTTTTTTCTTCAAACTACTGTCAATATTCAAATTTTAACTAATGGTTGAAATCTTTTTGTTAAACAATCGTCAATAAACGAATTTTAATACTAGGTTAGAATTTTTTTCTTCAAACTACCGTCAATGTACGAATTTTAACTCTCGTTGGGAACTTTTTTCTTCAAACTACTGTCAATATTCAAATTTTAACTCCTGGTTGGAATCTTTTTGTCAAACAATCGTCAATACACGAATTTTAATACTAGGTTGGAATTTTTTTCTTCAAACTATTGTCAATACTCAAATTTTAACTAATGGTTGAAATCTTTATGTCAGACAATCGTCAATATACGAATTTTAATACTAGGTTGGAATTTTTTTCTTCAAACTATCGCTTATATACGAAATTTAACTATCGGTGGGAATTTTTTGGTCAACCTATCGTCAATGTACGAATTCTAACTCTTGGTGGGCACTTTTTTCATCAAACTACTGTCAATATTCAAACTTTAACTAATGGTTGGAATCTTTTTGTCAAACAATCGTCAATACACGAATTTTAATACTATGTTGCAATTTTTTTCTTCAAACTATCGCCTATATACGAAATTTAACTCACGGTGGGAATTTTTTGGTCAACGTATCGCCAATGTACGAATTTTAACTCTCGATGGGCACTTTTTCTTCAAACTACTATGAATACTCAAATTTTAACTATTGTTTGGAATCTTTTTGTCAGACAATTGTCAATACACGAATTTTAATAATAGGTTGGAATTTTTTTCTTCAAACTATCGCCTATATACGAAACTTAACTCTCGGTAGGAATTTTTTGGTCAACCTATCGTCATTGTACGAATTTTAACTCTCGGTGGGAACTTTTTTCTTCAAACTACTGTCAATATTCAAATTTTAACTATTGGTTGGAATCTTTTTGTCAAACAATCGTCAATACACGAATTTTAATACTAGGTTGGAATTTTTTTCTTGAAACTATCGCCTATATACGAAATTTGACTCTCGGTGGGAATTTTTTGGTCAACCTATCGACAATGTACGAATTTTAACTCTTGGTGGGCACTTTTTTCTTCAAACTACTGTCAATACTCAAATCTTAACTAATGGTTGAAATCTTTTTGTCAAACAATCGTCAATACACGAATTTTAATACTAGGTTGGAATTTTTTTCTTCAAACTATCGCCTATATACGAAATTTAACTCACGGTGGGAATTTTTTGGTCAACCTATCGTCAATGTACGAATTTTAACTCTCGGTGGGAACTTTTTTCTTCAAACTACTGTCAATATTCAAATTTTAACTAATGGTTGAAATCTTTTTGTTAAACAATCGTCAATAAACGAATTTTAATACTAGGTTAGAATTTTTTTCTTCAAACTACCGTCAATGTACGAATTTTAACTCTCGTTGGGAACTTTTTTCTTCAAACTACTGTCAATATTCAAATTTTAACTCCTGGTTGGAATCTTTTTGTCAAACAATCGTCAATACACGAATTTTAATACTAGGTTGGAATTTTTTTCTTCAAACTATTGTCAATACTCAAATTTTAACTAATGGTTGAAATCTTTATGTCAGACAATCGTCAATATACGAATTTTAATACTAGGTTGGAATTTTTTTCTTCAAACTATCGCCTATATACGAAACTTAACTGTCGGTAGGAATTTTTTGGTCAACCTATCGTCAATGTATGAATTTTAACTCTCGGTGGGCACTTTTTCCTTCAAACTACTGTCAATATTCAAATTTTAACTAATGGTTGAAATCTTTTTGTCAAACAATCGTCAATAAACCAATTTTAATACTAGGTTGGAATTTTTTTCTTCAAACTATCGTCAATATACGAAATTTAACTCTCGGTGGAAATTTTTTGGTCAAACTATCGCCAATGTACGAATTTTAACTCTCGATGGGCACTTTTTCTTCAAACTACTATGAATACTCAAATTTTAACTATTGTTTGGAATCTTTTTGTCAGACAATCGTCAATACACGAATTTTAATAATAGGTTGGAAATTTTTTCTTCAAACTATCGCCTATATACGAAATTTAACTCTCGGTGGGAATTTTTTGGTCAACCTATCGTCAATCTACGAATTTTAACTCTCGGTGGGCACTTTTTTCTTCAAACTACTGTCATTATTCAAATTTTAACTATTGGTTGGAATCTTTTTGTCAAACAATCGTCAATACACGAATTTTAATACTAGGTTGGAATTTTTTTCTTCAAACTATTGTCAATATTCAAATTTTAACTATTGGTTGGAATCTTTTTGTCAAACAATCGTCAATACACGAATTTTAATACTAGGTTGGAATTTTTTTCTTCAAACTATCGCCAATATACGAAATTTAACTCTAGGTAGGAATTTTTTCGTCAACGTATCGTCAATGTACGAATTTTAACTCTCGGTGGGAACTTTTTTCTTCAAACTACTGTCAATATTCAAATTTTAACAATTGGTTGGAATCTTTTTGTCAAACAATCGTCAATACACGAATTTTAATGCTAGGTTGGAATTTTTTTCTTCAAACTATCGCCTATATACGAAATTTAACTCTCGGTAGGAATTTTTTGGTCAACCTGTCGTCAATGTACGAATTTTAACTCTCGGTGGGAACTTTTTTCTTCAAACTACTGTCAATATTCAAATTTTAACTAATGGTTGAAATCTTTTTGTTAAACAATCGTCAATAAACCAATTTTAATACTAGGTTGGAATTTTTTTGTTCAAACTATCGTTAATATACGAAATTTAACTCTCGGTGGGAATTTTTTGGTCAAACTATCGCCAATGTACGAATTTTAACTCTCGATGGGCACTTTTTCTTCAAACTACTATGAATACTCAAATTTTAACTATCGTTTGGAATCTTTTTGTCAGACAATCGTCAATACACGAATTTTAATAATAGGTTGGAATTTTTTTCTTCAAACTATCGCCTATATACGAAATTTAACTCTCGGTGGGAATTTTTTGGTCAACCTATCGTCAATGTACGAATTTTAACTCTCGGTGGGCACTTTTTTCTTCAAACTACTGTCATTATTCAAATTTTAACTATTGGTTGGAATCTTTTTGTCAAACAATCGTCAATACACGAATTTTAATACTAGGTTGGAATTTTTTTCTTCAAACTATCGCCAATATACGAAATTTATCTCTCGGTGGGAATTTTTTGGTCAAACTATCGCCAATGTACGAATTTTAACTCTCGGTGTGCACTTTTTCCTTCAAACTACTGTCAATATTCAAATTTTAACTAATGGTTGAAATCTTTAAGTCAGACAATCGTCAATAAACGAATTTTAATACTAGGTTGGAATTTTTTTCTTCAAACTATCGCCTATATACGAAACTTAACTCTCGGTAGGAATGTTTTGGTCAACCTATCGTCAATGTACGAATTTTAACTCTCCGTGGGCTCTTTTTTCTTCAAACTACTGTCAATATTCAAATTTTAACTAACGGTTGAAATCTTTTTGTCAGACAATCGTCAATAAACGAATTTTAATACTAGGTTGGAATTTTTTTCTTCAAACTATTGCCAATATTCAAATTTTAACTATTGGTTGGAATCTTTTTGTCAAACAATCGTCAATACACGAATTTTAATACTAGGTTGGAATTTTTTTCTTGAAACTATCGCCTATATACGAAATTTGACTCTCGGTGGGAATTTTTTGGTCAACCTATCGACAATGTACGAATTTTAACTCTTGGTGGGCACTTTTTTCTTCAAACTACTGTCAATACTCAAATCTTAACTAATGGTTGAAATCTTTTTGTCAAACAATCGTCAATACACGAATTTTAATACTAGGTTGGAATTTTTTTCTTCAAACTATCGCCTATATACGAAATTTAACTCACGGTGGGAATTTTTTGGTCAACCTATCGTCAATGTACGAATTTTAACTCTCGGTGGGAACTTTTTTCTTCAAACTACTGTCAATAATCAAATTTTAACTAATGGTTGAAATCTTTTTGTTAAACAATCGTCAATAAACGAATTTTAATACTAGGTTAGAATTTTTTTCTTCAAACTACCGTCAATGTACGAATTTTAACTCTCGTTGGGAACTTTTTTCTACAAACTACTGTCAATATTCAAATTTTAACTCCTGGTTGGAATCTTTTTGTCAAACAATCGTCAATACACGAATTTTAATACTAGGTTGGAATTTTTTTCTTCAAACTATTGTCAATACTCAAATTTTAACTAATGGTTGAAATCTTTATGTCAGACAATCGTCAATATACGAATTTTAATACTAGGTTGGAATTTTTTTCTTCAAACTATCGCCTATATACGAAACTTAACTGTCGGTAGGAATTTTTTGGTCAACCTATCGTCAATGTATGAATTTTAACTCTCGGTGGGCACTTTTTCCTTCAAACTACTGTCAATATTCAAATTTTAACTAATGGTTGAAATCTTTTTGTCAAACAATCGTCAATAAACCAATTTTAATACTAGGTTGGAATTTTTTTCTTCAAACTATCGTCAATATACGAAATTTAACTCTCGGTGGAAATTTTTTGGTCAAACTATCGCCAATGTACGAATTTTAACTCTCGATGGGCACTTTTTCTTCAAACTACTATGAATACTCAAATTTTAACTATTGTTTGGAATCTTTTTGTCAGACAATCGTCAATACACGAATTTTAATAATAGGTTGGAAATTTTTTCTTCAAACTATCGCCTATATACGAAATTTAACTCTCGGTGGGAATTTTTTGGTCAACCTATCGTCAATGTACGAATTTTAACTCTCGGTGGGAACTTTTTTCTTCAAACTACTGTCAATATTCAAATTTTAACTATTGGTTGGAATCTTTTTGTCAAACAATCGTCAATACACGAATTTTAATACTAGGTTGGAATTTTTTTCTTGAAACTATCGCCTATATACGAAATTTGACTCTCGGTGGGAATTTTTTGGTCAACCTATCGACAATGTACGAATTTTAACTCTTGGTGGGCACTTTTTTCTTCAAACTACTGTCAATACTCAAATCTTAACTAATGGTTGAAATCTTTTTGTCAAACAATCGTCAATACACGAATTTTAATACTAGGTTGGAATTTTTTTCTTCAAACTATCGCCTATATACGAAATTTAACTCACGGTGGGAATTTTTTGGTCAACCTATCGTCAATGTACGAATTTTAACTCTCGGTGGGAACTTTTTTCTTCAAACTACTGTCAATATTCAAATTTTAACTAATGGTTGAAATCTTTTTGTTAAACAATCGTCAATAAACGAATTTTAATACTAGGTTAGAATTTTTTTCTTCAAACTACCGTCAATGTACGAATTTTAACTCTCGTTGGGAACTTTTTTCTTCAAACTACTGTCAATATTCAAATTTTAACTCCTGGTTGGAATCTTTTTGTCAAACAATCGTCAATACACGAATTTTAATACTAGGTTGGAATTTTTTTCTTCAAACTATCGCCTATATACGAAATTTAACTCACGGTGGGAATTTTTTGGTCAACCTATCGTCAATGTACGAATTTTAACTCTCGGTGGGAACTTTTTTCTTCAAACTACTGTCAATATTCAAATTTTAACTAATGGTTGAAATCTTTTTGTTAAACAATCGTCAATAAGCGAATTTTAATACTAGGTTAGAATTTTTTTCTTCAAACTACCGTCAATGTACGAATTTTAACTCTCGTTGGGAACTTTTTTCTTCAAACTACTGTCATTATTCAAATTTTAACTATTGGTTGGAATCTTTTTGTCAAACAATCGTCAATACACGAATTTTAATACTAGGTTGGAATTTTTTTCTTCAAACTATCGCCTACATACGAAACTTAACTCTCGGTAGGAATTTTTTGGTCAACCTATCGTCAATGTACGAATTTTAACTCTCGGTGGGAACTTTTTTCTTCAAACTACTGTCAATATTCAAATTTTAACTATTGGTTGGAATCTTTTTGTCAAACAATCGTCAATACACGAATTTTAATACTAGGTTGGAATTTTTTTCTTCAAACTATCGCTTATATACGAAATTTAACTCTCGGTGGGAATTTTTTGGTCAACCTATCCTCAATGTACGAATTTTAACTCTTGGTGGGCACTTTTTTCATCAAACTACTGTCAATATTCAAACTTTAACTAATGGTTGGAATCTTTTTGTCAAACAATCGTCAATACACGAATTTTAATACTATGTTGGAATTTTTTTCTTCAAACTATCGCCTATATACGAAATTTAACTCACGGTGGGAATTTTTTAGTCAACGTATCGTCAATGTACGAATTTTAACTCTCGGTGGGAACTTTTTTCTTCAAACTACTGTCAATATTCAAATTTTAACTAATGGTTGAAATCTTTTTGTTAAACAATCGTCAATAAACGAATTTTAATACTAGGTTAGAATTTTTTTCTTCAAACTACCGTCAATGTACTAATTTTAACTCTCGTTGGGAACTTTTTTCTTCAAACTACTGTCAATATTCAAATTTTAACTCCTGGTTGGAATCTCTTTGTCAAACAATCGTCAATACACGAATTTTAATACTAGGTTGGAATTTTTTTCTTCAAACTATAGCCTATATACGAAATTTAACTATCGGTGGGAATTTTTTGGTCAACCTATCGTCAATGTACGAATTTTAACTGTTGGTGGGCACTTTTTTCTTCAAACTACTGTCAATATTCAAACTTTAACTAATGGTTGGAATCTTTTTGTCAAACAATCGTCAATACACGAATTTTAATACTAGGTTGGAATTTTTTTCTTCAAACTATCGCCTATATACGAAACTTAACTGTCGGTAGGAATTTTTTGGTCAACCTATCGTCAATGTATGAATTTTAACTCTCGGTGGGCACTTTTTCCTTCAAACTACTGTCAATATTCAAATTTTAACTAATGGTTGAAATCTTTTTGTCAAACAATCGTCAATAAACCAATTTTAATACTAGGTTGGAATTTTTTTCTTCAAACTATCGCCAATATACGAAATTTATCTCTCGGTGGGAATTTTTTGGTCAAACTATCGCCAATGTACGAATTTTAACTCTCGGTGTGCACTTTTTCCTTCAAACTACTGTCAATATTCAAATTTTAACTAATGGTTGAAATCTTTTTGTCAGACAATCGTCAATAAACGAATTTTAATACTAGGTTGGAATTTTTTTCTTCAAACTATCGCCTATATACGAAACTTAACTCTCGGTAGGAATGTTTTGGTCAACCTATCGTCAATGTACGAATTTTAACTCTCCGTGGGCTCTTTTTTCTTCAAACTACTGTCAATATTCAAATTTTAACTAATGGTTGAAATCTTTTTGTCAGACAATCGTCAATAAACGAATTTTAATACTAGGTTGGAATTTTTTTCTTCAAACTACCGTCAATGTACGAATGTTAACTCTCGTTGGGAACTTTTTTCTTCAAACTACTGTCATTATTCAAATTTTAACTATTGGTTGGAATCTTTTTGTCAAACAATCGTCAATACACGAATTTTAATACTAGGTTGGAATTTTTTTCTTCAAACTATTGTCAATACTCAAATTTTAACTAATGGTTGAAATCTTTATGTCAGACAATCGTCAATATACGAATTTTAATACTAGGTTGGAATTTTTTTCTTCAAACTATCGCCTATATACGAAACTTAACTGTCGGTAGGAATTTTTTGGTCAACCTATCGTCAATGTATGAATTTTAACTCTCGGTGGGCACTTTTTCCTTCAAACTACTGTCAATATTCAAATTTTAACTAATGGTTGAAATCTTTTTGTCAAACAATCGTCAATAAACCAATTTTAATACTAGGTTGGAATTTTTTTCTTCAAACTATCGTCAATATACGAAATTTAACTCTCGGTGGAAATTTTTTGGTCAAACTATCGCCAATGTACGAATTTTAACTCTCGATGGGCACTTTTTCTTCAAACTACTATGAATACTCAAATTTTAACTATTGTTTGGAATCTTTTTGTCAGACAATCGTCAATACACGAATTTTAATAATAGGTTGGAAATTTTTTCTTCAAACTATCGCCTATATACGAAATTTAACTCTCGGTGGGAATTTTTTGGTCAACCTATCGTCAATGTACGAATTATAACTCTCGGTGGGCACTTTTTTCTTCAAACTACTGTCATTATTCAAATTTTAACTATTGGTTGGAATCTTTTTGTCAAACAATCGTCAATACACGAATTTTAATACTAGGTTGGAATTTTTTTCTTCAAACTATCGTTAATATACGAAATTTATCTCTCGGTGGGAATTTTTTGGTCAAACTATCGCCAATGTACGAATTTTAACTCTCGGTGTGCACTTTTTCCTTCAAACTACTGTCAATATTCAAATTTTAACTAATGGTTGAAATCTTTTTGTCAGACAATCGTCAATAAACGAATTTTAATACTAGGCTGGAATTTTTTTCTTCAAACTATCGCCTATATACGAAACTTAACTCTCGGTAGGAATGTTTTGGTCAACCTATCGTCAATGTACGAATTTTAACTCTCCGTGGGCTCTTTTTTCTTCAAACTACTGTCAATATTCAAATTTTAACTAATGGTTGAAATCTTTTAGTCAGACAATCGTCATTAAACGAATTTTAATACTAGGTTGGAATTTTTTTCTTCAAATTACCGTCAATGTACGAATTTTAACTCTCGGTGGGAACTTTTTTCTTCAAACTACAATCAATATTCAAATTTTAACTATTGGTTGGAATCTTTTTGTCAAACAATCGTCAATACACGAATTTTAATACTAGGTTGGAATTTTTTTCTTCAAACTATCGCCTATATACGAAATTTAACTCACGGTGGGAATTTTTTGGTCAACCTATCGTCAATGTACGAATTTTAACTCTCGGTGGGAACTTTTTTCTTCAAACTACTGTCAATATTCAAATTTTAACTAATGATTGAAATCTTTTTGTTAAACAATCGTCAATAAGCGAATTTTAATACTAGGTTAGAATTTTTTTCTTCAAACTACCGTCAATGTACGAATTTTAACTCTCGTTGGGAACTTTTTTCTTCAAACTACTGTCATTATTCAAATTTTAACTATTGGTTGGAATCTTTTTGTCAAACAATCGTCAATACACGAATTTTAATACTAGGTTGGAATTTTTTTCTTCAAACTATCGCCTATATACGAAACTTAACTCTCGGTAGGAATTTTTTGGTCAACCTATCGTCAATGTACGAATTTTAACTCTCGGTGGGAACTTTTTTCTTCAAACTACTGTCAATATTCAAATTTTAACTATTGGTTGGAATCTTTTTGTCAAACAATCGTCAATACACGAATTTTAATACTATGTTGGAATTTTTTTCTTCAAACTATCGCCTATATACGAAATTTAACTCACGGTGGGAATTTTTTAGTCAACGTATCGTCAATGTACGAATTTTAACTCTCGGTGGGAACTTTTTTCTTCAAACTACTGTCAATATTCAAATTTTAACTAATGGTTGAAATCTTTTTGTTAAACAATCGTCAATAAACGAATTTTAATACTAGGTTAGAATTTTTTTCTTCAAACTACCGTCAATGTACTAATTTTAACTCTCGTTGGGAACTTTTTTCTTCAAACTACTGTCAATATTCAAATTTTAACTCCTGGTTGGAATCTCTTTGTCAAACAACCGTCAATACACGAATTTTAATACTAGGTTGGAATTTTTTTCTTCAAACTATAGCCTATATACGAAATTTAACTCTAGGTAGGAATTTTTTGGTCAACCTATCGTCAATGTACGAATTTTAACTCTCGGTGTGCACTTTTTCCTTCAAACTACTGTCAATATTCAAATTTTAACTATTGGTTGGAATCTTTTTGTCAAACAATCGTCAAGACACGAATTTTAATACTAGGTTGGAATTTTTTTCTTCAAACTATTGCCTATATACGAAATTTAACTCTCGGTGGGAATTTTTTGGTCAACCTATCGTCAATGTACGAATTTTAACTGTTGGTGGGCACTTTTTTCTTCAAACTACTGTCAATATTCAAATTTTAACTAATGGTTGAAATCTTTTTGTCAGACAATCGTCAATAAACGAATTTTAATACTAGGTTGGAATTTTTTTCTTCAAACTATCGCCTATATACGAAATTTAACTCTGGGTGGGAATTGTTTGGTCAACCTATCGTCAATGTACGAATTTTAAGTTTTGGTGTGCACTTTTTTCTTCAAACTACTGTCAATATTCAAACTTTAACTAATGGTTGGAATCTTTTTGTCAAACAATCGTCAATACACGAATTTTAATACTAGGTTGGAATTTTTTTCTTCAAACTATCGCCTATATACGAAACTTAACTGTCGGTAGGAATTTTTTGGTCAACCTATCGTCAATGTATGAATTTTAACTCTCGGTGGGCACTTTTTCCTTCAAACTACTGTCAATATTCAAATTTTAACTAATGGTTGAAATCTTTTTGTCAAACAATCGTCAATAAACCAATTTTAATACTAGGTTGGAATTTTTTTCTTCAAACTATCGCCAATATACGAAATTTATCTCTCGGTGGGAATTTTTTGGTCAAACTATCGCCAATGTACGAATTTTAACTCTCGGTGTGCACTTTTTCCTTCAAACTACTGTCAATATTCAAATTTTAACTAATGGTTGAAATCTCTTTGTCAGACAATCGTCAATAAACGAATTTTAATACTAGGTTGGAATTTTTTTCTTCAAACTATCGCCTATATACGAAACTTAACTCTCGGTAGAAATGTTTTGGTCAACCTATCGTCAATGTATGAATTTTAACTCTCGGTGGGCACTTTTTCCTTCAAACTACTGTCAATATTCAAATTTTAACTAATGGTTGAAATCTTTTTGTCAAACAATCGTCAATAAACCAATTTTAATACTAGGTTGGAATTTTTTTCTTCAAACTATCGTCAATATACGAAATTTAACTCTCGGTGGGAATTTTTTGGTCAAACTATCGCCAATGTACGAATTTTAACTCTGGATGGGCACTTTTTCTTCAAACTACTATGAATACTCAAATTTTAACTATTGTTTGGAATCTTTTTGTCAGACAATTGTCAATACACGAATTTTAATAATAGGTTGGAATTTTTTTCTTCAAACTATCGCCTATATACGAAATTTAACTCTCGGTGGGAATTTTTTGGTCAACCTATCGTCAATGTACGAATTTTAACTCTCGGTGGGCACTTTTTTCTTCAAACTACTGTCATTATTCAAATTTTAACTATTGGTTGGAATCTTTTTGTCAAACAATCGTCAATACACGAATTTTAATACTAGGTTGGAATTTTCTTCTTCAAACTATCGCCTATATACGAAATTTAACTCACGGTGGGAATTTTTTGGTCAACCTATCGTCAATGTACGAATTTTAACTCTCGGTGGGAACTTTTTTCTTCAAACTACTGTCAATATTCAAATTTTAACTATTGGTTGGAATCTTTTTGTCAAACAATCGTCAATACACGAATTTTAATACTAGGTTGGAATTTTTTTCGTCAAACTATCGCTTATATACGAAATTTAACTCTCGGTGGGAATTTTTTGGTCAACCTATCGTCAATGTACGAATTCTAACTCTTGGTGGGCACTTTTTTCATCAAACTACTGTCAATATTCAAACTTTAACTAATGGTTGGAATCTTTTTGTCAAACAATCGTCAATACACGAATTTTAATACTATGTTGCAATTTTTTTCTTCAAACTATCGCCTATATACGAAATTTAACTCACGGTGGGAATTTTTTGGTCAACGTATCGCCAATGTACGAATTTTAACTCTCGGTGGGCACTTTTTTCTTCAAACTACTGTCATTATTCAAATTTTAACTATTGGTTAGAATCTTTTTGTCAAACAATCGTCAATACACGAATTTTAATACTAGGTTGGAATTTTCTTCTTCAAACTATCGCCTATATACGAAATTTAACTCACGGTGGGAATTTTTTGGTCAACCTATCGTCAATGTACGAATTTTAACTCTCGGTGGGCACTTTTTTCTTCAAACTACTGTCATTATTCAAATTTTAACTATTGGTTGGAATCTTTTTGTCAAACAATCGTCAATACACGAATTTTAATACTAGGTTGGAATTTTTTTCTTCAAACTATCGCCTATATACGAAACTTAACTGTCGGTAGGAATTTTTTGGTCAACCTATCGTCAATGTATGAATTTTAACTCTCGGTGGGCACTTTTTCCTTCAAACTACTGTCAATATTCAAATTTTAACTAATGGTTGAAATCTTTTTGTCAAACAATCGTCAATAAACCAATTTTAATACTAGGTTGGAATTTTTTTCTTCAAACTATCGCCAATATACGAAATTTATCTCTCGGTGGGAATTTTTTGGTCAAACTATCGCCAATGTACGAATTTTAACTCTCGGTGTGCACTTTTTCCTTCAAACTACTGTCAATATTCAAATTTTAACTAATGGTTGAAATCTTTTTGTCAGACAATCGTCAATAAACGAATTTTAATACTAGGTTGGAATTTTTTTCTTCAAACTATCGCCTATATACGAAACTTAACTCTCGGTAGGAATGTTTTGGTCAACCTATCGTCAATGTACGAATTTTAACTCTCCGTGGGCTCTTTTTTCTTCAAACTACTGTCAATATTCAAATTTTAACTAATGGTTGAAATCTTTTTGTCAGACAATCGTCAATAAACGAATTTTAATACTAGGTTGGAATTTTTTTCTTCAAACTACCGTCAATGTACGAATGTTAACTCTCGTTGGGAACTTTTTTCTTCAAACTACTGTCATTATTCAAATTTTAACTATTGGTTGGAATCTTTTTGTCAAACAATCGTCAATACACGAATTTTAATACTAGGTTGGAATTTTTTTCTTCAAACTATTGTCAATACTCAAATTTTAACTAATGGTTGAAATCTTTATGTCAGACAATCGTCAATATACGAATTTTAATACTAGGTTGGAATTTTTTTCTTCAAACTATCGCCTATATACGAAACTTAACTGTCGGTAGGAATTTTTTGGTCAACCTATCGTCAATGTATGAATTTTAACTCTCGGTGGGCACTTTTTCCTTCAAACTACTGTCAATATTCAAATTTTAACTAATGGTTGAAATCTTTTTGTCAAACAATCGTCAATAAACCAATTTTAATACTAGGTTGGAATTTTTTTCTTCAAACTATCGTCAATATACGAAATTTAACTCTCGGTGGAAATTTTTTGGTCAAACTATCGCCAATGTACGAATTTTAACTCTCGATGGGCACTTTTTCTTCAAACTACTATGAATACTCAAATTTTAACTATTGTTTGGAATCTTTTTGTCAGACAATCGTCAATACACGAATTTTAATAATAGGTTGGAAATTTTTTCTACAAACTATCGCCTATATACGAAATTTAACTCTCGGTGGGAATTTTTTGGTCAACCTATCGTCAATGTACGAATTATAACTCTCGGTGGGCACTTTTTTCTTCAAACTACTGTCATTATTCAAATTTTAACTATTGGTTGGAATCTTTTTGTCAAACAATCGTCAATACACGAATTTTAATACTAGGTTGGAATTTTTTTCTTCAAACTATCGTTAATATACGAAATTTATCTCTCGGTGGGAATTTTTTGGTCAAACTATCGCCAATGTACGAATTTTAACTCTCGGTGTGCACTTTTTCCTTCAAACTACTGTCAATATTCAAATTTTAACTAATGGTTGAAATCTTTTTGTCAGACAATCGTCAATAAACGAATTTTAATACTAGGCTGGAATTTTTTTCTTCAAACTATCGCCTATATACGAAACTTAACTCTCGGTAGGAATGTTTTGGTCAACCTATCGTCAATGTACGAATTTTAACTCTCCGTGGGCTCTTTTTTCTTCAAACTACTGTCAATATTCAAATTTTAACTAATGGTTGAAATCTTTTAGTCAGACAATCGTCAATAAACGAATTTTAATACTAGGTTGGAATTTTTTTCTTCAAATTACCGTCAATGTACGAATTTTAACTCTCGGTGGGAACTTTTTTCTTCAAACTACTATCAATATTCAAATTTTAACTATTGGTTGGAATCTTTTTGTCAAACAATCGTCAATACACGAATTTTAATACTAGGTTGGAATTTTTTTCTTCAAACTATCGCCTATATACGAAACTTAACTCTCGGTAGGAATGTTTTGGTCAACCTATCGTCAATGTATGAATTTTAACTCTCGGTGGGCACTTTTTCCTTCAAACTACTGTCAATATTCAAATTTTAACTAATGGTTGAAATCTTTTTGTCAAACAATCGTCAATAAACCAATTTTAATACTAGGTTGGAATTTTTTTCTTCAAACTATCGTCAATATACGAAATTTAACTCTCGGTGGGAATTTTTTGGTCAAACTATCGCCAATGTACGAATTTTAACTCTGGATGGGCACTTTTTCTTCAAACTACTATGAATACTCAAATTTTAACTATTGTTTGGAATCTTTTTGTCAGACAATTGTCAATACACGAATTTTAATAATAGGTTGGAATTTTTTTCTTCAAACTATCGCCTATATACGAAATTTAACTCTCGGTGGGAATTTTTTGGTCAACCTATCGTCAATGTACGAATTTTAACTCTCGGTGGGCACTTTTTTCTTCAAACTACTGTCATTATTCAAATTTTAACTATTGGTTGGAATCTTTTTGTCAAACAATCGTCAATACACGAATTTTAATACTAGGTTGGAATTTTCTTCTTCAAACTATCGCCTATATACGAAATTTAACTCACGGTGGGAATTTTTTGGTCAACCTATCGTCAATGTACGAATTTTAACTCTCGGTGGGAACTTTTTTCTTCAAACTACTGTCAATATTCAAATTTTAACTATTGGTTGGAATCTTTTTGTCAAACAATCGTCAATACACGAATTTTAATACTAGGTTGGAATTTTTTTCTTCAAACTATCGCCAATATACGAAATTTAACTCTAGGTAGGAATTTTTTGGTCAACATATCGTCAATGTACGAATTTTAACTCTCGGTGGGAACTTTTTTCTTCAAACTACTGTCAATATTCAAATTTTAACAATTGGTTGGAATCTTTTTGTCAAACAATCGTCAATACACGAATTTTAATACTAGGTTGGAATTTTTTTCTTCAAACTATCGCCTATATACGAAATTTAACTCTCGGTAGGAATTTTTTGGTCAACCTATCGTCAATGTACGAATTTTAACTCTCGGTGGGAACTTTTTTCTTCAAACTACTGTCAATATTCAAATTTTAACTAATGGTTGAAATCTTTTTGTCAAACAATCGTCAATAAACCAATTTTAATACTAGGTTGGAATTTTTTTCTTCAAACTATCGTCAATATACGAAATTTAACTCTCGGTGGGAATTTTTTGGTCAAACTATCGCCAATGTACGAATTTTAACTCTGGATGGGCACTTTTTCTTCAAACTACTATGAATACTCAAATTTTAACTATTGTTTGGAATCTTTTTGTCAGACAATTGTCAATACACGAATTTTAATAATAGGTTGGAATTTTTTCTTCAAACTATCGCCTATATACGAAATTTAACTCTCGGTAGGAATTTTTTGGTCAACCTATCGTCAATGTACGAATTTTAACTCTCGGTGGGAACTTTTTTCTTCAAACTACTGTCAATATTCAAATTTTAACTAATGGTTGAAATCTTTTTGTCAAACAATCGTCAATAAACCAATTTTAATACTAGGTTGGAATTTTTTTCTTCAAACTATCGTCAATATACGAAATTTATCTCTCGGTGGGAATTTTTTGGTCAAACTATCGCCAATGTACGAATTTTAACTTTGGATGGGCACTTTTTCTTCAAACTACTATGAATACTCAAATTTTAACTATTGTTTGGAATCTTTTTGTCAGACAATTGTCAATACACGAATTTTAATAATAGGTTGGAATTTTTTTCTTCAAACTATCGCCTATATACGAAATTTAACTCTCGGTGGGAATTTTTTGGTCAACCTATCGTCAATGTACGAATTTTAACTCTCGGTGGGCACTTTTTTCTTCAAACTACTGTCATTATTCAAATTTTAACTATTGGTTGGAATCTTTTTGTCAAACAATCGTCAATACACGAATTTTAATACTAGGTTGGAATTTTCTTCTTCAAACTATCGCCTATATACGAAATTTAACTCACGGTGGGAATTTTTTGGTCAACCTATCGTCAATGTACGAATTTTAACTCTCGGTGGGAACTTTTTTCTTCAAACTACTGTCAATATTCAAATTTTAACTAATGGTTGAAATCTTTTTGTTAAACGATCGTCAATAAACGAATTTTAATACTAGGTTAGAATTTTTTTCTTCAAACTACCGTCAATGTACGAATTTTAACTCTCGGTGGGAACTTTTTTCTTCAAACCACTGTCAATATTCAAATTTTAACTATTGGTTGGAATCTTTTTGTCAAACAATCGTCAATACACGAATTTTAATACTAGGTTGGAATTTTTTTCTTCAAACTATCGCCTATATACGAAACTTAACTCTCGGTAGGAATTTTTTGGTCAACCTATCGTCAATGTACGAATTTTAACTCTCGGTGGGAACTTTTTTCTTCAAACTACTGTCAATATTCAAATTTTAACTATTGGTTGGAATCTTTTTGTCAAACAATCGTCAATACACGAATTTTAATACTAGGTTGGAATTTTTTTCTTCAAACTATCGCTTATATACGAAATTTAACTCTCGGTGGGAATTTTTTGGTCAACCTATCGTCAATGTACGAATTTTAACTCTTGGTGGGCACTTTTTTCATCAAACTACTGTCAATATTCAAACTTTAACTAATGGTTGGAATCTTTTTGTCAAACAATCGTCAATACACGAATTTTAATACTATGTTGGAATTTTTTTCTTCAAACTATCGCCTATATACGAAATTTAACTCACGGTGGGAATTTTTTAGTCAACGTATCGTCAATGTACGAATTTTAACTCTCGGTGGGAACTTTTTTCTTCAAACTACTGTCAATATTCAAATTTTAACTAATGGTTGAAATCTTTTTGTTAAACAATCGTCAATAAACGAATTTTAATACTAGGTTAGAATTTTTTTCTTCAAACTACCGTCAATGTACTAATTTTAACTCTCGTTGGGAACTTTTTTCTTCAAACTACTGTCAATATTCAAATTTTAACTCCTGGTTGGAATCTCTTTGTCAAACAATCGTCAATACACGAATTTTAATACTAGGTTGGAATTTTTTTCTTCAAACTATAGCCTATATACGAAATTTAACTCTAGGTAGGAATTTTTTGGTCAACCTATCGTCAATGTACGAATTTTAACTCTCGGTGTGCACTTTTTCCTTCAAACTACTGTCAATATTCAAATTTTAACTATTGGTTGGAATCTTTTTGTCAAACAATCGTCAAGACACGAATTTTAATACTAGGTTGGAATTTTTTTCTTCAAACTATTGCCTATATACGAAATTTAACTCTCGGTGGGAATTTTTTGGTCAACCTATCGTCAATGTACGAATTTTAACTGTTGGTGGGCACTTTTTTCTTCAAACTACTGTCAATATTCAAATTTTAACTAATGGTTGAAATCTTTTTGTCAGACAATCGTCAATAAACGAATTTTAATACTAGGTTGGAATTTTTTTCTTCAAACTATCGCCTATATACGAAATTTAACTCTGGGTGGGAATTGTTTGGTCAACCTATCGTCAATGTACGAATTTTAAGTTTTGGTGGGCACTTTTTTCTTCAAACTACTGTCAATATTCAAACTTTAACTAATGGTTGGAATCTTTTTGTCAAACAATCGTCAATACACGAATTTTAATACTAGGTTGGAATTTTTTTCTTCAAACTATCGCCTATATACGAAACTTAACTCTCGGTAGGAATGTTTTGGTCAACCTATCGTCAATGTATGAATTTTAACTCTCGGTGGGCACTTTTTCCTTCAAACTACTGTCAATATTCAAATTTTAACTAATGGTTGAAATCTTTTTGTCAAACAATCGTCAATAAACCAATTTTAATACTAGGTTGGAATTTTTTTCTTCAAACTATCGTCAATATACGAAATTTAACTCTCGGTGGGAATTTTTTGGTCAAACTATCGCCAATGTACGAATTTTAACTCTGGATGGGCACTTTTTCTTCAAACTACTATGAATACTCAAATTTTAACTATTGTTTGGAATCTTTTTGTCAGACAATTGTCAATACACGAATTTTAATAATAGGTTGGAATTTTTTTCTTCAAACTATCGCCTATATACGAAATTTAACTCTCGGTGGGAATTTTTTGGTCAACCTATCGTCAATGTACGAATTTTAACTCTCGGTGGGCACTTTTTTCTTCAAACTACTGTCATTATTCAAATTTTAACTATTGGTTGGAATCTTTTTGTCAAACAATCGTCAATACACGAATTTTAATACTAGGTTGGAATTTTCTTCTTCAAACTATCGCCTATATACGAAATTTAACTCACGGTGGGAATTTTTTGGTCAACCTATCGTCAATGTACGAATTTTAACTCTCGGTGGGAACTTTTTTCTTCAAACTACTGTCAATATTCAAATTTTAACTATTGGTTGGAATCTTTTTGTCAAACAATCGTCAATACACGAATTTTAATACTAGGTTGGAATTTTTTTCTTCAAACTATCGCCAATATACGAAATTTAACTCTAGGTAGGAATTTTTTGGTCAACATATCGTCAATGTACGAATTTTAACTCTCGGTGGGAACTTTTTTCTTCAAACTACTGTCAATATTCAAATTTTAACAATTGGTTGGAATCTTTTTGTCAAACAATCGTCAATACACGAATTTTAATACTAGGTTGGAATTTTTTTCTTCAAACTATCGCCTATATACGAAATTTAACTCTCGGTAGGAATTTTTTGGTCAACCTATCGTCAATGTACGAATTTTAACTCTCGGTGGGAACTTTTTTCTTCAAACTACTGTCAATATTCAAATTTTAACTAATGGTTGAAATCTTTTTGTCAAACAATCGTCAATAAACCAATTTTAATACTAGGTTGGAATTTTTTTCTTCAAACTATCGTCAATATACGAAATTTAACTCTCGGTGGGAATTTTTTGGTCAAACTATCGCCAATGTACGAATTTTAACTCTGGATGGGCACTTTTTCTTCAAACTACTATGAATACTCAAATTTTAACTATTGTTTGGAATCTTTTTGTCAGACAATTGTCAATACACGAATTTTAATAATAGGTTGGAATTTTTTCTTCAAACTATCGCCTATATACGAAATTTAACTCTCGGTAGGAATTTTTTGGTCAACCTATCGTCAATGTACGAATTTTAACTCTCGGTGGGAACTTTTTTCTTCAAACTACTGTCAATATTCAAATTTTAACTAATGGTTGAAATCTTTTTGTCAAACAATCGTCAATAAACCAATTTTAATACTAGGTTGGAATTTTTTTCTTCAAACTATCGTCAATATACGAAATTTATCTCTCGGTGGGAATTTTTTGGTCAAACTATCGCCAATGTACGAATTTTAACTCTGGATGGGCACTTTTTCTTCAAACTACTATGAATACTCAAATTTTAACTATTGTTTGGAATCTTTTTGTCAGACAATTGTCAATACACGAATTTTAATAATAGGTTGGAATTTTTTTCTTCAAACTATCGCCTATATACGAAATTTAACTCTCGGTGGGAATTTTTTGGTCAACCTATCGTCAATGTACGAATTTTAACTCTCGGTGGGCACTTTTTTCTTCAAACTACTGTCATTATTCAAATTTTAACTATTGGTTGGAATCTTTTTGTCAAACAATCGTCAATACACGAATTTTAATACTAGGTTGGAATTTTCTTCTTCAAACTATCGCCTATATACGAAATTTAACTCACGGTGGGAATTTTTTGGTCAACCTATCGTCAATGTACGAATTTTAACTCTCGGTGGGAACTTTTTTCTTCAAACTACTGTCAATATTCAAATTTTAACTAATGGTTGAAATCTTTTTGTTAAACGATCGTCAATAAACGAATTTTAATACTAGGTTAGAATTTTTTTCTTCAAACTACCGTCAATGTACGAATTTTAACTCTCGGTGGGAACTTTTTTCTTCAAACCACTGTCAATATTCAAATTTTAACTATTGGTTGGAATCTTTTTGTCAAACAATCGTCAATACACGAATTTTAATACTAGGTTGGAATTTTTTTCTTCAAACTATCGCCTATATACGAAACTTAACTCTCGGTAGGAATTTTTTGGTCAACCTATCGTCAATGTACGAATTTTAACTCTCGGTGGGAACTTTTTTCTTCAAACTACTGTCAATATTCAAATTTTAACTATTGGTTGGAATCTTTTTGTCAAACAATCGTCAATACACGAATTTTAATACTAGGTTGGAATTTTTTTCTTCAAACTATCGCTTATATACGAAATTTAACTCTCGGTGGGAATTTTTTGGTCAACCTATCGTCAATGTACGAATTTTAACTCTTGGTGGGCACTTTTTTCATCAAACTACTGTCAATATTCAAACTTTAACTAATGGTTGGAATCTTTTTGTCAAACAATCGTCAATACACGAATTTTAATACTATGTTGGAATTTTTTTCTTCAAACTATCGCCTATATACGAAATTTAACTCACGGTGGGAATTTTTTAGTCAACGTATCGTCAATGTACGAATTTTAACTCTCGGTGGGAACTTTTTTCTTCAAACTACTGTCAATATTCAAATTTTAACTAATGGTTGAAATCTTTTTGTTAAACAATCGTCAATAAACGAATTTTAATACTAGGTTAGAATTTTTTTCTTCAAACTACCGTCAATGTACTAATTTTAACTCTCGTTGGGAACTTTTTTCTTCAAACTACTGTCAATATTCAAATTTTAACTCCTGGTTGGAATCTCTTTGTCAAACAATCGTCAATACACGAATTTTAATACTAGGTTGGAATTTTTTTCTTCAAACTATAGCCTATATACGAAATTTAACTCTAGGTAGGAATTTTTTGGTCAACCTATCGTCAATGTACGAATTTTAACTCTCGGTGTGCACTTTTTCCTTCAAACTACTGTCAATATTCAAATTTTAACTATTGGTTGGAATCTTTTTGTCAAACAATCGTCAAGACACGAATTTTAATACTAGGTTGGAATTTTTTTCTTCAAACTATTGCCTATATACGAAATTTAACTCTCGGTGGGAATTTTTTGGTCAACCTATCGTCAATGTACGAATTTTAACTGTTGGTGGGCACTTTTTTCTTCAAACTACTGTCAATATTCAAATTTTAACTAATGGTTGAAATCTTTTTGTCAGACAATCGTCAATAAACGAATTTTAATACTAGGTTGGAATTTTTTTCTTCAAACTATCGCCTATATACGAAATTTAACTCTGGGTGGGAATTGTTTGGTCAACCTATCGTCAATGTACGAATTTTAAGTTTTGGTGGGCACTTTTTTCTTCAAACTACTGTCAATATTCAAACTTTAACTAATGGTTGGAATCTTTTTGTCAAACAATCGTCAATACACGAATTTTAATACTAGGTTGGAATTTTTTTCTTCAAACTATCGCCTATATACGAAACTTAACTCTCGGTAGGAATGTTTTGGTCAACCTATCGTCAATGTATGAATTTTAACTCTCGGTGGGCACTTTTTCCTTCAAACTACTGTCAATATTCAAATTTTAACTAATGGTTGAAATCTTTTTGTCAAACAATCGTCAATAAACCAATTTTAATACTAGGTTGGAATTTTTTTCTTCAAACTATCGTCAATATACGAAATTTAACTCTCGGTGGGAATTTTTTGGTCAAACTATCGCCAATGTACGAATTTTAACTCTGGATGGGCACTTTTTCTTCAAACTACTATGAATACTCAAATTTTAACTATTGTTTGGAATCTTTTTGTCAGACAATTGTCAATACACGAATTTTAATAATAGGTTGGAATTTTTTTCTTCAAACTATCGCCTATATACGAAATTTAACTCTCGGTGGGAATTTTTTGGTCAACCTATCGTCAATGTACGAATTTTAACTCTCGGTGGGCACTTTTTTCTTCAAACTACTGTCATTATTCAAATTTTAACTATTGGTTGGAATCTTTTTGTCAAACAATCGTCAATACACGAATTTTAATACTAGGTTGGAATTTTCTTCTTCAAACTATCGCCTATATACGAAATTTAACTCACGGTGGGAATTTTTTGGTCAACCTATCGTCAATGTACGAATTTTAACTCTCGGTGGGAACTTTTTTCTTCAAACTACTGTCAATATTCAAATTTTAACTATTGGTTGGAATCTTTTTGTCAAACAATCGTCAATACACGAATTTTAATACTAGGTTGGAATTTTTTTCGTCAAACTATCGCTTATATACGAAATTTAACTCTCGGTGGGAATTTTTTGGTCAACCTATCGTCAATGTACGAATTCTAACTCTTGGTGGGCACTTTTTTCATCAAACTACTGTCAATATTCAAACTTTAACTAATGGTTGGAATCTTTTTGTCAAACAATCGTCAATACACGAATTTTAATACTATGTTGCAATTTTTTTCTTCAAACTATCGCCTATATACGAAATTTAACTCACGGTGGGAATTTTTTGGTCAACGTATCGCCAATGTACGAATTTTAACTCTCGATGGGCACTTTTTCTTCAAACTACTATGAATACTCAAATTTTAACTATTGTTTGGAATCTTTTTGTCAAACAATCGTCAATACACGAATTTTAATACTAGGTTGGAATTTTTTTCTTCAAACTATCGCCAATATACGAAATTTAACTCTAGGTAGGAATTTTTTGGTCAACATATCGTCAATGTACGAATTTTAACTCTCGGTGGGAACTTTTTTCTTCAAACTACTGTCAATATTCAAATTTTAACAATTGGTTGGAATCTTTTTGTCAAACAATCGTCAATACACGAATTTTAATACTAGGTTGGAATTTTTTTCTTCAAACTATCGCCTATATACGAAATTTAACTCTCGGTAGGAATTTTTTGGTCAACCTATCGTCAATGTACGAATTTTAACTCTCGGTGGGAACTTTTTTCTTCAAACTACTGTCAATATTCAAATTTTAACTAATGGTTGAAATCTTTTTGTCAAACAATCGTCAATAAACCAATTTTAATACTAGGTTGGAATTTTTTTCTTCAAACTATCGTCAATATACGAAATTTAACTCTCGGTGGGAATTTTTTGGTCAAACTATCGCCAATGTACGAATTTTAACTCTGGATGGGCACTTTTTCTTCAAACTACTATGAATACTCAAATTTTAACTATTGTTTGGAATCTTTTTGTCAGACAATTGTCAATACACGAATTTTAATAATAGGTTGGAATTTTTTCTTCAAACTATCGCCTATATACGAAATTTAACTCTCGGTAGGAATTTTTTGGTCAACCTATCGTCAATGTACGAATTTTAACTCTCGGTGGGAACTTTTTTCTTCAAACTACTGTCAATATTCAAATTTTAACTAATGGTTGAAATCTTTTTGTCAAACAATCGTCAATAAACCAATTTTAATACTAGGTTGGAATTTTTTTCTTCAAACTATCGTCAATATACGAAATTTATCTCTCGGTGGGAATTTTTTGGTCAAACTATCGCCAATGTACGAATTTTAACTCTGGATGGGCACTTTTTCTTCAAACTACTATGAATACTCAAATTTTAACTATTGTTTGGAATCTTTTTGTCAGACAATTGTCAATACACGAATTTTAATAATAGGTTGGAATTTTTTTCTTCAAACTATCGCCTATATACGAAATTTAACTCTCGGTGGGAATTTTTTGGTCAACCTATCGTCAATGTACGAATTTTAACTCTCGGTGGGCACTTTTTTCTTCAAACTACTGTCATTATTCAAATTTTAACTATTGGTTGGAATCTTTTTGTCAAACAATCGTCAATACACGAATTTTAATACTAGGTTGGAATTTTCTTCTTCAAACTATCGCCTATATACGAAATTTAACTCACGGTGGGAATTTTTTGGTCAACCTATCGTCAATGTACGAATTTTAACTCTCGGTGGGAACTTTTTTCTTCAAACTACTGTCAATATTCAAATTTTAACTAATGGTTGAAATCTTTTTGTTAAACGATCGTCAATAAACGAATTTTAATACTAGGTTAGAATTTTTTTCTTCAAACTACCGTCAATGTACGAATTTTAACTCTCGGTGGGAACTTTTTTCTTCAAACCACTGTCAATATTCAAATTTTAACTATTGGTTGGAATCTTTTTGTCAAACAATCGTCAATACACGAATTTTAATACTAGGTTGGAATTTTTTTCTTCAAACTATCGCCTATATACGAAACTTAACTCTCGGTAGGAATTTTTTGGTCAACCTATCGTCAATGTACGAATTTTAACTCTCGGTGGGAACTTTTTTCTTCAAACTACTGTCAATATTCAAATTTTAACTATTGGTTGGAATCTTTTTGTCAAACAATCGTCAATACACGAATTTTAATACTAGGTTGGAATTTTTTTCTTCAAACTATCGCTTATATACGAAATTTAACTCTCGGTGGGAATTTTTTGGTCAACCTATCGTCAATGTACGAATTTTAACTCTTGGTGGGCACTTTTTTCATCAAACTACTGTCAATATTCAAACTTTAACTAATGGTTGGAATCTTTTTGTCAAACAATCGTCAATACACGAATTTTAATACTATGTTGGAATTTTTTTCTTCAAACTATCGCCTATATACGAAATTTAACTCACGGTGGGAATTTTTTAGTCAACGTATCGTCAATGTACGAATTTTAACTCTCGGTGGGAACTTTTTTCTTCAAACTACTGTCAATATTCAAATTTTAACTAATGGTTGAAATCTTTTTGTTAAACAATCGTCAATAAACGAATTTTAATACTAGGTTAGAATTTTTTTCTTCAAACTACCGTCAATGTACTAATTTTAACTCTCGTTGGGAACTTTTTTCTTCAAACTACTGTCAATATTCAAATTTTAACTCCTGGTTGGAATCTCTTTGTCAAACAATCGTCAATACACGAATTTTAATACTAGGTTGGAATTTTTTTCTTCAAACTATAGCCTATATACGAAATTTAACTCTAGGTAGGAATTTTTTGGTCAACCTATCGTCAATGTACGAATTTTAACTCTCGGTGTGCACTTTTTCCTTCAAACTACTGTCAATATTCAAATTTTAACTATTGGTTGGAATCTTTTTGTCAAACAATCGTCAAGACACGAATTTTAATACTAGGTTGGAATTTTTTTCTTCAAACTATTGCCTATATACGAAATTTAACTCTCGGTGGGAATTTTTTGGTCAACCTATCGTCAATGTACGAATTTTAACTGTTGGTGGGCACTTTTTTCTTCAAACTACTGTCAATATTCAAATTTTAACTAATGGTTGAAATCTTTTTGTCAGACAATCGTCAATAAACGAATTTTAATACTAGGTTGGAATTTTTTTCTTCAAACTATCGCCTATATACGAAATTTAACTCTGGGTGGGAATTGTTTGGTCAACCTATCGTCAATGTACGAATTTTAAGTTTTGGTGGGCACTTTTTTCTTCAAACTACTGTCAATATTCAAACTTTAACTAATGGTTGGAATCTTTTTGTCAAACAATCGTCAATACACGAATTTTAATACTAGGTTGGAATTTTTTTCTTCAAACTATCGCCTATATACGAAACTTAACTGTCGGTAGGAATTTTTTGGTCAACCTATCGTCAATGTATGAATTTTAACTCTCGGTGGGCACTTTTTCCTTCAAACTACTGTCAATATTCAAATTTTAACTAATGGTTGAAATCTTTTTGTCAAACAATCGTCAATAAACCAATTTTAATACTAGGTTGGAATTTTTTTCTTCAAACTATCGCCAATATACGAAATTTATCTCTCGGTGGGAATTTTTTGGTCAAACTATCGCCAATGTACGAATTTTAACTCTCGGTGTGCACTTTTTCCTTCAAACTACTGTCAATATTCAAATTTTAACTAATGGTTGAAATCTTTTTGTCAGACAATCGTCAATAAACGAATTTTAATACTAGGTTGGAATTTTTTTCTTCAAACTATCGCCTATATACGAAACTTAACTCTCGGTAGGAATGTTTTGGTCAACCTATCGTCAATGTATGAATTTTAACTCTCGGTGGGCACTTTTTCCTTCAAACTACTGTCAATATTCAAATTTTAACTAATGGTTGAAATCTTTTTGTCAAACAATCGTCAATAAACCAATTTTAATACTAGGTTGGAATTTTTTTCTTCAAACTATCGTCAATATACGAAATTTAACTCTCGGTGGGAATTTCTTGGTCAAACTATCGCCAATGTACGAATTTTAACTCTGGATGGGCACTTTTTCTTCAAACTACTATGAATACTCAAATTTTAACTATTGTTTGGAATCTTTTTGTCAGACAATTGTCAATAAACGAATTTTAATAATAGGTTGGAATTTTTTTCTTCAAACTATCGCCTATATACGAAATTTAACTCTCGGTGGGAATTTTTTGGTCAAACTATCGCCAATGTACGAATTTTAACTCTGGATGGGCACTTTTTCTTCAAACTACTATGAATACTCAAATTTTAACTATTGTTTGGAATCTTTTTGTCAGACAATTGTCAATACACGAATTTTAATACTAGGTTGGAATTTTTTTCTTCAAACTATCGTCAATATACGAAATTTAACTCTCGGTGGGAATTTTTTGGTCAAACTATCGCCAATGTACGAATTTTAACTCTGGATGGGCACATTTTCTTCAAACTACTATGAATACTCAAATTTTAACTATTGTTTGGAATCTTTTTGTCAGACAATTGTCAATACACGAATTTTAATAATAGGTTGGAATTTTTTTCTTCAAACTATCGCCTATATACGAAATTTAACTCTCGGTGGGAATTTTTTGGTCAACCTATCGTCAATGTACGAATTTTAACTCTCGGTGGGCACTTTTTTCTTCAAACTACTGTCAATATTCAAATTTTAACTAATGGTTGAAATCTTTTTGTTAAACAATCGTCAATAAACGAATTTTAATACTAGGTTAGAATTTTTTTCTTCAAACTACCGTCAATGTACGAATTTTAACTCTCGGTGGGAACTTTTTTCTTCAAACCACTGTCAATATTCAAATTTTAACTATTGGTTGGAATCTTTTTGTCAAACAATCGTCAATACACGAATTTTAATACTAGGTTGGAATTTTTTTCTTGAAACTATCGCCTATATACGAAATTTGACTCTCGGTGGGAATTTTTTGGTCAACCTATCGACAATGTACGAATTTTAACTCTTGGTGGGCACTTTTTTCTTCAAACTACTGTCAATATTCAAATTTTAACTAATGGTTGAAATCTTTTTGTCAAACAATCGTCAATAAACCAATTTTAATACTAGGTTGGAATTTTTTTCTTCAAACTATCGTCAATATACGAAATTTAACTCTAGGTAGGAATTTTTTGGTCAACGTATCGTCAATGTACGAATTTTAACTCTCGGTGGGAACTTTTTTCTTCAAACTACTGTCAATATTCAAATTTTAACAATTGGTTGGAATCTTTTTGTCAAACAATCGTCAATACACGAATTTTAATACTAGGTTGGAATTTTTTTCTTCAAACTATCGTCAATATACGAAATTTAACTCTCGGTGGAAATTTTTTGGTCAAACTATCGCCAATGTACGAATTTTAACTCTCGATGGGCACTTTTTCTTCAAACTACTATGAACACTCAAATTTTAACTATTGTTTGGAATCTTTTTGTCAGACAATCGTCAATACACGAATTTTAATAATAGGTTGGAAATTTTTTCTTCAAACTATCGCCTATATACGAAATTTAACTCTCGGTGGGAATTTTTTGGTCAACCTATCGTCAATGTACGAATTTTAACTCTCGGTGGGCACTTTTTTCTTCAAACTACTGTCATTATTCAAATTTTAACTATTGGTTGGAATCTTTTTGTCAAACAATCGTCAATACACGAATTTTAATACTAGGTTGGAATTTTTTTCTTCAAACTATCGCCTATATACGAAATTTATCTCTCGGTGGGAATTTTTTGGTCAAACTATCGCCAATGTACGAATTTTAACTCTCGGTGTGCACTTTTTCCTTCAAACTACTGTCAATATTCAAATTTTAACTACTGGTTGGAATCTTTTTGTCAAACAATCGTCAATACACGAATTTTAATACTAGGTTGGAATTTTTTTCTTCAAACTATTGTCAATATTCAAATTTTAACTATTGGTTGGAATCTTTTTGTCAAACAATCGTCAATACACGAATTTTAATACTAGGTTGGAATTTTTTTCTTCAAACTATCGCCAATATACGAAATTTAACTCTAGGTAGGAATTTTTTGGTCAACGTATCGTCAATGTACGAATTTTAACTCTCGGTGGGAACTTTTTTCTTCAAACTACTGTCAATATTCAAATTTTAACAATTGGTTGGAATCTTTTTGTCAAACAATCGTCAATACACGAATTTTAATACTAGGTTGGAATTTTTTTCTTCAAACTATCGCCTATATACGAAATTTAACTCTCGGTAGGAATTTTTTGGTCAACCTATCGTCAATGTACGAATTTTAACTCTCGGTGGGAACTTTTTTCTTCAAACTACTGTCAATATTCAAATTTTAACTAATGGTTGAAATCTTTTTGTCAAACAATCGTCAATAAACCAATTTTAATACTAGGTTGGAATTTTTTTCTTCAAACTATCGTCAATATACGAAATTTAACTCTCGGTGGAAATTTTTTGGTCAAACTATCGCCAATGTACGAATTTTAACTCTCGGTGTGCACTTTTTCCTTCAAACTACTGTCAATATTCAAATTTTAACTACTGGTTGGAATCTTTTTGTCAAACAATCGTCAATACACGAATTTTAATACTAGGTTGGAACTTTTTTCTTCAAACTATTGTCAATATTCAAATTTTAACTATTGGTTGGAATCTTTTTGTCAAACAATCGTCAATACACGAATTTTAATACTAGGTTGGAATTTTTTTCTTCAAACTATCGCCAATATACGAAATTTAACTCTAGGTAGGAATTTTTTGGTCAACGTATCGTCAATGTACGAATTTTAACTCTCGGTGGGAACTTTTTTCTTCAAACTACTGTCAATATTCAAATTTTATCAATTGGTTGGAATCTTTTTGTCAAACAATCGTCAATACACGAATTTTAATACTAGGTTGGAATTTTTTTCTTCAAACTATCGTCAATATACGAAATTTAACTCTCGGTGGAAATTTTTTGGTCAAACTATCGCCAATGTACGAATTTTAACTCTCGATGGGCACTTTTTCTTCAAACTACTATGAATACTCAAATTTTAACTATTGTTTGGAATCTTTTTGTCAGACAATCGTCAATACACGAATTTTAATAATAGGTTGGAAATTTTTTCTTCAAACTATCGCCTATATACGAAATTTAACTCTCGGTGGGAATTTTTTGGTCAACCTATCGTCAATGTACGAATTTTAACTCTCGGTGGGCACTTTTTTCTTCAAACTACTGTCATTATTCAAATTTTAACTATTGGTTGGAATCTTTTTGTCAAACAATCGTCAATACACGAATTTTAATACTAGGTTGGAATTTTTTTCTTCAAACTATCGCCAATATACGAAATTTAACTCTAGGTAGGAATTTTTTGGTCAACGTATCGTCAATGTACGAATTTTAACTCTCGGTGGGAACTTTTTTCTTCAAACTACTGTCAATATTCAAATTTTAACAATTGGTTGGAATCTTTTTGTCAAACAATCGTCAATACACGAATTTTAATACTAGGTTGGAATTTTTTTCTTCAAACTATCGTCAATATACGAAATTTAACTCTCGGTGGAAATTTTTTGGTCAAACTATCGCCAATGTACGAATTTTAACTCTCGATGGGCACTTTTTCTTCAAACTACTATGAACACTCAAATTTTAACTATTGTTTGGAATCTTTTTGTCAGACAATCGTCAATACACGAATTTTAATAATAGGTTGGAAATTTTTTCTTCAAACTATCGCCTATATACGAAATTTAACTCTCGGTGGGAATTTTTTGGTCAACCTATCGTCAATGTACGAATTTTAACTCTCGGTGGGCACTTTTTTCTTCAAACTACTGTCATTATTCAAATTTTAACTATTGGTTGGAATCTTTTTGTCAAACAATCGTCAATACACGAATTTTAATACTAGGTTGGAATTTTTTTCTTCAAACTATCGCCTATATACGAAATTTATCTCTCGGTGGGAATTTTTTGGTCAAACTATCGCCAATGTACGAATTTTAACTCTCGGTGTGCACTTTTTCCTTCAAACTACTGTCAATATTCAAATTTTAACTACTGGTTGGAATCTTTTTGTCAAACAATCGTCAATACACGAATTTTAATACTAGGTTGGAATTTTTTTCTTCAAACTATTGTCAATATTCAAATTTTAACTATTGGTTGGAATCTTTTTGTCAAACAATCGTCAATACACGAATTTTAATACTAGGTTGGAATTTTTTTCTTCAAACTATCGCCAATATACGAAATTTAACTCTAGGTAGGAATTTTTTGGTCAACGTATCGTCAATGTACGAATTTTAACTCTCGGTGGGAACTTTTTTCTTCAAACTACTGTCAATATTCAAATTTTAACAATTGGTTGGAATCTTTTTGTCAAACAATCGTCAATACACGAATTTTAATACTAGGTTGGAATTTTTTTCTTCAAACTATCGCCTATATACGAAATTTAACTCTCGGTAGGAATTTTTTGGTCAACCTATCGTCAATGTACGAATTTTAACTCTCGGTGGGAACTTTTTTCTTCAAACTACTGTCAATATTCAAATTTTAACTAATGGTTGAAATCTTTTTGTCAAACAATCGTCAATAAACCAATTTTAATACTAGGTTGGAATTTTTTTCTTCAAACTATCGTCAATATACGAAATTTAACTCTCGGTGGGAATTTTTTGGTCAAACTATCGCCAATGTACGAATTTTAACTCTGGATGGGCACATTTTCTTCAAACTACTATGAATACTCAAATTTTAACTATTGTTTGGAATCTTTTTGTCAGACAATTGTCAATACACGAATTTTAATAATAGGTTGGAATTTTTTTCTTCAAACTATCGCCTATATACGAAATTTAACTCTCGGTGGGAATTTTTTGGTCAACCTATCGTCAATGTACGAATTTTAACTCTCGGTGGGCACTTTTTTCTTCAAACTACTGTCATTATTCAAATTTTAACTATTGGTTGGAATCTTTTTGTCAAACAATCGTCAATACACGAATTTTAATACTAGGTTGGAATTTTTTTCTTCAAACTATCGCCTATATACGAAACTTAACTCTCGGTAGGAATTTTTTGGTCAACCTATCGTCAATGTACGAATTTTAACTCTCGGTGGGAACTTTTTTCTTCAAACCACTGTCAATATTCAAATTTTAACTATTGGTTGGAATCTTTTTGTCAAACAATCGTCAATACACGAATTTTAATACTAGGTTGGAATTTTTTTCTTGAAACTATCGCCTATATACGAAATTTGACTCTCGGTGGGAATTTTTTGGTCAACCTATCGACAATGTACGAATTTTAACTCTTGGTGGGCACTTTTTTCTTCAAACTACTGTCAATACTCAAATCTTAACTAATGGTTGAAATCTTTTTGTCAAACAATCGTCAATACACGAATTTTAACACTAGGTTGGAATTTTTTTCTTCAAACTATCGCCTATATACGAAATTTAACTCACGGTGGGAATTTTTTGGTCAACCTATCGTCAATGTACGAATTTTAGCTCTCGGTGGGAACTTTTTTCTTCAAACTACTGTCAATATTCAAATTTTAACTAATGGTTGAAATCTTTTTGTCAAACAATCGTCAATAAACCAATTTTAATACTAGGTTGGAATTTTTTTCTTCAAACTATCGTCAATATACGAAATTTAACTCTCGGTGGAAATTTTTTGGTCAAACTATCGCCAATGTACGAATTTTAACTCTCGGTGTGCACTTTTTCCTTCAAACTACTGTCAATATTCAAATTTTAACTACTGGTTGGAATCTTTTTGTCAAACAATCGTCAATACACGAATTTTAATACTAGGTTGGAACTTTTTTCTTCAAACTATTGTCAATATTCAAATTTTAACTATTGGTTGGAATCTTTTTGTCAAACAATCGTCAATACACGAATTTTAATACTAGGTTGGAATTTTTTTCTTCAAACTATCGCCAATATACGAAATTTAACTCTAGGTAGGAATTTTTTGGTCAACGTATCGTCAATGTACGAATTTTAACTCTCGGTGGGAACTTTTTTCTTCAAACTACTGTCAATATTCAAATTTTAACAATTGGTTGGAATCTTTTTGTCAAACAATCGTCAATACACGAATTTTAATACTAGGTTGGAATTTTTTTCTTCAAACTATCGTCAATATACGAAATTTAACTCTCGGTGGAAATTTTTTGGTCAAACTATCGCCAATGTACGAATTTTAACTCTCGATGGGCACTTTTTCTTCAAACTACTATGAATACTCAAATTTTAACTATTGTTTGGAATCTTTTTGTCAGACAATCGTCAATACACGAATTTTAATAATAGGTTGGAAATTTTTTCTTCAAACTATCGCCTATATACGAAATTTAACTCTCGGTGGGAATTTTTTGGTCAACCTATCGTCAATGTACGAATTTTAACTCTCGGTGGGCACTTTTTTCTTCAAACTACTGTCATTATTCAAATTTTAACTATTGGTTGGAATCTTTTTGTCAAACAATCTTCAATACACGAATTTTAATACTAGGTTGGAATTTTTTTCTTCAAACTATCGCCAATATACGAAATTTATCTCTCGGTGGGAATTTTTTGGTCAAACTATCGCCAATGTACGAATTTTAACTCTCGGTGTGCACTTTTTCCTTCAAACTACTGTCAATATTCAAATTTTAACTACTGGTTGGAATCTTTTTGTCAAACAATCGTCAATACACGAATTTTAATACTAGGTTAGAACTTTTTTCTTCAAACTATTGTCAATATTCAAATTTTAACTATTGGTTGGAATCTTTTTGTCAAACAATCGTCAATACACGAATTTTAATACTAGGTTGGAATTTTTTTCTTCAAACTATCGCCAATATACGAAATTTAACTCTAGGTAGGAATTTTTTGGTCAACGTATCGTCAATGTACGAATTTTAACTCTCGGTGGGGACTTTTTTCTTCAAACTACTGTCAATATTCAAATTTTAACAATTGGTTGGAATCTTTTTGTCAAACAATCGTCAATACACGAATTTTAATACTAGGTTGGAATTTTTTTCTTCAAACTATCGCCAATATACGAAATTTATCTCTCGGTGGGAATTTTTTGGTCAAACTATCGCCAATGTACGAATTTTAACTCTCGGTGTGCACTTTTTCCTTCAAACTACTGTCAATATTCAAATTTTAACTACTGGTTGGAATCTTTTTGTCAAACAATCGTCAATACACGAATTTTAATACTAGGTTGGAATTTTTTTCTTCAAACTATTGTCAATATTCAAATTTTAACTATTGGTTGGAATCTTTTTGTCAAACAATCGTCAATACACGAATTTTAATACTAGGTTGGAATTTTTTTCTTCAAACTATCGCCAATATACGAAATTTAACTCTAGGTAGGAATTTTTTGGTCAACGTATCGTCAATGTACGAATTTTAACTCTCGGTGGGAACTTTTTTCTTCAAACTACTGTCAATATTCAAATTTTAACAATTGGTTGGAATCTTTTTGTCAAACAATCGTCAATACACGAATTTTAATACTAGGTTGGAATTTTTTTCTTCAAACTATCGCCTATATACGAAATTTAACTCTCGGTAGGAATTTTTTGGTCAACCTATCGTCAATGTACGAATTTTAACTCTCGGTGGGAACTTTTATCTTCAAACTACTGTCAATATTCAAATTTTAACTAATGGTTGAAATCTTTTTGTCAAACAATTGTCAATAAACCAATTTTAATACTAGGTTGGAATTTTTTTCTTCAAACTATCGTCAATATACGAAATTTAACTCTCGGTGGGAATTTTTTGGTCAAACTATCGCCAATGTACGAATTTTAACTCTGGATGGGCACATTTTCTTCAAACTACTATGAATACTCAAATTTTAACTATTGTTTGGAATCTTTTTGTCAGACAATTGTCAATACACGAATTTTAATAATAGGTTGGAATTTTTTTCTTCAAACTATCGCCTATATACGAAATTTAACTCTCGGTGGGAATTTTTTGGTCAACCTATCGTCAATGTACGAATTTTAACTCTCGGTGGGCACTTTTTTCTTCAAACTACTGTCATTATTCAAATTTTAACTATTGGTTGGAATCTTTTTGTCAAACAATCGTCAATACACGAATTTTAATACTAGGTTGGAATTTTTTTCTTCAAACTATCGCCTATATACGAAACTTAACTCTCGGTAGGAATTTTTTGGTCAACCTATCGTCAATGTACGAATTTTAACTCTCGGTGGGAACTTTTTTCTTCAAACTACTGTCAATATTCAAATTTTAACTATTGGTTGGAATCTTTTTGTCAAACAATCGTCAATACACGAATTTTAATACTATGTTGGAATTTTTTTCTTCAAACTATCGCCTATATACGAAATTTAACTCACGGTGGGAATTTTTTGGTCAACGTATCGCCAATGTACGAATTTTAACTCTCGATGGGCACATTTTCTTCAAACTACTATGAATACTCAAATTTTAACTATTGTTTGGAATCTTTTTGTCAGACAAGTGTCAATACACGAATTTTAATAATAGGTTGGAATTTTTTTCTTCAAACTATCGCCTATATACGAAATTTAACTCTCGGTGGGAATTTTTTGGTCAACCTATCGTCAATGTACGAATTTTAACTCTCGGTGGGCACTTTTTTCTTCAAACTACTGTCATTATTCAAATTTTAACTATTGGTTGGAATCTTTTTGTCAAACAATCGTCAATACACGAATTTTAATACTAGGTTGGAATTTTTTTCTTCAAACTATCGCCTATATACGAAATTTAACTCACGGTGGGAATTTTTTGGTCAACCTATCGTCAATGTACGAATTTTAACTCTCGGTGGGAACTTTTTTCTTCAAACTACTGTCAATATTCAAATTTTAACTAATGGTTGAAATCTTTTTGTTAAACAATCGTCAATAAACGAATTTTAATACTAGGTTAGAATTTTTTTCTTCAAACTACCGTCAATGTACGAATTTTAACTCTCGGTGGGAACTTTTTTCTTCAAACCACTGTCAATATTCAAATTTTAACTATTGGTTGGAATCTTTTTGTCAAACAATCGTCAATACACGAATTTTAATACTAGGTTGGAATTTTTTTCTTGAAACTATCGCCTATATACGAAATTTGACTCTCGGTGGGAATTTTTTGGTCAACCTATCGACAATGTACGAATTTTAACTCTTGGTGGGCACTTTTTTCTTCAAACTACTGTCAATACTCAAATCTTAACTAATGGTTGAAATCTTTTTGTCAAACAATCGTCAATACACGAATTTTAATACTAGGTTGGAATTTTTTTCTTCAAACTATCGCCAATATACGAAATTTATCTCTCGGTGGGAATTTTTTGGTCAAACTATCGCCAATGTACGAATTTTAACTCTCGGTGTGCACTTTTTCCTTCAAACTACTGTCAATATTCAAATTTTAACTACTGGTTGGAATCTTTTTGTCAAACAATCGTCAATACACGAATTTTAATACTAGGTTGGAATTTTTTTCTTCAAACTACCGTCAATGTACGAATTTTAACTCTCGTTGGGAACTTTTTTCTTCAAACTACTGTCAATATTCAAATTTTAACTAATGGTTGAAATCTTTTTGTCAAACAATCGTCAATAAACCAATTTTAATACTAGGTTGGAATTTTTTTCTTTAAACTATCGTCAATATACGAAATTTAACTCTCGGTGGAAATTTTTTGGTCAAACTATCGCCAATGTACGAATTTTAACTCTCGGTGTGCACTTTTTCCTTCAAACTACTGTCAATATTCAAATTTTAACTACTGGTTGGAATCTTTTTGTCAAACAATCGTCAATACACGAATTTTAATACTAGGTTGGAACTTTTTTCTTCAAACTATTGTCAATATTCAAATTTTAACTATTGGTTGGAATCTTTTTGTCAAACAATCGTCAATACACGAATTTTAATACTAGGTTGGAATTTTTTTCTTCAAACTATCGCCAATATACGAAATTTAACTCTAGGTAGGAATTTTTTGGTCAACGTATCGTCAATGTACGAATTTTAACTCTCGGTGGGAACTTTTTTCTTCAAACTACTGTCAATATTCAAATTTTAACAATTGGTTGGAATCTTTTTGTCAAACAATCGTCAATACACGAATTTTAATACTAGGTTGGAATTTTTTTCTTCAAACTATCGTCAATATACGAAATTTAACTCTCGGTGGAAATTTTTTGGTCAAACTATCGCCAATGTACGAATTTTAACTCTCGATGGGCACTTTTTCTTCAAACTACTATGAATACTCAAATTTTAACTATTGTTTGGAATCTTTTTGTCAGACAATCGTCAATACACGAATTTTAATAATAGGTTGGAAATTTTTTCTTCAAACTATCGCCTATATACGAAATTTAACTCTCGGTGGGAATTTTTTGGTCAACCTATCGTCAATGTACGAATTTTAACTCTCGGTGGGCACTTTTTTCTTCAAACTACTGTCATTATTCAAATTTTAACTATTGGTTGGAATCTTTTTGTCAAACAATCGTCAATACACGAATTTTAATACTAGGTTGGAATTTTTTTCTTCAAACTATCGCCAATATACGAAATTTATCTCTCGGTGGGAATTTTTTGGTCAAACTATCGCCAATGTACGAATTTTAACTCTCGGTGTGCACTTTTTCCTTCAAACTACTGTCAATATTCAAATTTTAACTACTGGTTGGAATCTTTTTGTCAAACAATCGTCAATACACGAATTTTAATACTAGGTTGGAATTTTTGTCTTCAAACTATTGTCAATATTCAAATTTTAACTATTGGTTGGAATCTTTTTGTCAAACAATCGTCAATACACGAATTTTAATACTAGGTTGGAATTTTTTTCTTCAAACTATCGCCAATATACGAAATTTAACTCTAGGTAGGAATTTTTTGGTCAACGTATCGTCAATGTACGAATTTTAACTCTCGGTGGGAACTTTTTTCTTCAAACTACTGTCAATATTCAAATTTTAACAATTGGTTGGAATCTTTTTGTCAAACAATCGTCAATACACGAATTTTAATACTAGGTTGGAATTTTTTTCTTCAAACTATCGCCTATATACGAAATTTAACTCTCGGTAGGAATTTTTTGGTCAACCTATCGTCAATGTACGAATTTTAACTCTCGGTGGGAACTTTTTTCTTCAAACTACTGTCAATATTCAAATTTTAACTAATGGTTGAAATCTTTTTGTCAAACAATCTTCAATAAACCAATTTTAATACTAGGTTGGAATTTTTTTCTTCAAACTATCGTCAATATACGAAATTTAACTCTCGGTGGGAATTTTTTGGTCAAACTATCGCCAATGTACGAATTTTAACTCTGGATGGGCACATTTTCTTCAAACTACTATGAATACTCAAATTTTAACTATTGTTTGGAATCTTTTTGTCAGACAATTGTCAATACACGAATTTTAATAATAGGTTAGAATTTTTTTCTTCAAACTATCGCCTATATACGAAATTTAACTCTCGGTGGAAATTTTTTGGTCAACCTATCGTCAATGTACGAATTTTAACTCTCGGTGGGCACTTTTTTCTTCAAACTACTGTCATTATTCAAATTTTAACTATTGGTTGGAATCTTTTTGTCAAACAATCGTCAATACACGAATTTTAATACTAGGTTGGAATTTTTTTCTTCAAACTATCGCCAATATACGAAACTTAACTCTCGGTAGGAATTTTTTGGTCAACCTATCGTCAATGTACGAAATTTAACTCTCGGTGGGAACTTTTTTCTTCAAACTACTGTCAATATTCAAATTTTAACTATTGGTTGGAATCTTTTTGTCAAACAATCGTCAATACACGAATTTTAATACTATGTTGGAATTTTTTTCTTCAAACTATCGCCTATATACGAAATTTAACTCACGGTGGGAATTTTTTGGTCAACGTATCGCCAATGTACGAATTTTAACTCTCGATGGGCACATTTTCTTCAAACTACTATGAATACTCAAATTTTAACTATTGTTTGGAATCTTTTTGTCAGACAACTGTCAATACACGAATTTTAATAATAGGTTGGAATTTTTTTCTTCAAACTATCGCCTATATACGAAATTTATCTCTCGGTGGGAATTTTTTGGTCAAACTATCGCCAATGTACGAATTTTAACTCTCGGAGTGCACTTTTTCCTTCAAACTACTGTCAATATTCAAATTTTAACTACTGGTTGGAATCTTTTTGTCAAACAATCGTCAATACACGAATTTTAATACTAGGTTGGAATTTTTTTCTTCAAACTATTGTCAATATTCAAATTTTAACTATTGGTTGGAATCTTTTTGTCAAACAATCGTCAATACACGAATTTTAATACTAGGTTGGAATTTTTTTCTTCAAACTATCGCCAATATACGAAATTTAACTCTAGGTAGGAATTTTTTGGTCAACGTATCGTCAATGTACGAATTTTAACTCTCGGTGGGAACTTTTTTCTTCAAACTACTGTCAATATTCAAATTTTAACTAATGGTTGAAATCTTTTTGTTAAACAATCGTCAATAAACGAATTTTAATACTAGGTTAGAATTTTTTTCTTCAAACTACCGTCAATGTACGAATTTTAACTCTCGGTGGGAACTTTTTTCTTCAAACCACTGTCAATATTCAAATTTTAACTATTGGTTGGAATCTTTTTGTCAAACAATCGTCAATACACGAATTTTAATACTAGGTTGGAATTTTTTTCTTGAAACTATCGCCTATATACGAAATTTGACTCTCGGTGGGAATTTTTTGGTCAACCTATCGACAATGTACGAATTTTAACTCTTGGTGGGCACTTTTTTCTTCAAACTACTGTCAATACTCAAATCTTAACTAATGGTTGAAATCTTTTTGTCAAACAATCGTCAATACACGAATTTTAATACTAGGTTGGAATTTTTTTCTTCAAACTATCGCCTATATACGAAATTTAACTCACGGTGGGAATTTTTTGGTCAACCTATCGTCAATGTACGAATTTTAACTCTCGTTGGGAACTTTTTTCTTCAAACTACTGTCAATATTCAAATTTTAACTAATGGTTGAAATCTTTCTGTCAAACAATCGTCAATAAACCAATTTTAATACTAGGTTGGAATTTTTTTCTTCAAACTATCGTCAATATACGAAATTTAACTCTCGGTGGAAATTTTTTGGTCAAACTATCGCCAATGTACGAATTTTAACTCTCGGTGTGCACTTTTTCCTTCAAACTACTGTCAATATTCAAATTTTAACTACTGGTTGGAATCTTTTTGTCAAACAATCGTCAATACACGAATTTTAATACTAGGTTGGAACTTTTTTCTTCAAACTATTGTCAATATTCAAATTTTAACTATTGGTTGGAATCTTTTTGTCAAACAATCGTCAATACACGAATTTTAATACTAGGTTGGAATTTTTTTCTTCAAACTATCGCCAATATACGAAATTTAACTCTAGGTAGGAATTTTTTGGTCAACGTATCGTCAATGTACGAATTTTAACTCTCGGTGGGAACTTTTTTCTTCAAACTACTGTCAATATTCAAATTTTAACAATTGGTTGGAATCTTTTTGTCAAACAATCGTCAATACACGAATTTTAATACTAGGTTGGAATTTTTTTCTTCAAACTATCGTCAATATACGAAATTTAACTCTCGGTGGAAATTTTTTGGTCAAACTATCGCCAATGTACGAATTTTAACTCTCGATGGGCACTTTTTCTTCAAACTACTATGAATACTCAAATTTTAACTATTGTTTGGAATCTTTTTGTCAGACAATCGTCAATACACGAATTTTAATAATAGGTTGGAAATTCTTTCTTCAAACTATCGCCTATATACGAAATTTAACTCTCGGTGGGAATTTTTTGGTCAACCTATCGTCAATGTACGAATTTTAACTCTCGGTGGGCACTTTTTTCTTCAAACTACTGTCATTATTCAAATTTTAACTATTGGTTGGAATCTTTTTGTCAAACAATCGTCAATACACGAATTTTAATACTAGGTTGGAATTTTTTTCTTCAAACTATCGCCAATATACGAAACTTAACTCTCGGTAGGAATTTTTTGGTCAACCTATCGTCAATGTACGAAATTTAACTCTCGGTGGGAACTTTTTTCTTCAAACTACTGTCAATATTCAAATTTTAACTATTGGTTGGAATCTTTTTGTCAAACAATCGTCAATACACGAATTTTAATACTATGTTGGAATTTTTTTCTTCAAACTATCGCCTATATACGAAATTTAACTCACGGTGGGAATTTTTTGGTCAACGTATCGCCAATGTACGAATTTTAACTCTCGATGGGCACATTTTCTTCAAACTACTATGAATACTCAAATTTTAACTATTGTTTGGAATCTTTTTGTCAGACAACTGTCAATACACGAATTTTAATAATAGGTTGGAATTTTTTTCTTCAAACTATCGCCTATATACGAAATTTATCTCTCGGTGGGAATTTTTTGGTCAAACTATCGCCAATGTACGAATTTTAACTCTCGGTGTGCACTTTTTCCTTCAAACTACTGTCAATATTCAAATTTTAACTACTGGTTGGAATCTTTTTGTCAAACAATCGTCAATACACGAATTTTAATACTAGGTTGGAATTTTTTTCTTCAAACTATTGTCAATATTCAAATTTTAACTATTGGTTGGAATCTTTTTGTCAAACAATCGTCAATACACGAATTTTAATACTAGGTTGGAATTTTTTTCTTCAAACTATCGCCAATATACGAAATTTAACTCTAGGTAGGAATTTTTTGGTCAACGTATCGTCAATGTACGAATTTTAACTCTCGGTGGGAACTTTTTTCTTCAAACTACTGTCAATATTCAAATTTTAACAATTGGTTGGAATCTTTTTGTCAAACAATCGTCAATACACGAATTTTAATACTAGGTTGGAATTTTTTTCTTCAAACTATCGCCTATATACGAAATTTAACTCTCGGTAGGAATTTTTTGGTCAACCTATCGTCAATGTACGAATTTTAACTCTCGGTGGGAACTTTTTTCTTCAAACTACTGTCAATATTCAAATTTTAACTAATGGTTGAAATCTTTTTGTCAAACAATCGTCAATAAACCAATTTTAATACTAGGTTGGAATTTTTTTCTTCAAACTATCGTCAATATACGAAATTTAACTCTCGGTGGGAATTTTTTGGTCAAACTATCGCCAATGTACGAATTTTAACTCTGGATGGGCACATTTTCTTCAAACTACTATGAATACTCAAATTTTAACTATTGTTTGGAATCTTTTTGTCAGACAATTGTCAATACACGAATTTTAATAATAGGTTGGAATTTTTTTCTTCAAACTATCGCCTATATACGAAATTTAACTCTCGGTGGGAATTTTTTGGTCAACCTATCGTCAATGTACGAATTTTAACTCTCGGTGGGCACTTTTTTCTTCAAACTACTGTCATTATTCAAATTTTAACTATTGGTTGGAATCTTTTTGTCAAACAATCGTCAATACACGAATTTTAATACTAGGTTGGAATTTTTTTCTTCAAACTATCGCCTATATACGAAATTTAACTCACGGTGGGAATTTTTTGGTCAACCTATCGTCAATGTACGAATTTTAACTCTCGGTGGGAACTTTTTTCTTCAAACTACTGTCAATATTCAAATTTTAACTAATGGTTGAAATCTTTTTGTTAAACAATCGTCAATAAACGAATTTTAATACTAGGTTAGAATTTTTTTCTTCAAACTACCGTCAATGTACGAATTTTAACTCTCGGTGGGAACTTTTTTCTTCAAACCACTGTCAATATTCAAATTTTAACTATTGGTTGGAATCTTTTTGTCAAACAATCGTCAATACACGAATTTTAATACTAGGTTGGAATTTTTTTCTTGAAACTATCGCCTATATACGAAATTTGACTCTCGGTGGGAATTTTTTGGTCAACCTATCGACAATGTACGAATTTTAACTCTTGGTGGGCACTTTTTTCTTCAAACTACTGTCAATACTCAAATCTTAACTAATGGTTGAAATCTTTTTGTCAAACAATCGTCAATACACGAATTTTAATACTAGGTTGGAATTTTTTTCTTCAAACTATCGCCTATATACGAAATTTAACTCACGGTGGGAATTTTTTGGTCAACCTATCGTCAATGTACGAATTTTAACTCTCGTTGGGAACTTTTTTCTTCAAACTACTGTCAATATTCAAATTTTAACTAATGGTTGAAATCTTTCTGTCAAACAATCGTCAATAAACCAATTTTAATACTAGGTTGGAATTTTTTTCTTCAAACTATCGTCAATATACGAAATTTAACTCTCGGTGGAAATTTTTTGGTCAAACTATCGCCAATGTACGAATTTTAACTCTCGGTGTGCACTTTTTCCTTCAAACTACTGTCAATATTCAAATTTTAACTACTGGTTGGAATCTTTTTGTCAAACAATCGTCAATACACGAATTTTAATACTAGGTTGGAACTTTTTTCTTCAAACTATTGTCAATACTCAAATTTTAACTATTGGTTGGAATCTTTTTGTCAAACAATCGTCAATACACGAATTTTAATACTAGGTTGGAATTTTTTTCTTCAAACTATCGCCAATATACGAAATTTAACTCTAGGTAGGAATTTTTTGGTCAACGTATCGTCAATGTACGAATTTTAACTCTCGGTGGGAACTTTTTTCTTCAAACTACTGTCAATATTCAAATTTTAACAATTGGTTGGAATCTTTTTGTCAAACAATCGTCAATACACGAATTTTAATACTAGGTTGGAATTTTTTTCTTCAAACTATCGTCAATATACGAAATTTAACTCTCGGTGGAAATTTTTTGGTCAAACTATCGCCAATGTACGAATTTTAACTCTCGATGGGCACTTTTTCTTCAAACTACTATGAATACTCAAATTTTAACTATTGTTTGGAATCTTTTTGTCAGACAATCGTCAATACACGAATTTTAATAATAGGTTGGAAATTCTTTCTTCAAACTATCGCCTATATACGAAATTTAACTCTCGGTGGGAATTTTTTGGTCAACCTATCGTCAATGTACGAATTTTAACTCTCGGTGGGCACTTTTTTCTTCAAACTACTGTCATTATTCAAATTTTAACTATTGGTTGGAATCTTTTTGTCAAACAATCGTCAATACACGAATTTTAATACTAGGTTGGAATTTTTTTCTTCAAACTATCGCCAATATACGAAATTTAACTCTAGGTAGGAATTTTTTGGTCAACGTATCGTCAATGTACGAATTTTAACTCTCGGTGGGAACTTTTTTCTTCAAACTACTGTCAATATTCAAATTTTAACTACTGGTTGGAATCTTTTTGTCAAACAATCGTCAATACACGAATTTTAATACTAGGTTGGAACTTTTTTCTTCAAACTATTGTCAATATTCAAATTTTAACTATTGGTTGGAATCTTTTTGTCAAACAATCGTCAATACACGAATTTTAATACTAGGTTGGAATTTTTTTCTTCAAACTATCGCCAATATACGAAATTTAACTCTAGGTAGGAATTTTTTGGTCAACGTATCGTCAATGTACGAATTTTAACTCTCGGTGGGAACTTTTTTCTTCAAACTACTGTCAATATTCAAATTTTAACAATTGGTTGGAATCTTTTTGTCAAACAATCGTCAATACACGAATTTTAATACTAGGTTGGAATTTTTTTCTTCAAACTATCGTCAATATACGAAATTTAACTCTCGGTGGAAATTTTTTGGTCAAACTATCGCCAATGTACGAATTTTAACTCTCGATGGGCACTTTTTCTTCAAACTACTATGAATACTCAAATTTTAACTATTGTTTGGAATCTTTTTGTCAGACAATCGTCAATACACGAATTTTAATAATAGGTTGGAAATTTTTTCTTCAAACTATCGCCTATATACGAAATTTAACTCTCGGTGGGAATTTTTTGGTCAACCTATCGTCAATGTACGAATTTTAACTCTCGGTGGGCACTTTTTTCTTCAAACTACTGTCATTATTCAAATTTTAACTATTGGTTGGAATCTTTTTGTCAAACAATCGTCAATACACGAATTTTAATACTAGGTTGGAATTTTTTTCTTCAAACTATCGCCTATATACGAAATTTATCTCTCGGTGGGAATTTTTTGGTCAAACTATCGCCAATGTACGAATTTTAACTCTCGGTGTGCACTTTTTCCTTCAAACTACTGTCAATATTCAAATTTTAACTACTGGTTGGAATCTTTTTGTCAAACAATCGTCAATACACGAATTTTAATACTAGGTTGGAATTTTTTTCTTCAAACTATTGTCAATATTCAAATTTTAACTATTGGTTGGAATCTTTTTGTCAAACAATCGTCAATACACGAATTTTAATACTAGGTTGGAATTTTTTTCTTCAAACTATCGCCAATATACGAAATTTAACTCTAGGTAGGAATTTTTTGGTCAACGTATCGTCAATGTACGAATTTTAACTCTCGGTGGGAACTTTTTTCTTCAAACTACTGTCAATATTCAAATTTTAACAATTGGTTGGAATCTTTTTGTCAAACAATCGTCAATACACGAATTTTAATACTAGGTTGGAATTTTTTTCTTCAAACTATCGCCTATATACGAAATTTAACTCTCGGTAGGAATTTTTTGGTCAACCTATCGTCAATGTACGAATTTTAACTCTCGGTGGGAACTTTTTTCTTCAAACTACTGTCAATATTCAAATTTTAACTAATGGTTGAAATCTTTTTGTCAAACAATCGTCAATAAACCAATTTTAATACTAGGTTGGAATTTTTTTCTTCAAACTATCGTCAATATACGAAATTTAACTCTCGGTGGGAATTTTTTGGTCAAACTATCGCCAATGTACGAATTTTAACTCTGGATGGGCACATTTTCTTCAAACTACTATGAATACTCAAATTTTAACTATTGTTTGGAATCTTTTTGTCAGACAATTGTCAATACACGAATTTTAATAATAGGTTGGAATTTTTTTCTTCAAACTATCGCCTATATACGAAATTTAACTCTCGGTGGGAATTTTTTGGTCAACCTATCGTCAATGTACGAATTTTAACTCTCGGTGGGCACTTTTTTCTTCAAACTACTGTCATTATTCAAATTTTAACTATTGGTTGGAATCTTTTTGTCAAACAATCGTCAATACACGAATTTTAATACTAGGTTGGAATTTTTTTCTTCAAACTATCGCCTATATACGAAACTTAACTCTCGGTAGGAATTTTTTGGTCAACCTATCGTCAATGTACGAATTTTAACTCTCGGTGGGAACTTTTTTCTTCAAACTACTGTCAATATTCAAATTTTAACTATTGGTTGGAATCTTTTTGTCAAACAATCGTCAATACACGAATTTTAATACTAGGTTAGAATTTTTTTCTTCAAACTACCGTCAATGTACGAATTTTAACTCTCGGTGGGAACTTTTTTCTTCAAACCACTGTCAATATTCAAATTTTAACAATTGGTTGGAATCTTTTTGTCAAACAATCGTCAATACACGAATTTTAATACTAGGTTGGAATTTTTTTCTTCAAACTATCGTCAATATACGAAATTTAACTCTCGGTGGAAATTTTTTGGTCAAACTATCGCCAATGTACGAATTTTAACTCTCGATGGGCACTTTTTCTTCAAACTACTATGAATACTCAAATTTTAACTATTGTTTGGAATCTTTTTGTCAGACAATCGTCAATACACGAATTTTAATAATAGGTTGGAAATTCTTTCTTCAAACTATCGCCTATATACGAAATTTAACTCTCGGTGGGAATTTTTTGGTCAACCTATCGTCAATGTACGAATTTTAACTCTCGGTGGGCACTTTTTTCTTCAAACTACTGTCATTATTCAAATTTTAACTATTGGTTGGAATCTTTTTGTCAAACAATCGTCAATACACGAATTTTAATACTAGGTTGGAATTTTTTTCTTCAAACTATCGCCAATATACGAAACTTAACTCTCGGTAGGAATTTTTTGGTCAACCTATCGTCAATGTACGAAATTTAACTCTCGGTGGGAACTTTTTTCTTCAAACTACTGTCAATATTCAAATTTTAACTATTGGTTGGAATCTTTTTGTCAAACAATCGTCAATACACGAATTTTAATACTATGTTGGAATTTTTTTCTTCAAACTATCGCCTATATACGAAATTTAACTCACGGTGGGAATTTTTTGGTCAACGTATCGCCAATGTACGAATTTTAACTCTCGATGGGCACATTTTCTTCAAACTACTATGAATACTCAAATTTTAACTATTGTTTGGAATCTTTTTGTCAGACAACTGTCAATACACGAATTTTAATAATAGGTTGGAATTTTTTTCTTCAAACTATCGCCTATATACGAAATTTATCTCTCGGTGGGAATTTTTTGGTCAAACTATCGCCAATGTACGAATTTTAACTCTCGGTGTGCACTTTTTCCTTCAAACTACTGTCAATATTCAAATTTTAACTACTGGTTGGAATCTTTTTGTCAAACAATCGTCAATACACGAATTTTAATACTAGGTTGGAATTTTTTTCTTCAAACTATTGTCAATATTCAAATTTTAACTATTGGTTGGAATCTTTTTGTCAAACAATCGTCAATACACGAATTTTAATACTAGGTTGGAATTTTTTTCTTCAAACTATCGCCAATATACGAAATTTAACTCTAGGTAGGAATTTTTTGGTCAACGTATCGTCAATGTACGAATTTTAACTCTCGGTGGGAACTTTTTTCTTCAAACTACTGTCAATATTCAAATTTTAACAATTGGTTGGAATCTTTTTGTCAAACAATCGTCAATACACGAATTTTAATACTAGGTTGGAATTTTTTTCTTCAAACTATCGCCTATATACGAAATTTAACTCTCGGTAGGAATTTTTTGGTCAACCTATCGTCAATGTACGAATTTTAACTCTCGGTGGGAACTTTTTTCTTCAAACTACTGTCAATATTCAAATTTTAACTAATGGTTGAAATCTTTTTGTCAAACAATCGTCAATAAACCAATTTTAATACTAGGTTGGAATTTTTTTCTTCAAACTATCGTCAATATACGAAATTTAACTCTCGGTGGGAATTTTTTGGTCAAACTATCGCCAATGTACGAATTTTAACTCTGGATGGGCACATTTTCTTCAAACTACTATGAATACTCAAATTTTAACTATTGTTTGGAATCTTTTTGTCAGACAATTGTCAATACACGAATTTTAATAATAGGTTGGAATTTTTTTCTTCAAACTATCGCCTATATACGAAATTTAACTCTCGGTGGGAATTTTTTGGTCAACCTATCGTCAATGTACGAATTTTAACTCTCGGTGGGCACTTTTTTCTTCAAACTACTGTCATTATTCAAATTTTAACTATTGGTTGGAATCTTTTTGTCAAACAATCGTCAATACACGAATTTTAATACTAGGTTGGAATTTTTTTCTTCAAACTATCGCCTATATACGAAATTTAACTCACGGTGGGAATTTTTTGGTCAACCTATCGTCAATGTACGAATTTTAACTCTCGGTGGGAACTTTTTTCTTCAAACTACTGTCAATATTCAAATTTTAACTAATGGTTGAAATCTTTTTGTTAAACAATCGTCAATAAACGAATTTTAATACTAGGTTAGAATTTTTTTCTTCAAACTACCGTCAATGTACGAATTTTAACTCTCGGTGGGAACTTTTTTCTTCAAACCACTGTCAATATTCAAATTTTAACTATTGGTTGGAATCTTTTTGTCAAACAATCGTCAATACACGAATTTTAATACTAGGTTGGAATTTTTTTCTTGAAACTATCGCCTATATACGAAATTTGACTCTCGGTGGGAATTTTTTGGTCAACCTATCGACAATGTACGAATTTTAACTCTTGGTGGGCACTTTTTTCTTCAAACTACTGTCAATACTCAAATCTTAACTAATGGTTGAAATCTTTTTGTCAAACAATCGTCAATACACGAATTTTAATACTAGGTTGGAATTTTTTTCTTCAAACTATCGCCTATATACGAAATTTAACTCACGGTGGGAATTTTTTGGTCAACCTATCGTCAATGTACGAATTTTAACTCTCGTTGGGAACTTTTTTCTTCAAACTACTGTCAATATTCAAATTTTAACTAATGGTTGAAATCTTTCTGTCAAACAATCGTCAATAAACCAATTTTAATACTAGGTTGGAATTTTTTTCTTCAAACTATCGTCAATATACGAAATTTAACTCTCGGTGGAAATTTTTTGGTCAAACTATCGCCAATGTACGAATTTTAACTCTCGGTGTGCACTTTTTCCTTCAAACTACTGTCAATATTCAAATTTTAACTACTGGTTGGAATCTTTTTGTCAAACAATCGTCAATACACGAATTTTAATACTAGGTTGGAACTTTTTTCTTCAAACTATTGTCAATATTCAAATTTTAACTATTGGTTGGAATCTTTTTGTCAAACAATCGTCAATACACGAATTTTAATACTAGGTTGGAATTTTTTTCTTCAAACTATCGCCAATATACGAAATTTAACTCTAGGTAGGAATTTTTTGGTCAACGTATCGTCAATGTACGAATTTTAACTCTCGGTGGGAACTTTTTTCTTCAAACTACTGTCAATATTCAAATTTTAACAATTGGTTGGAATCTTTTTGTCAAACAATCGTCAATACACGAATTTTAATACTAGGTTGGAATTTTTTTCTTCAAACTATCGTCAATATACGAAATTTAACTCTCGGTGGAAATTTTTTGGTCAAACTATCGCCAATGTACGAATTTTAACTCTCGATGGGCACTTTTTCTTCAAACTACTATGAATACTCAAATTTTAACTATTGTTTGGAATCTTTTTGTCAGACAATCGTCAATACACGAATTTTAATAATAGGTTGGAAATTCTTTCTTCAAACTATCGCCTATATACGAAATTTAACTCTCGGTGGGAATTTTTTGGTCAACCTATCGTCAATGTACGAATTTTAACTCTCGGTGGGCACTTTTTTCTTCAAACTACTGTCATTATTCAAATTTTAACTATTGGTTGGAATCTTTTTGTCAAACAATCGTCAATACACGAATTTTAATACTAGGTTGGAATTTTTTTCTTCAAACTATCGCCAATATACGAAATTTAACTCTAGGTAGGAATTTTTTGGTCAACGTATCGTCAATGTACGAATTTTAACTCTCGGTGGGAACTTTTTTCTTCAAACTACTGTCAATATTCAAATTTTAACTACTGGTTGGAATCTTTTTGTCAAACAATCGTCAATACACGAATTTTAATACTAGGTTGGAACTTTTTTCTTCAAACTATTGTCAATATTCAAATTTTAACTATTGGTTGGAATCTTTTTGTCAAACAATCGTCAATACACGAATTTTAATACTAGGTTGGAATTTTTTTCTTCAAACTATCGCCAATATACGAAATTTAACTCTAGGTAGGAATTTTTTGGTCAACGTATCGTCAATGTACGAATTTTAACTCTCGGTGGGAACTTTTTTCTTCAAACTACTGTCAATATTCAAATTTTAACAATTGGTTGGAATCTTTTTGTCAAACAATCGTCAATACACGAATTTTAATACTAGGTTGGAATTTTTTTCTTCAAACTATCGTCAATATACGAAATTTAACTCTCGGTGGAAATTTTTTGGTCAAACTATCGCCAATGTACGAATTTTAACTCTCGATGGGCACTTTTTCTTCAAACTACTATGAATACTCAAATTTTAACTATTGTTTGGAATCTTTTTGTCAGACAATCGTCAATACACGAATTTTAATAATAGGTTGGAAATTTTTTCTTCAAACTATCGCCTATATACGAAATTTAACTCTCGGTGGGAATTTTTTGGTCAACCTATCGTCAATGTACGAATTTTAACTCTCGGTGGGCACTTTTTTCTTCAAACTACTGTCATTATTCAAATTTTAACTATTGGTTGGAATCTTTTTGTCAAACAATCGTCAATACACGAATTTTAATACTAGGTTGGAATTTTTTTCTTCAAACTATCGCCTATATACGAAATTTATCTCTCGGTGGGAATTTTTTGGTCAAACTATCGCCAATGTACGAATTTTAACTCTCGGTGTGCACTTTTTCCTTCAAACTACTGTCAATATTCAAATTTTAACTACTGGTTGGAATCTTTTTGTCAAACAATCGTCAATACACGAATTTTAATACTAGGTTGGAATTTTTTTCTTCAAACTATTGTCAATATTCAAATTTTAACTATTGGTTGGAATCTTTTTGTCAAACAATCGTCAATACACGAATTTTAATACTAGGTTGGAATTTTTTTCTTCAAACTATCGCCAATATACGAAATTTAACTCTAGGTAGGAATTTTTTGGTCAACGTATCGTCAATGTACGAATTTTAACTCTCGGTGGGAACTTTTTTCTTCAAACTACTGTCAATATTCAAATTTTAACAATTGGTTGGAATCTTTTTGTCAAACAATCGTCAATACACGAATTTTAATACTAGGTTGGAATTTTTTTCTTCAAACTATCGCCTATATACGAAATTTAACTCTCGGTAGGAATTTTTTGGTCAACCTATCGTCAATGTACGAATTTTAACTCTCGGTGGGAACTTTTTTCTTCAAACTACTGTCAATATTCAAATTTTAACTAATGGTTGAAATCTTTTTGTCAAACAATCGTCAATAAACCAATTTTAATACTAGGTTGGAATTTTTTTCTTCAAACTATCGTCAATATACGAAATTTAACTCTCGGTGGGAATTTTTTGGTCAAACTATCGCCAATGTACGAATTTTAACTCTGGATGGGCACATTTTCTTCAAACTACTATGAATACTCAAATTTTAACTATTGTTTGGAATCTTTTTGTCAGACAATTGTCAATACACGAATTTTAATAATAGGTTGGAATTTTTTTCTTCAAACTATCGCCTATATACGAAATTTAACTCTCGGTGGGAATTTTTTGGTCAACCTATCGTCAATGTACGAATTTTAACTCTCGGTGGGCACTTTTTTCTTCAAACTACTGTCATTATTCAAATTTTAACTATTGGTTGGAATCTTTTTGTCAAACAATCGTCAATACACGAATTTTAATACTAGGTTGGAATTTTTTTCTTCAAACTATCGCCTATATACGAAACTTAACTCTCGGTAGGAATTTTTTGGTCAACCTATCGTCAATGTACGAATTTTAACTCTCGGTGGGAACTTTTTTCTTCAAACTACTGTCAATATTCAAATTTTAACTATTGGTTGGAATCTTTTTGTCAAACAATCGTCAATACACGAATTTTAATACTAGGTTAGAATTTTTTTCTTCAAACTACCGTCAATGTACGAATTTTAACTCTCGGTGGGAACTTTTTTCTTCAAACCACTGTCAATATTCAAATTTTAACTATTGGTTGGAATCTTTTTGTCAAACAATCGTCAATACACGAATTTTAATACTAGGTTGGAATTTTTTTCTTGAAACTATCGCCTATATACGAAATTTGACTCTCGGTGGGAATTTTTTGGTCAACCTATCGACAATGTACGAATTTTAACTCTTGGTGGGCACTTTTTTCTTCAAACTACTGTCAATACTCAAATCTTAACTAATGGTTGAAATCTTTTTGTCAAACAATCGTCAATACACGAATTTTAACACTAGGTTGGAATTTTTTTCTTCAAACTATCGCCTATATACGAAATTTAACTCACGGTGGGAATTTTTTGGTCAACCTATCGTCAATGTACGAATTTTAGCTCTCGGTGGGAACTTTTTTCTTCAAACTACTGTCAATATTCAAATTTTAACTAATGGTTGAAATCTTTTTGTCAAACAATCGTCAATAAACCAATTTTAATACTAGGTTGGAATTTTTTTCTTCAAACTATCGTCAATATACGAAATTTAACTCTCGGTGGAAATTTTTTGGTCAAACTATCGCCAATGTACGAATTTTAACTCTCGGTGTGCACTTTTTCCTTCAAACTACTGTCAATATTCAAATTTTAACTACTGGTTGGAATCTTTTTGTCAAACAATCGTCAATACACGAATTTTAATACTAGGTTGGAACTTTTTTCTTCAAACTATTGTCAATATTCAAATTTTAACTATTGGTTGGAATCTTTTTGTCAAACAATCGTCAATACACGAATTTTAATACTAGGTTGGAATTTTTTTCTTCAAACTATCGCCAATATACGAAATTTAACTCTAGGTAGGAATTTTTTGGTCAACGTATCGTCAATGTACGAATTTTAACTCTCGGTGGGAACTTTTTTCTTCAAACTACTGTCAATATTCAAATTTTAACAATTGGTTGGAATCTTTTTGTCAAACAATCGTCAATACACGAATTTTAATACTAGGTTGGAATTTTTTTCTTCAAACTATCGTCAATATACGAAATTTAACTCTCGGTGGAAATTTTTTGGTCAAACTATCGCCAATGTACGAATTTTAACTCTCGATGGGCACTTTTTCTTCAAACTACTATGAATACTCAAATTTTAACTATTGTTTGGAATCTTTTTGTCAGACAATCGTCAATACACGAATTTTAATAATAGGTTGGAAATTTTTTCTTCAAACTATCGCCTATATACGAAATTTAACTCTCGGTGGGAATTTTTTGGTCAACCTATCGTCAATGTACGAATTTTAACTCTCGGTGGGCACTTTTTTCTTCAAACTACTGTCATTATTCAAATTTTAACTATTGGTTGGAATCTTTTTGTCAAACAATCGTCAATACACGAATTTTAATACTAGGTTGGAATTTTTTTCTTCAAACTATCGCCAATATACGAAATTTATCTCTCGGTGGGAATTTTTTGGTCAAACTATCGCCAATGTACGAATTTTAACTCTCGGTGTGCACTTTTTCCTTCAAACTACTGTCAATATTCAAATTTTAACTACTGGTTGGAATCTTTTTGTCAAACAATCGTCAATACACGAATTTTAATACTAGGTTAGAACTTTTTTCTTCAAACTATTGTCAATATTCAAATTTTAACTATTGGTTGGAATCTTTTTGTCAAACAATCGTCAATACACGAATTTTAATACTAGGTTGGAATTTTTTTCTTCAAACTATCGCCAATATACGAAATTTAACTCTAGGTAGGAATTTTTTGGTCAACGTATCGTCAATGTACGAATTTTAACTCTCGGTGGGGACTTTTTTCTTCAAACTACTGTCAATATTCAAATTTTAACAATTGGTTGGAATCTTTTTGTCAAACAATCGTCAATACACGAATTTTAATACTAGGTTGGAATTTTTTTCTTCAAACTATCGCCAATATACGAAATTTATCTCTCGGTGGGAATTTTTTGGTCAAACTATCGCCAATGTACGAATTTTAACTCTCGGTGTGCACTTTTTCCTTCAAACTACTGTCAATATTCAAATTTTAACTACTGGTTGGAATCTTTTTGTCAAACAATCGTCAATACACGAATTTTAATACTAGGTTGGAATTTTTTTCTTCAAACTATTGTCAATATTCAAATTTTAACTATTGGTTGGAATCTTTTTGTCAAACAATCGTCAATACACGAATTTTAATACTAGGTTGGAATTTTTTTCTTCAAACTATCGCCAATATACGAAATTTAACTCTAGGTAGGAATTTTTTGGTCAACGTATCGTCAATGTACGAATTTTAACTCTCGGTGGGAACTTTTTTCTTCAAACTACTGTCAATATTCAAATTTTAACAATTGGTTGGAATCTTTTTGTCAAACAATCGTCAATACACGAATTTTAATACTAGGTTGGAATTTTTTTCTTCAAACTATCGCCTATATACGAAATTTAACTCTCGGTAGGAATTTTTTGGTCAACCTATCGTCAATGTACGAATTTTAACTCTCGGTGGGAACTTTTATCTTCAAACTACTGTCAATATTCAAATTTTAACTAATGGTTGAAATCTTTTTGTCAAACAATCGTCAATAAACCAATTTTAATACTAGGTTGGAATTTTTTTCTTCAAACTATCGTCAATATACGAAATTTAACTCTCGGTGGGAATTTTTTGGTCAAACTATCGCCAATGTACGAATTTTAACTCTGGATGGGCACATTTTCTTCAAACTACTATGAATACTCAAATTTTAACTATTGTTTGGAATCTTTTTGTCAGACAATTGTCAATACACGAATTTTAATAATAGGTTGGAATTTTTTTCTTCAAACTATCGCCTATATACGAAATTTAACTCTCGGTGGGAATTTTTTGGTCAACCTATCGTCAATGTACGAATTTTAACTCTCGGTGGGCACTTTTTTCTTCAAACTACTGTCATTATTCAAATTTTAACTATTGGTTGGAATCTTTTTGTCAAACAATCGTCAATACACGAATTTTAATACTAGGTTGGAATTTTTTTCTTCAAACTATCGCCTATATACGAAACTTAACTCTCGGTAGGAATTTTTTGGTCAACCTATCGTCAATGTACGAATTTTAACTCTCGATGGGCACATTTTCTTCAAACTACTATGAATACTCAAATTTTAACTATTGTTTGGAATCTTTTTGTCAGACAAGTGTCAATACACGAATTTTAATAATAGGTTGGAATTTTTTTCTTCAAACTATCGCCTATATACGAAATTTAACTCTCGGTGGGAATTTTTTGGTCAACCTATCGTCAATGTACGAATTTTAACTCTCGGTGGGCACTTTTTTCTTCAAACTACTGTCATTATTCAAATTTTAACTATTGGTTGGAATCTTTTTGTCAAACAATCGTCAATACACGAATTTTAATACTAGGTTGGAATTTTTTTCTTCAAACTATCGCCTATATACGAAATTTAACTCACGGTGGGAATTTTTTGGTCAACCTATCGTCAATGTACGAATTTTAACTCTCGGTGGGAACTTTTTTCTTCAAACTACTGTCAATATTCAAATTTTAACTAATGGTTGAAATCTTTTTGTTAAACAATCGTCAATAAACGAATTTTAATACTAGGTTAGAATTTTTTTCTTCAAACTACCGTCAATGTACGAATTTTAACTCTCGGTGGGAACTTTTTTCTTCAAACCACTGTCAATATTCAAATTTTAACTATTGGTTGGAATCTTTTTGTCAAACAATCGTCAATACACGAATTTTAATACTAGGTTGGAATTTTTTTCTTGAAACTATCGCCTATATACGAAATTTGACTCTCGGTGGGAATTTTTTGGTCAACCTATCGACAATGTACGAATTTTAACTCTTGGTGGGCACTTTTTTCTTCAAACTACTGTCAATACTCAAATCTTAACTAATGGTTGAAATCTTTTTGTCAAACAATCGTCAATACACGAATTTTAATACTAGGTTGGAATTTTTTTCTTCAAACTATCGCCAATATACGAAATTTATCTCTCGGTGGGAATTTTTTGGTCAAACTATCGCCAATGTACGAATTTTAACTCTCGGTGTGCACTTTTTCCTTCAAACTACTGTCAATATTCAAATTTTAACTACTGGTTGGAATCTTTTTGTCAAACAATCGTCAATACACGAATTTTAATACTAGGTTGGAATTTTTTTCTTCAAACTACCGTCAATGTACGAATTTTAACTCTCGTTGGGAACTTTTTTCTTCAAACTACTGTCAATATTCAAATTTTAACTAATGGTTGAAATCTTTTTGTCAAACAATCGTCAATAAACCAATTTTAATACTAGGTTGGAATTTTTTTCTTTAAACTATCGTCAATATACGAAATTTAACTCTCGGTGGAAATTTTTTGGTCAAACTATCGCCAATGTACGAATTTTAACTCTCGGTGTGCACTTTTTCCTTCAAACTACTGTCAATATTCAAATTTTAACTACTGGTTGGAATCTTTTTGTCAAACAATCGTCAATACACGAATTTTAATACTAGGTTGGAACTTTTTTCTTCAAACTATTGTCAATATTCAAATTTTAACTATTGGTTGGAATCTTTTTGTCAAACAATCGTCAATACACGAATTTTAATACTAGGTTGGAATTTTTTTCTTCAAACTATCGCCAATATACGAAATTTAACTCTAGGTAGGAATTTTTTGGTCAACGTATCGTCAATGTACGAATTTTAACTCTCGGTGGGAACTTTTTTCTTCAAACTACTGTCAATATTCAAATTTTAACAATTGGTTGGAATCTTTTTGTCAAACAATCGTCAATACACGAATTTTAATACTAGGTTGGAATTTTTTTCTTCAAACTATCGTCAATATACGAAATTTAACTCTCGGTGGAAATTTTTTGGTCAAACTATCGCCAATGTACGAATTTTAACTCTCGATGGGCACTTTTTCTTCAAACTACTATGAATACTCAAATTTTAACTATTGTTTGGAATCTTTTTGTCAGACAATCGTCAATACACGAATTTTAATAATAGGTTGGAAATTTTTTCTTCAAACTATCGCCTATATACGAAATGTAACTCTCGGTGGGAATTTTTTGGTCAACCTATCGTCAATGTACGAATTTTAACTCTCGGTGGGCACTTTTTTCTTCAAACTACTGTCATTATTCAAATTTTAACTATTGGTTGGAATCTTTTTGTCAAACAATCGTCAATACACGAATTTTAATACTAGGTTGGAATTTTTTTCTTCAAACTATCGCCAATATACGAAATTTATCTCTCGGTGGGAATTTTTTGGTCAAACTATCGCCAATGTACGAATTTTAACTCTCGGTGTGCACTTTTTCCTTCAAACTACTGTCAATATTCAAATTTTAACTACTGGTTGGAATCTTTTTGTCAAACAATCGTCAATACACGAATTTTAATACTAGGTTGGAATTTTTGTCTTCAAACTATTGTCAATATTCAAATTTTAACTATTGGTTGGAATCTTTTTGTCAAACAATCGTCAATACACGAATTTTAATACTAGGTTGGAATTTTTTTCTTCAAACTATCGCCAATATACGAAATTTAACTCTAGGTAGGAATTTTTTGGTCAACGTATCGTCAATGTACGAATTTTAACTCTCGGTGGGAACTTTTTTCTTCAAACTACTGTCAATATTCAAATTTTAACAATTGGTTGGAATCTTTTTGTCAAACAATCGTCAATACACGAATTTTAATACTAGGTTGGAATTTTTTTCTTCAAACTATCGCCTATATACGAAATTTAACTCTCGGTAGGAATTTTTTGGTCAACCTATCGTCAATGTACGAATTTTAACTCTCGGTGGGAACTTTTTTCTTCAAACTACTGTCAATATTCAAATTTTAACTAATGGTTGAAATCTTTTTGTCAAACAATCTTCAATAAACCAATTTTAATACTAGGTTGGAATTTTTTTCTTCAAACTATCGTCAATATACGAAATTTAACTCTCGGTGGGAATTTTTTGGTCAAACTATCGCCAATGTACGAATTTTAACTCTGGATGGGCACATTTTCTTCAAACTACTATGAATACTCAAATTTTAACTATTGTTTGGAATCTTTTTGTCAGACAATTGTCAATACACGAATTTTAATAATAGGTTAGAATTTTTTTCTTCAAACTATCGCCTATATACGAAATTTAACTCTCGGTGGAAATTTTTTGGTCAACCTATCGTCAATGTACGAATTTTAACTCTCGGTGGGCACTTTTTTCTTCAAACTACTGTCATTATTCAAATTTTAACTATTGGTTGGAATCTTTTTGTCAAACAATCGTCAATACACGAATTTTAATACTAGGTTGGAATTTTTTTCTTCAAACTATCGCCTATATACGAAACTTAACTCTCGGTAGGAATTTTTTGGTCAACCTATCGTCAATGTACGAATTTTAACTCTCGGTGGGCACTTTTTTCTTCAAACTACTGTCATTATTCAAATTTTAACTATTGGTTGGAATCTTTTTGTCAAACAATCGTCAATACACGAATTTTAATACTAGGTTGGAATTTTTTTCTTCAAACTATCGCCAATATACGAAATTTATCTCTCGGTGGGAATTTTTTGGTCAAACTATCGCCAATGTACGAATTTTAACTCTCGGTGTGCACTTTTTCCTTCAAACTACTGTCAATATTCAAATTTTAACTACTGGTTGGAATCTTTTTGTCAAACAATCGTCAATACACGAATTTTAATACTAGGTTGGAATTTTTTTCTTCAAACTATCGCCTATATACGAAACTTAACTCTCGGTAGGAATTTTTTGGTCAACCTATCGCCAATGTACGAATTTTAACTCTGGATGGGCACATTTTCTTCAAACTACTATGAATACTCAAATTTTAACTATTGTTTGGAATCTTTTTGTCAGACAATTGTCAATACACGAATTTTAATAATAGGTTAGAATTTTTTTCTTCAAACTATCGCCTATATACGAAATTTAACTCTCGGTGGAAATTTTTTGGTCAACCTATCGTCAATGTACGAATTTTAACTCTCGGTGGGCACTTTTTTCTTCAAACTACTGTCATTATTCAAATTTTAACTATTGGTTGGAATCTTTTTGTCAAACAATCGTCAATACACGAATTTTAATACTAGGTTGGAATTTTTTTCTTCAAACTATCGCCTATATACGAAACTTAACTCTCGGTAGGAATTTTTTGGTCAACCTATCGTCAATGTACGAATTTTAACTCTCGGTGGGAACTTTTTTCTTCAAACTACTGTCAATATTCAAATTTTAACTATTGGTTGGAATCTTTTTGTCAAACAATCGTCAATACATGAATTTTAATACTATGTTGGAATTTTTTTCTTCAAACTATCGCCTATATACGAAATTTAACTCACGGTGGGAATTTTTTGGTCAACGTATCGCCAATGTACGAATTTTAACTCTCGATGGGCACATTTTCTTCAAACTACTATGAATACTCAAATTTTAACTATTGTTTGGAATCTTTTTGTCAGACAACTGTCAATACACGAATTTTAATAATAGGTTGGAATTTTTTTCTTCAAACTATCGCCTATATACGAAATTTAACTCTCGGTGGGAATTTTTTGGTCAACCTATCGTCAATGTACGAATTTTAACTCTCGGTGGGCACTTTTTTCTTCAAACTACTGTCATTATTCAAATTTTAACTATTGGTTGGAATCTTTTTGTCAAACAATCGTCAATACACGAATTTTAATACTAGGTTGGAATTTTTTTCTTCAAACTATCGCCTATATACGAAATTTAACTCACGGTGGGAATTTTTTGGTCAACCTATCGTCAATGTACGAATTTTAACTCTCGGTGGGAACTTTTTTCTTCAAACTACTGTCAATATTCAAATTTTAACTAATGGTTGAAATCTTTTTGTTAAACAATCGTCAATAAACGAATTTTAATACTAGGTTAGAATTTTTTTCTTCAAACTACCGTCAATGTACGAATTTTAACTCTCGGTGGGAACTTTTTTCTTCAAACCACTGTCAATATTCAAATTTTAACTATTGGTTGGAATCTTTTTGTCAAACAATCGTCAATACACGAATTTTAATACTAGGTTGGAATTTTTTTCTTGAAACTATCGCCTATATACGAAATTTGACTCTCGGTGGGAATTTTTTGGTCAACCTATCGACAATGTACGAATTTTAACTCTTGGTGGGCACTTTTTTCTTCAAACTACTGTCAATACTCAAATCTTAACTAATGGTTGAAATCTTTTTGTCAAACAATCGTCAATACACGAATTTTAATACTAGGTTGGAATTTTTTTCTTCAAACTATCGCCTATATACGAAATTTAACTCACGGTGGGAATTTTTTGGTCAACCTATCGTCAATGTACGAATTTTAACTCTCGTTGGGAACTTTTTTCTTCAAACTACTGTCAATATTCAAATTTTAACTAATGGTTGAAATCTTTCTGTCAAACAATCGTCAATAAACCAATTTTAATACTAGGTTGGAATTTTTTTCTTCAAACTATCGTCAATATACGAAATTTAACTCTCGGTGGAAATTTTTTGGTCAAACTATCGCCAATGTACGAATTTTAACTCTCGGTGTGCACTTTTTCCTTCAAACTACTGTCAATATTCAAATTTTAACTACTGGTTGGAATCTTTTTGTCAAACAATCGTCAATACACGAATTTTAATACTAGGTTGGAACTTTTTTCTTCAAACTATTGTCAATATTCAAATTTTAACTATTGGTTGGAATCTTTTTGTCAAACAATCGTCAATACACGAATTTTAATACTAGGTTGGAATTTTTTTCTTCAAACTATCGCCAATATACGAAATTTAACTCTAGGTAGGAATTTTTTGGTCAACGTATCGTCAATGTACGAATTTTAACTCTCGGTGGGAACTTTTTTCTTCAAACTACTGTCAATATTCAAATTTTAACAATTGGTTGGAATCTTTTTGTCAAACAATCGTCAATACACGAATTTTAATACTAGGTTGGAATTTTTTTCTTCAAACTATCGTCAATATACGAAATTTAACTCTCGGTGGAAATTTTTTGGTCAAACTATCGCCAATGTACGAATTTTAACTCTCGATGGGCACTTTTTCTTCAAACTACTATGAATACTCAAATTTTAACTATTGTTTGGAATCTTTTTGTCAGACAATCGTCAATACACGAATTTTAATAATAGGTTGGAAATTCTTTCTTCAAACTATCGCCTATATACGAAATTTAACTCTCGGTGGGAATTTTTTGGTCAACCTATCGTCAATGTACGAATTTTAACTCTCGGTGGGCACTTTTTTCTTCAAACTACTGTCATTATTCAAATTTTAACTATTGGTTGGAATCTTTTTGTCAAACAATCGTCAATACACGAATTTTAATACTAGGTTGGAATTTTTTTCTTCAAACTATCGCCAATATACGAAATTTAACTCTAGGTAGGAATTTTTTGGTCAACGTATCGTCAATGTACGAATTTTAACTCTCGGTGGGAACTTTTTTCTTCAAACTACTGTCAATATTCAAATTTTAACTACTGGTTGGAATCTTTTTGTCAAACAATCGTCAATACACGAATTTTAATACTAGGTTGGAACTTTTTTCTTCAAACTATTGTCAATATTCAAATTTTAACTATTGGTTGGAATCTTTTTGTCAAACAATCGTCAATACACGAATTTTAATACTAGGTTGGAATTTTTTTCTTCAAACTATCGCCAATATACGAAATTTAACTCTAGGTAGGAATTTTTTGGTCAACGTATCGTCAATGTACGAATTTTAACTCTCGGTGGGAACTTTTTTCTTCAAACTACTGTCAATATTCAAATTTTAACAATTGGTTGGAATCTTTTTGTCAAACAATCGTCAATACACGAATTTTAATACTAGGTTGGAATTTTTTTCTTCAAACTATCGCCAATGTACGAATTTTAACTCTCGATGGGCACTTTTTCTTCAAACTACTATGAATACTCAAATTTTAACTATTGTTTGGAATCTTTTTGTCAGACAATCGTCAATACACGAATTTTAATAATAGGTTGGAAATTTTTTCTTCAAACTATCGCCTATATACGAAATTTAACTCTCGGTGGGAATTTTTTGGTCAACCTATCGTCAATGTATGAATTTTAACTCTCGGTGTGCACTTTTTCCTTCAAACTACTGTCAATATTCAAATTCTAACTACTGGTTGGAATCTTTTTGTCAAACAATCGTCAATACACGAATTTTAATACTAGGTTGGAATTTTTTTCTTCAAACTATTGTCAATATTCAAATTTTAACTATTGGTTGGAATCTTTTTGTCAAACAATCGTCAATACACGAATTTTAATACTAGGTTGGAATTTTTTTCTTCAAACTATCGTCAATATACGAAATTTAACTCTCGGTGGGAATTTTTTGGTCAAACTATCGCCAATGTACGAATTTTAACTCTGGATGGGCACATTTTCTTCAAACTACTATGAATACTCAAATTTTAACTATTGTTTGGAATCTTTTTGTCAGACAATTGTCAATACACGAATTTTAATAATAGGTTAGAATTTTTTTCTTCAAACTATCGCCTATATACGAAATTTAACTCTCGGTGGAAATTTTTTGGTCAACCTATCGTCAATGTACGAATTTTAACTCTCGGTGGGCACTTTTTTCTTCAAAGTACTGTCATTATTCAAATTTTAACTATTGGTTGGAATCTTTTTGTCAAACAATCGTCAATACACGAATTTTAATGCTAGGTTGGAATTTTTTTCTTCAAACTATCGCCTATATACGAAACTTAACTCTCGGTAGGAATTTTTTGGTCAACCTATCGTCAATGTACGAATTTTAACTCTCGGTGGGAACTTTTTTCTTCAAACTACTGTCAATATTCAAATTTTAACTATTGGTTGGAATCTTTTTGTCAAACAATCGTCAATACACGAATTTTAATACTATGTTGGAATTTTTTCTTCAAACTATCGCCTATATACGAAATTTAACTCACGGTGGGAATTTTTTGGTCAACGTATCGCCAATGTACGAATTTTAACTCTCGATGGGCACATTTTCTTCAAACTACTATGAATACTCAAATTTTAACTATTGTTTGGAATCTTTTTGTCAGACAACTGTCAATACACGAATTTTAATAATAGGTTGGAATTTTTTTCTTCAAACTATCGCCTATATACGAAATTTATCTCTCGGTGGGAATTTTTTGGTCAAACTATCGCCAATGTACGAATTTTAACTCTCGGTGTGCACTTTTTCCTTCAAACTACTGTCAATATTCAAATTTTAACTACTGGTTGGAATCTTTTTGTCAAACAATCGTCAATACACGAATTTTAATACTAGGTTGGAATTTTTTTCTTCAAACTATTGTCAATATTCAAATTTTAACTATTGGTTGGAATCTTTTTGTCAAACAATCGTCAATACACGAATTTTAATACTAGGTTGGAATTTTTTTCTTCAAACTATCGCCAATATACGAAATTTAACTCTAGGTAGGAATTTTTTGGTCAACGTATCGTCAATGTACGAATTTTAACTCTCGGTGGGAACTTTTTTCTTCAAACTACTGTCAATATTCAAATTTTAACAATTGGTTGGAATCTTTTTGTCAAACAATCGTCAATACACGAATTTTAATACTATGTTGGAATTTTTTTCTTCAAACTATCGCCTATATACGAAATTTGACTCTCGGTGGGAATTTTTTGGTCAACCTATCGACAATGTACGAATTTTAACTCTTGGTGGGCACTTTTTTCTTCAAACTACTGTCAATACTCAAATCTTAACTAATGGTTGAAATCTTTTTGTCAAACAATCGTCAATACACGAATTTTAATACTAGGTTGGAATTTTTTTCTTCAAACTATCGCCTATATACGAAATTTAACTCACGGTGGGAATTTTTTGGTCAACCTATCGTCAATGTACGAATTTTAGCTCTCGGTGGGAACTTTTTTCTTCAAACTACTGTCAATATTCAAATTTTAACTAATGGTTGAAATCTTTTTGTCAAACAATCGTCAATAAACGAATTTTAATACTAGTTTGGAATTTTTTTCTTCAAACTATCGTCAATATACGAAATTTAACTCTCGGTGGGAATTTTTTGGTCAAACTATCGCCAATGTACGAATTTTAACTCTGGATGGGCACATTTTCTTCAAACTACTATGAATACTCAAATTTTAACTATTGTTTGGAATCTTTTTGTCAGACAATTGTCAATACACGAATTTTAATACTAGGTTAGAATTTTTTTCTTCAAACTATCGCCAATATACGAAATTTAACTCTAGGTAGGAATTTTTTGGTCAACCTATCGTCAATGTACGAATTTTAACTCTCGGTGGGAACTTTTTTCTTCAAACTACTGTCAATATTCAAATTTTAACAATTGGTTGGAATCTTTTTGTCAAACAATCGTCAATACACGAATTTTAATACTAGGTTGGAATTTTTTTCTTCAAACTATCGCCTATATACGAAATTTAACTCTCGGTAGGAATTTTTTGGTCAACCTATCGTCAATGTACGAATTTTAAGTTTTGGTGGGCACTTTTTTCTTCAAACTACTGTCAATATTCAAATTTTAACTACTGGTTGGAATCTTTTTGTCAAACAATCGTCAATACACGAATTTTAATACTAGGTTGGAACTTTTTTCTTCAAACTATTGTCAATATTCAAATTTTAACTATTGGTTGGAATCTTTTTGTCAAACAATCGTCAATACACGAATTTTAATACTAGGTTGGAATTTTTTTCTTCAAACTATCGCCAATATACGAAATTTAACTCTAGGTAGGAATTTTTTGGTCAACGTATCGTCAATGTACGAATTTTAACTCTCGGTGGGAACTTTTTTCTTCAAACTACTGTCAATATTCAAATTTTAACAATTGGTTGGAATCTTTTTGTCAAACAATCGTCAATACACGAATTTTAATACTAGGTTGGAATTTTTTTCTTCAAACTATCGTCAATATACGAAATTTAACTCTCGGTGGAAATTTTTTGGTCAAACTATCGCCAATGTACGAATTTTAACTCTCGATGGGCACTTTTTCTTCAAACTACTATGAATACTCAAATTTTAACTATTGTTTGGAATCTTTTTGTCAGACAATCGTCAATACACGAATTTTAATAATAGGTTGGAAATTCTTTCTTCAAACTATCGCCTATATACGAAATTTAACTCTCGGTGGGAATTTTTTGGTCAACCTATCGTCAATGTACGAATTTTAACTCTCGGTGGGCACTTTTTTCTTCAAACTACTGTCATTATTCAAATTTTAACTATTGGTTGGAATCTTTTTGTCAAACAATCGTCAATACACGAATTTTAATACTAGGTTGGAATTTTTTTCTTCAAACTATCGCCAATATACGAAATTTAACTCTAGGTAGGAATTTTTTGGTCAACGTATCGTCAATGTACGAATTTTAACTCTCGGTGGGAACTTTTTTCTTCAAACTACTGTCAATATTCAAATTTTAACTACTGGTTGGAATCTTTTTGTCAAACAATCGTCAATACACGAATTTTAATACTAGGTTGGAACTTTTTTCTTCAAACTATTGTCAATATTCAAATTTTAACTATTGGTTGGAATCTTTTTGTCAAACAATCGTCAATACACGAATTTTAATACTAGGTTGGAATTTTTTTCTTCAAACTATCGCCAATATACGAAATTTAACTCTAGGTAGGAATTTTTTGGTCAACGTATCGTCAATGTACGAATTTTAACTCTCGGTGGGAACTTTTTTCTTCAAACTACTGTCAATATTCAAATTTTAACAATTGGTTGGAATCTTTTTGTCAAACAATCGTCAATACACGAATTTTAATACTAGGTTGGAATTTTTTTCTTCAAACTATCGCCAATGTACGAATTTTAACTCTCGATGGGCACTTTTTCTTCAAACTACTATGAATACTCAAATTTTAACTATTGTTTGGAATCTTTTTGTCAGACAATCGTCAATACACGAATTTTAATAATAGGTTGGAAATTTTTTCTTCAAACTATCGCCTATATACGAAATTTAACTCTCGGTGGGAATTTTTTGGTCAACCTATCGTCAATGTATGAATTTTAACTCTCGGTGTGCACTTTTTCCTTCAAACTACTGTCAATATTCAAATTCTAACTACTGGTTGGAATCTTTTTGTCAAACAATCGTCAATACACGAATTTTAATACTAGGTTGGAATTTTTTTCTTCAAACTATTGTCAATATTCAAATTTTAACTATTGGTTGGAATCTTTTTGTCAAACAATCGTCAATACACGAATTTTAATACTAGGTTGGAATTTTTTTCTTCAAACTATCGTCAATATACGAAATTTAACTCTCGGTGGGAATTTTTTGGTCAAACTATCGCCAATGTACGAATTTTAACTCTGGATGGGCACATTTTCTTCAAACTACTATGAATACTCAAATTTTAACTATTGTTTGGAATCTTTTTGTCAGACAATTGTCAATACACGAATTTTAATAATAGGTTAGAATTTTTTTCTTCAAACTATCGCCTATATACGAAATTTAACTCTCGGTGGAAATTTTTTGGTCAACCTATCGTCAATGTACGAATTTTAACTCTCGGTGGGCACTTTTTTCTTCAAAGTACTGTCATTATTCAAATTTTAACTATTGGTTGGAATCTTTTTGTCAAACAATCGTCAATACACGAATTTTAATGCTAGGTTGGAATTTTTTTCTTCAAACTATCGCCTATATACGAAACTTAACTCTCGGTAGGAATTTTTTGGTCAACCTATCGTCAATGTACGAATTTTAACTCTCGGTGGGAACTTTTTTCTTCAAACTACTGTCAATATTCAAATTTTAACTATTGGTTGGAATCTTTTTGTCAAACAATCGTCAATACACGAATTTTAATACTATGTTGGAATTTTTTCTTCAAACTATCGCCTATATACGAAATTTAACTCACGGTGGGAATTTTTTGGTCAACGTATCGCCAATGTACGAATTTTAACTCTCGATGGGCACATTTTCTTCAAACTACTATGAATACTCAAATTTTAACTATTGTTTGGAATCTTTTTGTCAGACAACTGTCAATACACGAATTTTAATAATAGGTTGGAATTTTTTTCTTCAAACTATCGCCTATATACGAAATTTATCTCTCGGTGGGAATTTTTTGGTCAAACTATCGCCAATGTACGAATTTTAACTCTCGGTGTGCACTTTTTCCTTCAAACTACTGTCAATATTCAAATTTTAACTACTGGTTGGAATCTTTTTGTCAAACAATCGTCAATACACGAATTTTAATACTAGGTTGGAATTTTTTTCTTCAAACTATTGTCAATATTCAAATTTTAACTATTGGTTGGAATCTTTTTGTCAAACAATCGTCAATACACGAATTTTAATACTAGGTTGGAATTTTTTTCTTCAAACTATCGCCAATATACGAAATTTAACTCTAGGTAGGAATTTTTTGGTCAACGTATCGTCAATGTACGAATTTTAACTCTCGGTGGGAACTTTTTTCTTCAAACTACTGTCAATATTCAAATTTTAACAATTGGTTGGAATCTTTTTGTCAAACAATCGTCAATACACGAATTTTAATACTATGTTGGAATTTTTTTCTTCAAACTATCGCCTATATACGAAATTTGACTCTCGGTGGGAATTTTTTGGTCAACCTATCGACAATGTACGAATTTTAACTCTTGGTGGGCACTTTTTTCTTCAAACTACTGTCAATACTCAAATCTTAACTAATGGTTGAAATCTTTTTGTCAAACAATCGTCAATACACGAATTTTAATACTAGGTTGGAATTTTTTTCTTCAAACTATCGCCTATATACGAAATTTAACTCACGGTGGGAATTTTTTGGTCAACCTATCGTCAATGTACGAATTTTAGCTCTCGGTGGGAACTTTTTTCTTCAAACTACTGTCAATATTCAAATTTTAACTAATGGTTGAAATCTTTTTGTCAAACAATCGTCAATAAACGAATTTTAATACTAGGTTGGAATTTTTTTCTTCAAACTATCGTCAATATACGAAATTTAACTCTCGGTGGGAATTTTTTGGTCAAACTATCGCCAATGTACGAATTTTAACTCTGGATGGGCACATTTTCTTCAAACTACTATGAATACTCAAATTTTAACTATTGTTTGGAATCTTTTTGTCAGACAATTGTCAATACACGAATTTTAATACTAGGTTAGAATTTTTTTCTTCAAACTATCGCCAATATACGAAATTTAACTCTAGGTAGGAATTTTTTGGTCAACCTATCGTCAATGTACGAATTTTAACTCTCGGTGGGAACTTTTTTCTTCAAACTACTGTCAATATTCAAATTTTAACAATTGGTTGGAATCTTTTTGTCAAACAATCGTCAATACACGAATTTTAATACTAGGTTGGAATTTTTTTCTTCAAACTATCGCCTATATACGAAATTTAACTCTCGGTAGGAATTTTTTGGTCAACCTATCGTCAATGTACGAATTTTAAGTTTTGGTGGGCACTTTTTTCTTCAAACTACTGTCAATATTCAAACTTTAACTAATGGTTGGAATCTTTTCGTCAAACAATCGTCAATAAACGAATTTTAATACTAGGTTAGAATTTTTTTCTTCAAACTACCGTCAATGTACGAATTTTAACTCTCGTTGGGAACTTTTTTCTTCAAACTACTGTCAATATTCAAATTTTAACTCCTGGTTGGAATCTTTTTGTCAAACAATCGTCAATACACGAATTTTAATACTAGGTTGGAATTTTTTTCTTCAAACTATTGTCAATACTCAAATTTTAACTAATGGTTGTCAGACAATCGTCAATAAACGAATTTTAATACTAGGTTGGAATTTTTTTCTTCAAACTATCGCCTATATACGAAGCTTAACTGTCGGTAGGAATTTTTTGGTCAACCTATCGTCAATGTATGAATTTTAACTCTCGGTGGGCACTTTTTCCTTCAAACTACTGTCAATATTCAAATTTTAACTAATGGTTGAAATCTTTTTGTCAAACAATCGTCAATAAACCAATTTTAATACTAGGTTGGAATTTTTTTCTTCAAACTATCGTCAATATACGAAATTTAACTCTCGGTGGGAATTTTTTGGTCAAACTATCGCCAATGTACGAATTTTAACTCTCGATGGGCACTTTTTATTCAAACTACTATGAATACTCAAATTTTAACTATTGTTTGGAATCTTTTTGTCAGACAATTGTCAATACACGAATTTTAATAATAGGTTGGAATTTTTTTCTTCAAACTATCGCCTATATACGAAATTTAACTCTCGGTGGGAATTTTTTGGTCAACCTATCGTCAATGTACGAATTTTAACTCTCGGTGGGCACTTTTTTCTTCAAACTACTGTCATTATTCAAATTTTAACTATTGGTTGGAATCTTTTTGTCAAACAATCGTCAATACACGAATTTTAATACTAGGTTGGAATTTTTTTCTTCAAACTATCGCCTATATACGAAACTTAACTCTCGGTAGGAATTTTTTGGTCAACCTATCGTCAATGTACGAATTTTAACTCTCGGTGGGAACTTTTTTCTTCAAACTACTGTCAATATTCAAATTTTAACTATTGGTTGGAATCTTTTTGTCAAACAATCGTCAATACACGAATTTTAATACTAGGTTGGAATTTTTTTCTTGAAACTATCGCCTATATACGAAATTTGACTCTCGGTGGGAATTTTTTGGTCAACCTATCGACAATGTACGAATTTTAACTCTTGGTGGGCACTTTTTTCTTCAAACTACTGTCAATACTCAAATCTTAACTAATGGTTGAAATCTTTTTGTCAGACAATCGTCAATAAACGAATTTTAATACTAGGTTGGAATTTTTTTCTTCAAACTATCGCCTATATACGAAATTTAACTCTGGGTGGGAATTTTTTGGTCAACCTATCGTCAATGTACGAATTTTAAGTTTTGGTGGGCACTTTTTTCTTCAAACTACTGTCAATATTCAAACTTTAACTAATGGTTGGAATCTTTTTGTCAAACAATCGTCAATAAACGAATTTTAATACTAGGTTAGAATTTTTTTCTTCAAACTACCGTCAATGTACGAATTTTAACTCTCGTTGGGAACTTTTTTCTTCAAACTACTGTCAATATTCAAATTTTAACTCCTGGTTGGAATCTTTTTGTCAAACAATCGTCAATACACGAATTTTAATACTAGGTTGGAATTTTTTTCTTCAAACTATTGTCAATACTCAAATTTTAACTAATGGTTGAAATCTTGTTGTCAGACAATCGTCAATAAACGAATTTTAATACTAGGTTGGAATTTTTTTCTTCAAACTATTGTCAATATTCAAATTTTAACTATTGGTTGGAATCTTTTTGTCAAACAATCGTCAATACACGAATTTTAATACTAGGTTGGAATTTTTTTCTTCAAACTATCGCCAATATACGAAATTTAACTCTAGGTAGGAATTTTTTGGTCAACGTATCGTCAATGTACGAATTTTAACTCTCGGTGGGAACTTTTTTCTTCAAACTACTGTCAATATTCAAATTTTAACAATTGGTTGGAATCTTTTTGTCAAACAATCGTCAATACACGAATTTTAATACTAGGTTGGAATTTTTTTCTTCAAACTATCGCCTATATACGAAATTTAACTCTGGGTGGGAATTTTTTGGTCAACCTATCGTCAATGTACGAATTTTAAGTTTTGGTGGGCACTTTTTTCTTCAAACTACTGTCAATATTCAAACTTTAACTAATGGTTGGAATCTTTTTGTCAAACAATCGTCAATACACGAATTTTAATACTAGGTTGGAATTTTTTCTTCAAACTATCGCCTATATACGAAATTTAACTCACGGTGGGAATTTTTTGGTCAACCTATCGTCAATGTACGAATTTTAACTCTCGGTGGGAACTTTTTTCTTCAAACTACTGTCAATATTCAAATTTTAAATAATGGTCGAAATCTTTTTGTTAAACAATCGTCAATAAACGAATTTTAATACTAGGTTAGAATTTTTTTCTTCAAACTATCGTCAATGTACGAATTTTAACTCTCGGTGGGAACTTTTTTCTTCAAACTACTGTCAATATTCAAATTTTGACTAATGGTTGAAATCATTTTGTCAAACAATCGTCAATAAACGAATTTTAATACTAGGTTGGAATTTTTTTCATCAAACTATCGCCTATATACGAAATTTAACTCTCGGTGGGAATTTTTTGGTCAAACTATCGCCAATGTACGAATTTTAACTCTGGGTGGGCACTTTTTCTTCAAACTACTATCAATACTCAAATTTTAACTATTGTTTGGAATCTTTATGTCAAACAATCGTCAATACACGAATTTTAATACTAGGTTGGAATTTTTTTCTTCAAACTATCGCCTATATACGAAATTTAACTCTCGGTAGGAATTTTTTGGTCAACCTATCGTCAATGTACGAATTTTAACTCTCGGTGGGCACTTTTTCCTTCAAACTACTGTCAATATTCAAATTTTAACTAATGGTTGAAATCATTTTGTCTAACAATCGTCAATAAACGAATTTTAATACTAGGTTGGAATTTTTTTCTTCAAACTATCTCCTATATACGAAATTTAACTCTCGGTAGGAATGTTTTGGTCAACCTATCGTCAATGTACGAATTTTAACTCTCCGTGGGCTCTTTTTTCTTCAAACTACTGTCAATATTCAAATTTTAACTAATGGTTGAAATCTTTTTGTCAGACAATCGTCAATAAACGAATTTTAATACTAGGTTGGAATTTTTTTCTTCAAATTACCGTCAATGTACGAATTTTAACTCTCGGTGGGAACTTTTTTCTTCAAACTACTGTCAATATTCAAATTTTAACTATTGGTTGGAATCTTTTTGTCAAACAATCGTCAATACACGAATTTTAATACTATGTTGGAATTTTTTTCTTCAAACTATCGCCTATATACGAAATTTAACTCACGGTGGGAATTTTTTGGTCAACGTATCGCCAATGTACGAATTTTAACTCTCGATGGGCACATTTTCTTCAAACTACTATGAATACTCAAATTTTAACTATTGTTTGGAATCTTTTTGTCAGACAACTGTCAATACACGAATTTTAATAATAGGTTGGAATTTTTTTCTTCAAACTATCGCCTATATACGAAATTTAACTCTCGGTGGGAATTTTTTGGTCAACCTATCGTCAATGTACGAATTTTAACTCTCGGTGGGCACTTTTTTCTTCAAACTACTGTCATTATTCAAATTTTAAGTATTGGTTGGAATCTTTTTGTCAAACAATCGTCAATACACGAATTTTAATACTAGGTTGGAATTTTTTTCTTCAAACTATCGCCTATATACGAAATTTAACTCACGGTGGGAATTTTTTGGTCAACCTATCGTCAATGTACGAATTTTAACTCTCGGTGGGAACTTTTTTCTTCAAACTACTGTCAATATTCAAATTTTAACTAATGGTTGAAATCTTTTTGTTAAACAATCGTCAATAAACGAATTTTAATACTAGGTTAGAATTTTATTCTTCAAACTACCGTCAATGTACGAATTTTAACTCTCGGTGGGAACTTTTTTCTTCAAACCACTGTCAATATTCAAATTTTAACTATTGGTTGGAATCTTTTTGTCAAACAATCGTCAATACACGAATTTTAATACTAGGTTGGAATTTTTTTCTTGAAACTATCGCCTATATACGAAATTTGACTCTCGGTGGGAATTTTTTGGTCAACCTATCGACAATGTACGAATTTTAACTCTTGGTGGGCACTTTTTTCTTCAAACTACTGTCAATACTCAAATCTTAACTAATGGTTGAAATCTTTTTGTCAAACAATCGTCAATACACGAATTTTAATACTAGGTTGGAATTTTTTTCTTCAAACTATCGCCTATATACGAAATTTAACTCACGGTGGGAATTTTTTGGTCAACCTATCGTCAATGTACGAATCTTAGCTCTCGGTGGGAACTTTTTTCTTCAAACTACTGTCAATATTCAAATTTTAACTAGTGGTTGAAATCTTTTTGTTAAACAATCGTCAATAAACGAATTTTAATACTAGGTTAGAATTTTTTTCTTCAAACTACCGTCAATGTACGAATTTTAACTCTCGTTGGGAACTTTTTTCTTCAAACTACTGTCATTATTCAAATTTTAACTATTGGTTGGAATCTTTTTGTCAAACAATCGTCAATACACGAATTTTAATACTAGGTTGGAATTTTTTTCTTCAAACTATCGCCAATATACGAAATTTAACTCTAGGTAGGAATTTTTTGGTCAACGTATCGTCAATGTACGAATTTTAACTCTCGGTGGGAACTTTTTTCTTCAAACCACTGTCAATATTCAAATTTTAACTATTGGTTGGAATCTTTTTGTCAAACAATCGTCAATACACGAATTTTAATACTAGGTTGGAATTTTTTTCTTGAAACTATCGCCTATATACGAAATTTGACTCTCGGTGGGAATTTTTTGGTCAACCTATCGACAATGTACGAATTTTAACTCTTGGTGGGCACTTTTTTCTTCAAACTACTGTCAATACTCAAATCTTAACTAATGGTTGAAATCTTTTTGTCAAACAATCGTCAATACACGAATTTTAATACTAGGTTGGAATTTTTTTCTTCAAACTATCGCCTATATACGAAATTTAACTCACGGTGGGAATTTTTTGGTCAACCTATCGTCAATGTACGAATCTTAGCTCTCGGTGGGAACTTTTTTCTTCAAACTACTGTCAATATTCAAATTTTAACTAATGGTTGAAATCTTTTTGTTAAACAGTCGTCAATAAACGAATTTTAATACTAGGTTAGAATTTTTTTCTTCAAACTACCGTCAATGTACGAATTTTAACTCTCGTTGGGAACTTTTTTCTTCAAACTACTGTCATTATTCAAATTTTAACTATTGGTTGGAATCTTTTTGTCAAACAATCGTCAATACACGAATTTTAATACTAGGTTGGAATTTTTTTCTTCAAACTATCGCCAATATACGAAATTTAACTCTAGGTAGGAATTTTTTGGTCAACGTATCGTCAATGTACGAATTTTAACTCTCGGTGGGAACTTTTTTCTTCAAACTACTGTCAATATTCAAATTTTAACAATTGGTTGGAATCTTTTTGTCAAACAATCGTCAATACACGAATTTTAATACTAGGTTGGAATTTTTTTCTTCAAACTATCGTCAATATACGAAATTTAACTCTCGGTGGAAATTTTTTGGTCAAACTATCGCCAATGTACGAATTTTAACTCTCGATGGGCACTTTTTCTTCAAACTACTATGAATACTCAAATTTTAACTATTGTTTGGAATCTTTTTGTCAGACAATCGTCAATACACGAATTTTAATAATAGGTTGGAAATTTTTTCTTCAAACTATCGCCTATATACGAAATTTAACTCTCGGTGGGAATTTTTTGGTCAACCTATCGTCAATGTACGAATTTTAACTCTCGATGGGCACTTTTTTCTTCAAACTACTGTCATTATTCAAATTTTAACTATTGGTTGGAATCTTTTTGTCAAACAATCGTCAATACACGAATTTTAATACCAGGTTGGAATTTTTTTCTTCAAACTATCGCCAATATACGAAATTTATCTCTCGGTGGGAATTTTTTGGTCAAACTATCGCCAATGTACGAATTTTAACTCTCGGTGTGCACTTTTTCCTTCAAACTACTGTCAATATTCAAATTTTAACTACTGGTTGGAATCTTTTTGTCAAACAATCGTCAATACACGATTTTTAATACTAGGTTGGAATTTTTTTCTTCAAACTATTGTCAATATTCAAATTTTAACTATTGGTTGGAATCTTTTTGTCAAACAATCGTCAATACACGAATTTTAATACTAGGTTGGAATTTTTTTCTTCAAACTATCGCCAATATACGAAATTTAACTCTAGGTAGGAATTTTTTGGTCAACGTATCGTCAATGTACGAATTTTAACTCTCGGTGGGAACTTTTTTCTTCAAACTACTGTCAATATTCAAATTTTAACAATTGGTTGGAATCTTTTTGTCAAACAATCGTCAATACACGAATTTTAATACTAGGTTGGAATTTTTTTCTTCAAACTATCGCCTATATACGAAATTTAACTCTCGGTAGGAATTTTTTGGTCAACCTATCGTCAATGTACGAATTTTAACTCTCGGTGGGAACTTTTTTCTTCAAACTACTGTCAATATTCAAATTTTAACTAATGGTTGAAATCTTTTTGTCAAACAATCGTCAATAAACCAATTTTAATACTAGGTTGGAATTTTTTTCTTCAAACTATCGTCAATATACGAAATTTAACTCTCGGTGGGAATTTTTTGGTCAAACTATCGCCAATGTACGAATTTTAACTCTGGATGGGCACATTTTCTTCAAACTACTATGAATACTCAAATTTTAACTATTGTTTGGAATCTTTTTGTCAGACAATTGTCAATACACGAATTTTAATAATAGGTTGGAATTTTTTTCTTCAAACTATCGCCTATATACGAAATTTAACTCTCGGTGGGAATTTTTTGGTCAACCTATCGTCAATGTACGAATTTTAACTCTCGGTGGGAACTTTTTTCTTCAAACTACTGTCAATATTCAAATTTTAACAATTGGTTGGAATCTTTTTGTCAAACAATCGTCAATACACGAATTTTAATACTAGGTTGGAATTTTTTTCTTCAAACTATCGCCTATATACGAAATTTAACTCTCGGTAGGAATTTTTTGGTCAACCTATCGTCAATGTACGAATTTTAAGTTTTGGTGGGCACTTTTTTCTTCAAACTACTGTCAATATTCAAACTTTAACTAATGGTTGGAATCTTTTCGTCAAACAATCGTCAATAAACGAATTTTAATACTAGGTTAGAATTTTTTTCTTCAAACTACCGTCAATGTACGAATTTTAACTCTCGTTGGGAACTTTTTTCTTCAAACTACTGTCAATATTCAAATTTTAACTCCTGGTTGGAATCTTTTTGTCAAACAATCGTCAATACACGAATTTTAATACTAGGTTGGAATTTTTTTCTTCAAACTATTGTCAATACTCAAATTTTAACTAATGGTTGTCAGACAATCGTCAATAAACGAATTTTAATACTAGGTTGGAATTTTTTTCTTCAAACTATCGCCTATATACGAAGCTTAACTGTCGGTAGGAATTTTTTGGTCAACCTATCGTCAATGTATGAATTTTAACTCTCGGTGGGCACTTTTTCCTTCAAACTACTGTCAATATTCAAATTTTAACTAATGGTTGAAATCTTTTTGTCAAACAATCGTCAATAAACCAATTTTAATACTAGGTTGGAATTTTTTTCTTCAAACTATCGTCAATATACGAAATTTAACTCTCGGTGGGAATTTTTTGGTCAAACTATCGCCAATGTACGAATTTTAACTCTCGATGGGCACTTTTTATTCAAACTACTATGAATACTCAAATTTTAACTATTGTTTGGAATCTTTTTGTCAGACAATTGTCAATACACGAATTTTAATAATAGGTTGGAATTTTTTTCTTCAAACTATCGCCTATATACGAAATTTAACTCTCGGTGGGAATTTTTTGGTCAACCTATCGTCAATGTACGAATTTTAACTCTCGGTGGGCACTTTTTTCTTCAAACTACTGTCATTATTCAAATTTTAACTATTGGTTGGAATCTTTTTGTCAAACAATCGTCAATACACGAATTTTAATACTAGGTTGGAATTTTTTTCTTCAAACTATCGCCTATATACGAAACTTAACTCTCGGTAGGAATTTTTTGGTCAACCTATCGTCAATGTACGAATTTTAACTCTCGGTGGGAACTTTTTTCTTCAAACTACTGTCAATATTCAAATTTTAACTATTGGTTGGAATCTTTTTGTCAAACAATCGTCAATACACGAATTTTAATACTAGGTTGGAATTTTTTTCTTGAAACTATCGCCTATATACGAAATTTGACTCTCGGTGGGAATTTTTTGGTCAACCTATCGACAATGTACGAATTTTAACTCTTGGTGGGCACTTTTTTCTTCAAACTACTGTCAATACTCAAATCTTAACTAATGGTTGAAATCTTTTTGTCAGACAATCGTCAATAAACGAATTTTAATACTAGGTTGGAATTTTTTTCTTCAAACTATCGCCTATATACGAAATTTAACTCTGGGTGGGAATTTTTTGGTCAACCTATCGTCAATGTACGAATTTTAAGTTTTGGTGGGCACTTTTTTCTTCAAACTACTGTCAATATTCAAACTTTAACTAATGGTTGGAATCTTTTTGTCAAACAATCGTCAATAAACGAATTTTAATACTAGGTTAGAATTTTTTTCTTCAAACTACCGTCAATGTACGAATTTTAACTCTCGTTGGGAACTTTTTTCTTCAAACTACTGTCAATATTCAAATTTTAACTCCTGGTTGGAATCTTTTTGTCAAACAATCGTCAATACACGAATTTTAATACTAGGTTGGAATTTTTTTCTTCAAACTATTGTCAATACTCAAATTTTAACTAATGGTTGAAATCTTGTTGTCAGACAATCGTCAATAAACGAATTTTAATACTAGGTTGGAATTTTTTTCTTCAAACTATTGTCAATATTCAAATTTTAACTATTGGTTGGAATCTTTTTGTCAAACAATCGTCAATACACGAATTTTAATACTAGGTTGGAATTTTTTTCTTCAAACTATCGCCAATATACGAAATTTAACTCTAGGTAGGAATTTTTTGGTCAACGTATCGTCAATGTACGAATTTTAACTCTCGGTGGGAACTTTTTTCTTCAAACTACTGTCAATATTCAAATTTTAACAATTGGTTGGAATCTTTTTGTCAAACAATCGTCAATACACGAATTTTAATACTAGGTTGGAATTTTTTTCTTCAAACTATCGCCTATATACGAAATTTAACTCTGGGTGGGAATTTTTTGGTCAACCTATCGTCAATGTACGAATTTTAAGTTTTGGTGGGCACTTTTTTCTTCAAACTACTGTCAATATTCAAACTTTAACTAATGGTTGGAATCTTTTTGTCAAACAATCGTCAATACACGAATTTTAATACTAGGTTGGAATTTTTTCTTCAAACTATCGCCTATATACGAAATTTAACTCACGGTGGGAATTTTTTGGTCAACCTATCGTCAATGTACGAATTTTAACTCTCGGTGGGAACTTTTTTCTTCAAACTACTGTCAATATTCAAATTTTAACTAATGGTCGAAATCTTTTTGTTAAACAATCGTCAATAAACGAATTTTAATACTAGGTTAGAATTTTTTTCTTCAAACTATCGTCAATGTACGAATTTTAACTCTCGGTGGGAACTTTTTTCTTCAAACTACTGTCAATATTCAAATTTTGACTAATGGTTGAAATCATTTTGTCAAACAATCGTCAATAAACGAATTTTAATACTAGGTTGGAATTTTTTTCATCAAACTATCGCCTATATACGAAATTTAACTCTCGGTGGGAATTTTTTGGTCAAACTATCGCCAATGTACGAATTTTAACTCTGGGTGGGCACTTTTTCTTCAAACTACTATCAATACTCAAATTTTAACTATTGTTTGGAATCTTTATGTCAAACAATCGTCAATACACGAATTTTAATACTAGGTTGGAATTTTTTTCTTCAAACTATCGCCTATATACGAAATTTAACTCTCGGTAGGAATTTTTTGGTCAACCTATCGTCAATGTACGAATTTTAACTCTCGGTGGGCACTTTTTCCTTCAAACTACTGTCAATATTCAAATTTTAACTAATGGTTGAAATCATTTTGTCTAACAATCGTCAATAAACGAATTTTAATACTAGGTTGGAATTTTTTTCTTCAAACTATCTCCTATATACGAAATTTAACTCTCGGTAGGAATGTTTTGGTCAACCTATCGTCAATGTACGAATTTTAACTCTCCGTGGGCTCTTTTTTCTTCAAACTACTGTCAATATTCAAATTTTAACTAATGGTTGAAATCTTTTTGTCAGACAATCGTCAATAAACGAATTTTAATACTAGGTTGGAATTTTTTTCTTCAAATTACCGTCAATGTACGAATTTTAACTCTCGGTGGGAACTTTTTTCTTCAAACTACTGTCAATATTCAAATTTTAACTATTGGTTGGAATCTTTTTGTCAAACAATCGTCAATACACGAATTTTAATACTATGTTGGAATTTTTTTCTTCAAACTATCGCCTATATACGAAATTTAACTCACGGTGGGAATTTTTTGGTCAACGTATCGCCAATGTACGAATTTTAACTCTCGATGGGCACATTTTCTTCAAACTACTATGAATACTCAAATTTTAACTATTGTTTGGAATCTTTTTGTCAGACAACTGTCAATACACGAATTTTAATAATAGGTTGGAATTTTTTTCTTCAAACTATCGCCTATATACGAAATTTAACTCTCGGTGGGAATTTTTTGGTCAACCTATCGTCAATGTACGAATTTTAACTCTCGGTGGGCACTTTTTTCTTCAAACTACTGTCAATATTCAAATTTTAACTAATGGTTGAAATCTTTTTGTTAAACAATCGTCAATAAACGAATTTTAATACTAGGTTAGAATTTTTTTCTTCAAACTACCGTCAATGTACGAATTTTAACTCTCGGTGGGAACTTTTTTCTTCAAACCACTGTCAATATTCAAATTTTAACTATTGGTTGGAATCTTTTTGTCAAACAATCGTCAATACACGAATTTTAATACTAGGTTGGAATTTTTTTCTTGAAACTATCGCCTATATACGAAATTTGACTCTCGGTGGGAATTTTTTGGTCAACCTATCGACAATGTACGAATTTTAACTCTTGGTGGGCACTTTTTTCTTCAAACTACTGTCAATACTCAAATCTTAACTAATGGTTGAAATCTTTTTGTCAAACAATCGTCAATACACGAATTTTAATACTAGGTTGGAATTTTTTTCTTCAAACTATCGCCTATATACGAAATTTAACTCACGGTGGGAATTTTTTGGTCAACCTATCGTCAATGTACGAATCTTAGCTCTCGGTGGGAACTTTTTTCTTCAAACTACTGTCAATATTCAAATTTTAACTAGTGGTTGAAATCTTTTTGTTAAACAATCGTCAATAAACGAATTTTAATACTAGGTTAGAATTTTTTTCTTCAAACTACCGTCAATGTACGAATTTTAACTCTCGTTGGGAACTTTTTTCTTCAAACTACTGTCATTATTCAAATTTTAACTATTGGTTGGAATCTTTTTGTCAAACAATCGTCAATACACGAATTTTAATACTAGGTTGGAATTTTTTTCTTCAAACTATCGCCAATATACGAAATTTAACTCTAGGTAGGAATTTTTTGGTCAACGTATCGTCAATGTACGAATTTTAACTCTCGGTGGGAACTTTTTTCTTCAAACCACTGTCAATATTCAAATTTTAACTATTGGTTGGAATCTTTTTGTCAAACAATCGTCAATACACGAATTCTAATACTAGGTTGGAATTTTTTTCTTGAAACTATCGCCTATATACGAAATTTGACTCTCGGTGGGAATTTTTTGGTCAACCTATCGACAATGTACGAATTTTAACTCTTGGTGGGCACTTTTTTCTTCAAACTACTGTCAATACTCAAATCTTAACTAATGGTTGAAATCTTTTTGTCAAACAATCGTCAATACACGAATTTTAATACTAGGTTGGAATTTTTTTCTTCAAACTATCGCCTATATACGAAATTTAACTCACGGTGGGAATTTTTTGGTCAACCTATCGTCAATGTACGAATCTTAGCTCTCGGTGGGAACTTTTTTCTTCAAACTACTGTCAATATTCAAATTTTAACTAATGGTTGAAATCTTTTTGTTAAACAATCGTCAATAAACGAATTTTAATACTAGGTTAGAATTTTTTTCTTCAAACTACCGTCAATGTACGAATTTTAACTCTCGTTGGGAACTTTTTTCTTCAAACTACTGTCATTATTCAAATTTTAACTATTGGTTGGAATCTTTTTGTCAAACAATCGTCAATACACGAATTTTAATACTAGGTTGGAATTTTTTTCTTCAAACTATCGCCAATATACGAAATTTAACTCTAGGTAGGAATTTTTTGGTCAACGTATCGTCAATGTACGAATTTTAACTCTCGGTGGGAACTTTTTTCTTCAAACTACTGTCAATATTCAAATTTTAACAATTGGTTGGAATCTTTTTGTCAAACAATCGTCAATACACGAATTTTAATACTAGGTTGGAATTTTTTTCTTCAAACTATCGTCAATATACGAAATTTAACTCTCGGTGGAAATTTTTTGGTCAAACTATCGCCAATGTACGAATTTTAACTCTCGATGGGCACTTTTTCTTCAAACTACTATGAATACTCAAATTTTAACTATTGTTTGGAATCTTTTTGTCAGACAATCGTCAATACACGAATTTTAATAATAGGTTGGAAATTTTTTCTTCAAACTATCGCCTATATACGAAATTTAACTCTCGGTGGGAATTTTTTGGTCAACCTATCGTCAATGTACGAATTTTAACTCTCGATGGGCACTTTTTTCTTCAAACTACTGTCATTATTCAAATTTTAACTATTGGTTGGAATCTTTTTGTCAAACAATCGTCAATACACGAATTTTAATACTAGGTTGGAATTTTTTTCTTCAAACTATCGCCAATATACGAAATTTATCTCTCGGTGGGAATTTTTTGGTCAAACTATCGCCAATGTACGAATTTTAACTCTCGGTGTGCACTTTTTCCTTCAAACTACTGTCAATATTCAAATTTTAACTACTGGTTGGAATCTTTTTGTCAAACAATCGTCAATACACGATTTTTAATACTAGGTTGGAATTTTTTTCTTCAAACTATTGTCAATATTCAAATTTTAACTATTGGTTGGAATCTTTTTGTCAAACAATCGTCAATACACGAATTTTAATACTAGGTTGGAATTTTTTTCTTCAAACTATCGCCAATATACGAAATTTAACTCTAGGTAGGAATTTTTTGGTCAACGTATCGTCAATGTACGAATTTTAACTCTCGGTGGGAACTTTTTTCTTCAAACTACTGTCAATATTCAAATTTTAACAATTGGTTGGAATCTTTTTGTCAAACAATCGTCAATACACGAATTTTAATACTAGGTTGGAATTTTTTTCTTCAAACTATCGCCAATATACGAAATTTAACTCTAGGTAGGAATTTTTTGGTCAACGTATCGTCAATGTACGAATTTTAACTCTTGGTGGGCACTTTTTTCTTCAAACTACTGTCAATACTCAAATCTTAACTAATGGTTGAAATCTTTTTGTCAAACAATCGTCAATACACGAATTTTAATACTAGGTTGGAATTTTTTTCTTCAAACTATCGCCTATATACGAAATTTAACTCACGGTGGGAATTTTTTGGTCAACCTATCGTCAATGTACGAATTTTAACTCTCGGTGGGAACTTTTTTCTTCAAACTACTGTCAATAATCAAATTTTAACTAATGGTTGAAATCTTTTTGTTAAACAATCGTCAATACACGATTTTTAATACTAGGTTGGAATTTTTTTCTTCAAACTATTGTCAATATTCAAATTTTAACTATTGGTTGGAATCTTTTTGTCAAACAATCGTCAATACACGAATTTTAATACTAGGTTGGAATTTTTTTCTTCAAACTATCGCCAATATACGAAATTTAACTCTAGGTAGGAATTTTTTGGTCAACGTATCGTCAATGTACGAATTTTAACTCTCGGTGGGAACTTTTTTCTTCAAACTACAGTCAATATTCAAATTTTAACAATTGGTTGGAATCTTTTTGTCAAACAATCGTCAATACACGAATTTTAATACTAGGTTGGAATTTTTTTCTTCAAACTATCGCCTATATACGAAATTTAACTCTCGGTAGGAATTTTTTGGTCAACCTATCGTCAATGTACGAATTTTAACTCTCGGTGGGAACTTTTTTCTTCAAACTACTGTCAATATTCAAATTTTAACTAATGGTTGAAATCTTTTTGTCAAACAATCGTCAATAAACCAATTTTAATACTAGGTTGGAATTTTTTTCTTCAAACTATCGTCAATATACGAAATTTAACTCTCGGTGGGAATTTTTTGGTCAAACTATCGCCAATGTACGAATTTTAACTCTGGATGGGCACTTTTTCTTCAAACTACTATGAATACTCAAATTTTAACTATTGGTTGGAATCTTTTTGTCAAACAATCGTCAATACACGAATTTTAATACTAGGTTGGAATTTTCTTCTTCAAACTATCGCCTATATACGAAATTTAACTCACGGTGGGAATTTTTTGGTCAACCTATCGTCAATGTACGAATTTTAACTCTCGGTGGGAACTTTTTTCTTCAAACTACTGTCAATATTCAAATTTTAACTAATGGTTGAAATCTTTTTGTTAAACAATCGTCAATAAACGAATTTTAATACTAGGTTAGAATTTTTTTCTTCAAACTACCGTCAATGTACGAATTTTAACTCTCGGTGGGAACTTTTTTCTTCAAACCACTGTCAATATTCAAATTTTAACTATTGGTTGGAATCTTTTTGTCAAACAATCGTCAATACACGAATTTTAATACTAGGTTGGAATTTTTTTCTTGAAACTATCGCCTATATACGAAATTTGACTCTCGGTGGGAATTTTTTGGTCAACCTATCGACAATGTACGAATTTTAACTCTTGGTGGGCACTTTTTTCTTCAAACTACTGTCAATACTCAAATCTTAACTAATGGTTGAAATCTTTTTGTCAAACAATCGTCAATACACGAATTTTAATACTAGGTTGGAATTTTTTTCTTCAAACTATCGCCTATATACGAAATTTAACTCACGGTGGGAATTTTTTGGTCAACCTATCGTCAATGTACGAATTTTAGCTCTCGGTGGGAACTTTTTTCTTCAAACTACTGTCAATATTCAAATTTTAACTACTGGTTGAAATCTTTTTGTCAAACAATCGTCAATACACGAATTTTAATACTAGGTTGGAATTTTTTTCTTCAAACTATCGCCTATATACGAAATTTAACTCTCGGTGGAAATTTTTTGGTCAAACTATCGCCAATGTACGAATTTTAACTTTCGGTGTGCACTTTTTCCTTCAAACTACTGTCAATATTCAAATTTTAACTACTGGTTGGAATCTTTTTGTCAAACAATCGTCAATACACGAATTTTAATACTAGGTTGGAACTTTTTTCTTCAAACTATTGTCAATATTCAAATTTTAACTATTGGTTGGAATCTTTTTGTCAAACAATCGTCAATACACGAATTTTAATACTAGGTCGGAATTTTTTTCTTCAAACTATCGCCAATATACGAAATTTAACTCTAGGTAGGAATTTTTTGGTCAACGTATCGTCAATGTACGAATTTTAACTCTCGGTGGGAACTTTTTTCTTCAAACTACTGTCAATATTCAAATTTTAACAATTGGTTGGAATCTTTTTGTCAAACAAACGTCAATACACGAATTTTAATACTAGGTTGGAATTTTTTTCTTCAATCTATCGTCAATATACGAAATTTAACTCTCGGTGGAAATTTTTTGGTCAAACTATCGCCAATGTACGAATTTTAACTCTCGATGGGCACTTTTTCTTCAAACTACTATGAATACTCAAATTTTAACTATTGTTTGGAATCTTTTTGTCAGACAATCGTCAATACACGAATTTTAATAATAGGTTGGAAATTTTTTCTTCAAACTATCGCCTATATACGAAATTTAACTCTCGGTGGGAATTTTTTGGTCAACCTATCGTCAATGTACGAATTTTAACTCTCGGTGGGCACTTTTTTCTTCAAACTACTGTCATTATTCAAATTTTAACTATTGGTTGGAATCTTTTTGTCAAACAATCGTCAATACACGAATTTTAATACTAGGTTGGAATTTTTTTCTTCAAACTATCGCCAATATACGAAATTTATCTCTCGGTGGGAATTTTTTGGTCAAACTATCGCCAATGTACGAATTTTAACTCTCGGTGTGCACTTTTTCCTTCAAACTACTGTCAATATTCAAATTTTAACTACTGGTTGGAATCTTTTTGTCAAACAATCGTCAATACACGAATTTTAATACTAGGTTGGAACTTTTTTCTTCAAACTATTGTCAATATTCAAATTTTAACTATTGGTTGGAATCTTTTTGTCAAACAATCGTCAATACACGAATTTTAATACTAGGTTGGAATTTTTTTCTTCAAACTATCGCCAATATACGAAATTTAACTCTAGGTAGGAATTTTTTGGTCAACGTATCGTCAATGTACGAATTTTAACTCTCGGTGGGAACTTTTTTCTTCAAACTACTGTCAATATTCAAATTTTAACAATTGGTTGGAATCTTTTTGTCAAACAATCGTCAATACACGAATTTTAATACTAGGTTGGAATTTTTTTCTTCAAACTATCGCCTATATACGAAATTTAACTCTCGGTAGGAATTTTTTGGTCAACCTATCGTCAATGTACGAATTTTAACTCTCGGTGGGAACTTTTTTCTTCAAACTACTGTCAATATTCAAATTTTAACTAATGGTTGAAATCTTTTTGTCAAACAATCGTCAATAAACCAATTTTAATACTAGGTTGGAATTTTTTTCTTCAAACTATCGTCAATATACGAAATTTAACTCTCGGTGGGAATTTTTTGGTCAAACTATCGCCAATGTACGAATTTTAACTCTGGATGGGCACATTTTCTTCAAACTACTATGAATACTCAAATTTTAACTATTGTTTGGAATCTTTTTGTCAGACAATTGTCAATACACGAATTTTAATAATAGGTTGGAATTTTTTTCTTCAAACTATCGCCTATATACGAAATTTAACTCTCGGTGGGAATTTTTTGGTCAACCTATCGTCAATGTACGAATTTTAACTCTCGGTGGGCACTTTTTTCTTCAAACTACTGTCATTATTCAAATTTTAACTATTGGTTGGAATCTTTTTGTCAAACAATCGTCAATACACGAATTTTAATACTAGGTTGGAATTTTTTTCTTCAAACTATCGCCTATATACGAAACTTAACTCTCGGTAGGAATTTTTTGGTCAACCTATCGTCAATGTACGAATTTTAACTCTCGGTGGGAACTTTTTTCTTCAAACTACTGTCAATATTCAAATTTTAACTATTGGTTGGAATCTTTTTGTCAAACAATCGTCAATACACGAATTTTAATACTAGGTTGGAATTTTTTTCTTGAAACTATCGCCTATATACGAAATTTGACTCTCGGTGGGAATTTTTCGGTCAACCTATCGACAATGTACGAATTTTAACTCTTGGTGGGCACTTTTTTCTTCAAACTACTGTCAATACTCAAATCTTAACTAATGGTTGAAATCTTTTTGTCAGACAATCGTCAATAAACGAATTTTAATACTAGGTTGGAATTTTTTTCTTCAAACTATCGCCTATATACGAAATTTAACTCTGGGTGGGAATTTTTTGGTCAACCTATCGTCAATGTACGAATTTTAAGTTTTGGTGGGCACTTTTTTCTTCAAACTACTGTCAATATTCAAACTTTAACTAATGGTTGGAATCTTTTTGTCAAACAATCGTCAATAAACGAATTTTAATACTAGGTTAGAATTTTTTTCTTCAAACTACCGTCAATGTACGAATTTTAACTCTCGTTGGGAACTTTTTTCTTCAAACTACTGTCAATATTCAAATTTTAACTCCTGGTTGGAATCTTTTTGTCAAACAATCGTCAATACACGAATTTTAATACTAGGTTGGAATTTTTTTCTTCAAACTATCGCCAATATACGAAATTTATCTCTCGGTTGGAATTTTTTGGTCAAACTATCGCCAATGTACGAATTTTAACTCTCGGTGTGCACTTTTTCCTTCAAACTACTGTCAATATTCAAATTTTAACTACTGGTTGGAATCTTTTTGTCAAACAATCGTCAATACACGAATTTTAATACTAGGTTGGAACTTTTTTCTTCAAACTATTGTCAATATTCAAATTTTAACTATTGGTTGGAATCTTTTTGTCAAACAATCGTCAATACACGAATTTTAATACTAGGTTGGAATTTTTTTCTTCAAACTATCGCCAATATACGAAATTTAACTCTAGGTAGGAATTTTTTGGTCAACGTATCGTCAATGTACGAATTTTAACTCTCGGTGGGAACTTTTTTCTTCAAACTACTGTCAATATTCAAATTTTAACAATTGGTTGGAATCTTTTTGTCAAACAATCGTCAATACACGAATTTTAATACTAGGTTGGAATTTTTTTCTTCAAACTATCGTCAATATACGAAATTTAACTCTCGGTGGAAATTTTTTGGTCAAACTATGGCCAATGTACGAATTTTAACTCTCGATGGGCACTTTTTATTCAAACTACTATGAATACTCAAATTTTAACTATTGTTTGGAATCTTTTTGTCAGACAATCGTCCATACACGAATTTTAATAATAGGTTGGAAATTTTTTCTTCAAACTATCGCCTATGTACGAAATTTAACTCTCGGTGGGAATTTTTTGGTCAACCTATCGTCAATGTACGAATTTTAACTCTCGGTGGGCACTTTTTTCTTCAAACTACTGTCATTATTCAAATTTTAACTATTGGTTGGAATCTTTTTGTCAAACAATCGTCAATACACGAATTTTAATACTAGGTTGGAATTTTTTTCTTCAAACTATCGCCAATATACGAAATTTATCTCTCGGTGGGAATTTTTTGGTCAAACTATCGCTAATGTACGAATTTTAACTCTCGGTGTGCACTTTTTCCTTCAAACTACTGTCAATATTCAAATTTTAACTACTGGTTGGAATCTTTTTGTCAAACAATCGTCAATACACGAATCTTAATACTAGGTTGGAATTTTTTTCTTCAAACTATTGTCAATATTCAAATTTTAACTATTGGTTGGAATCTTTTTGTCAAACAATCGTCAATACACGAATTTTAATACTAGGTTGGAATTTTTTTCTTCAAACTATCGCCAATATACGAAATTTAACTCTAGGTAGGAATTTTTTGGTCAACGTATCGTCAATGTACGAATTTTAACTCTCGGTGGGAACTTTTTTCTTCAAACTACTGTCAATATTCAAATTTTAACAATTGGTTGGAATCTTTTTGTCAAACAATCGTCAATACACGAATTTTAATACTAGGTTGGAATTTTTTTCTTCAAACTATCGCCTATATACGAAATTTAACTCTGGGTGGGAATTTTTTGGTCAACCTATCGTCAATGTACGAATTTTAAGTTTTGGTGGGCACTTTTTTCTTCAAACTACTGTCAATATTCAAACTTTAACTAATGGTTGGAATCTTTTTGTCAAACAATCGTCAATACACGAATTTTAATACTAGGTTGGAATTTTTTCTTCAAACTATCGCCTATATACGAAATTTAACTCACGGTGGGAATTTTTTGGTCAACCTATCGTCAATGTACGAATTTTAACTCTCGGTGGGAACTTTTTTCTTCAAACTACTGTCAATATTCAAATTTTAACTAATGGTTGAAATCTTTTTGTTAAACAATCGTCAATAAACGAATTTTAATACTAGGTTAGAATTTTTTTCTTCAAACTATCGTCAATGTACGAATTTTAACTCTCGGTGGGAACTTTTTTCTTCAAACCACTGTCAATATTCAAATTTTAACTACTGGTTGGAATCTTTTTGTGAAACAATCGTCAATACACGAATTTTAATACTAGGTTGGAATTTTTTTCTTCAAACTATTGTCACTATTCAAATTTTAACTATTGCTTGGAATCTTTTTGTCAAACAATCGTCAAAACACGAATTTTAATGCTAGGTTGGAATTTTTTTCTTCAAACTATCGCCTATATACGAAATTTATCTCTAGGTAGGAATTTTTTGGTCAACGTATCGTCAATGTACGAATTTTAACTCTCGGTGGGCACTTTTTCCTTCAAACTACTGTCAATATTCAAATTTTGACTAATGGTTGAAATCATTTTGTCAAACAATCGTCAATAAACGAATTTTAATACTAGGTTGGAATTTTTTTCATCAAACTATCGCCTATATACGAAATTTATCTCTCGGTGGGAATTTTTTGGTCAACCTATCGTCAATGTACGAATTTTAACTCTCGGTGGGCACTTTTTTCTTCAAACTACTCTCAATATTCAAATTTTAACTAATGGTTGAAATCTTTTTGTCAAACAATCGTCAATAAACGAATTTTAATACTAGGTTAGAATTTTTTTCTTCAAACTATCGCCTATATACGAAATTTAACTCTCGGTGGGAATTTTTTGGTCAAACTATCGCCAATGTACGAATTTTAACTCTGGGTGGGCACTTTTTCTTCAAACTACTATCAATACTCAAATTTTAACTATTGTTTGGAATCTTTATGTCAAAGAATCGTCAATACACGAATTTTAATACTAGGTTGGAATTTTTTTCTTCAAACTATCGCCTATATACGAAATTTAACTCTCGGTAGGAATTTTTTGGTCAACCTATCGTCAATGTACGAATTTTAACTCTCGGTGGGCACTTTTTCCTTCAAACTACTGTCAATATTCAAATTTTAACTAATGGTTGAAATCATTTTGTCTAACTATCGTCAATAAACGAATTTTAATACTAGGTTGGAATTTTTTTCTTCAAACTATCTCCTATATACGAAATTTAACTCTCGGTGGGAATTTTTTGGTCAACCTATCGTCAATGTACGAATTTTAACTCTCGGTGGGCACTTTTTCCTTCAAACTACTGTCAATATTCAAATTTTGACTAATGGTTGAAATCATTTTGTCAAACAATCGTCAATAAACGAATTTTAATACTAGGTTGGAATTTTTTTCATCAAACTATCGCCTATATACGAAATTTATCTCTCGGTGGGAATTTTTTGGTCAACCTATCGTCAATGTACGAATTTTAACTCTCGGTGGGCACTTTTTTCTTCAAACTACTCTCAATATTCAAATTTTAACTAATGGTTGAAATCTTTTTGTCAAACAATCGTCAATAAACGAATTTTAATACTAGGTTAGAATTTTTTTCTTCAAACTATCGCCTATATACGAAATTTAACTCTCGGTGGGAATTTTTTGGTCAAACTATCGCCAATGTACGAATTTTAACTCTGGGTGGGCACTTTTTCTTCAAACTACTATCAATACTCAAATTTTAACTATTGTTTGGAATCTTTATGTCAAACAATCGTCAATACACGAATTTTAATACTAGGTTGGAATTTTTTTCTTCAAACTATCGCCTATATACGAAATTTAACTCTCGGTAGGAATTTTTTGGTCAACCTATCGTCAATGTACGAATTTTAACTCTCGGTGGGCACTTTTTCCTTCAAACTACTGTCAATATTCAAATTTTAACTAATGGTTGAAATCATTTTGTCTAACAATCGTCAATAAACGAATTTTAATACTAGGTTGAAATTTTTTTCTTCAAACTATCTCCTATATACGAAATTTAACTCTCGGTGGGAATTTTTTGGTCAACCTATCGTCAATGTACGAATTTTAACTCTCGGTGGGAACTTTTTTCTTCAAACTACTGTCAATATTCAAATTTTAACTAATGGTTGAAATCTTTTTGTTAAACAATCGTCAATAAGCGAATTTTAATACTAGGTTAGAATTTTTTTCTTCAAACTACCGTCAATGTACGAATTTTAACTCTCGTTGGGAACTTTTTTCTTCAAACTACTGTCATTATTCAAATTTTAACTATTGGTTGGAATCTTTTTGTCAAACAATCGTCAATACACGAATTTTAATACTAGGTTGGAATTTTTTTCTTCAAACTATCGCCTATATACGAAACTTAACTCTCGGTAGGAATTTTTTGGTCAACCTATCGTCAATGTACGAATTTTAACTCTCGGTGGGAACTTTTTTCTTCAAACTACTGTCAATATTCAAATTTTAACTATTGGTTGGAATCTTTTTGTCAAACAATCGTCAATACACGAATTTTAATACTAGGTTGGAATTTTTTTCTTCAAACTATCGCCTATATACGAAATTTAACTCTCGGTGGGAATTTTTTGGTCAACCTATCGTCAATGTACGAATTTTAACTCTCGGTGGGCACTTTTTTCTTCAAACTACTGTCATTATTCAAATTTTAACTATTGGTTGGAATCTTTTTGTCAAACAATCGTCAATACACGAATTTTAATACTAGGTTGGAATTTTTTTCTTCAAACTATCGCCTATATACGAAATTTAACTCACGGTGGGAATTTTTTGGTCAACCTATCGTCAATGTACGAATTTTAACTCTCGGTGGGCACTTTTTTCTTCAAACTACTGTCATTATTCAAATTTTAACTATTGGTTGGAATCTTTTTGTCAAACAATCGTCAATAAACGAATTTTAATACTAGGTTAGAATTTTTTTCTTCAAACTACCGTCAATGTACGAATTTTAACTCTCGGTGGGAACTTTTTTCTTCAAACCACTGTCAATATTCAAATTTTAACTACTGGTTGGAATCTTTTTGTCAAACAATCGTCAATACACTAATTTTAATACTAGGTTGGAATTTTTTTCTTCAAACTATTGTCAATATTCAAATTTTAACTATTGGTTGGAATCTTTTTGTCAAACAATCGTCAATACACGAATTTTAATACTAGGTTGGAATTTTTTTCTTCAAACTATCGCCTATATACGAAATTTAACTCTCGGTAGGAATTTTTTGGTCAACCTATCGTCAATGTACGAATTTTAACTCTCGGTGGGAACTTTTTTCTTCAAACTACTGTCAATATTCAAATTTTAACTAATGGTTGAAATCTTTTTGTCAAACAATCGTCAATAAACCAATTTTAATACTAGGTTGGAATTTTTTTCTTCAAACTATCGTCAATATACGAAATTTAACTCTCGGTGGGAATTTTTTGGTCAAACTATCGCCAATGTACGAATTTTAACTCTGGATGGGCACTTTTTCTTCAAACTACTATGAATACTCAAATTTTAACTATTGTTTGGAATCTTTTTGTCAGACAATTGTCAATACACGAATTTTAATAATAGGTTGGAATTTTTTTCTTCAAACTATCGCCTATATACGAAATTTAACTCTCGGTGGGAATTTTTTGGTCAACCTAACGTCAATGTACGAATTTTAACTCTCGGTGGGCACTTTTTTCTTCAAACTACTGTCAATATTCAAATTTTAACTAATGGTTGAAATCTTTTTGTTAAACAATCGTCAATAAACGAATTTTAATACTAGGTTAGAATTTTTTTCTTCAAACTACCGTCAATGTACGAATTTTAACTCTCGGTGGGAACTTTTTTCTTCAAACCACTGTCAATATTCAAATTTTAACTATTGGTTGGAATCTTTTTGTCAAACAATCGTCAATACACGAATTTTAATACTAGGTTGGAATTTTTTTCTTGAAACTATCGCCTATATACGAAATTTGACTCTCGGTGGGAATTTTTTGGTCAACCTATCGACAATGTACGAATTTTAACTCTTGGTGGGCACTTTTTTCTTCAAACTACTGTCAATACTCAAATCTTAACTAATGGTTGAAATCTTTTTGTCAAACAATCGTCAATACACGAATTTTAATACTAGGTTGGAATTTTTTTCTTCAAACTATCGCCTATATACGAAATTTAACTCACGGTGGGAATTTTTTGGTCAACCTATCGTCAATGTACGAATTTTAGCTCTCGGTGGGAACTTTTTTCTTCAAACTACTGTCAATATTCAAATTTTAACTAATGGTTGAAATCTTTTTGTCAAACAATCGTCAATAAACCAATTTTAATACTAGGTTGGAATTTTTTTCTTCAAACTATTGTCAATATTCAAATTTTAACTATTGGTTGGAATCTTTTTGTCAAACAATCGTCAATATACGAATTTTAATACTAGGTTGGAATTTTTTTCTTCAAACTATCGCCAATATACGAAATTTAACTCTAGGTAGGAATTTTTTGGTCAACGTATCGTCAATGTACGAATTTTAACTCTCGGTGGGAACTTTTTCCTTCAAACTACTGTCAATATTCAAATTTTAACTACTGGTTGAAATCTTTTTGTCAAACAATCGTCAATACACGAATTTTAATACTAGGTTGGAATTTTTTTCTTCAAACTATCGCCTATATACGAAATTTAACTCACGGTGGGAATTTTTTGGTCAACCTATCGTCAATGTACGAATTTTAGCTCTCGGTGGGAACTTTTTTCTTCAAACTACTGTCAATATTCAAATTTTAACTACTGGTTGAAATCTTTTTGTCAAACAATCGTCAATACACGAATTTTAATACTAGGTTGGAATTTTTTTCTTCAAACTATCGCCTATATACGAAATTTAACTCTCGGTGGAAATTTTTTGGTCAAACTATCGCCAATGTACGAATTTTAACTCTCGGTGTGCACTTTTTCCTTCAAACTACTGTCAATATTCAAATTTTAACTACTGGTTGGAATCTTTTTGTCAAACAATCGTCAATACACGAATTTTAATACTAGGTTGGAACTTTTTTCTTCAAACTATTGTCAATATTCAAATTTTAACTATTGGTTGGAATCTTTTTGTCAAACAATCGTCAATACACGAATTTTAATACTAGGTCGGAATTTTTTTCTTCAAACTATCGCCAATATACGAAATTTAACTCTAGGTAGGAATTTTTTGGTCAACGTATCGTCAATGTACGAATTTTAACTCTCGGTGGGAACTTTTTTCTTCAAACTACTGTCAATATTCAAATTTTAACAATTGGTTGGAATCTTTTTGTCAAACAATCGTCAATACACGAATTTTAATACTAGGTTGGAATTTTTTTCTTCAATCTATCGTCAATATACGAAATTTAACTCTCGGTGGAAATTTTTTGGTCAAACTATCGCCAATGTACGAATTTTAACTCTCGATGGGCACTTTTTCTTCAAACTACTATGAATACTCAAATTTTAACTATTGTTTGGAATCTTTTTGTCAGACAATCGTCAATACACGAATTTTAATAATAGGTTGGAAATTTTTTCTTCAAACTATCGCCTATATACGAAATTTAACTCTCGGTGGGAATTTTTTGGTCAACCTATCGTCAATGTACGAATTTTAACTCTCGGTGGGCACTTTTTTCTTCAAACTACTGTCATTATTCAAATTTTAACTATTGGTTGGAATCTTTTTGTCAAACAATCGTCAATACACGAATTTTAATACTAGGTTGGAATTTTTTTCTTCAAACTATCGCCAATATACGAAATTTATCTCACGGTGGGAATTTTTTGGTCAAACTATCGCCAATGTACGAATTTTAACTCTCGGTGTGCACTTTTTCCTTCAAACTACTGTCAATATTCAAATTTTAACTACTGGTTGGAATCTTTTTGTCAAACAATCGTCAATACACGAATTTTAATACTAGGTTGGAACTTTTTTCTTCAAACTATTGTCAATATTCAAATTTTAACTATTGGTTGGAATCTTTTTGTCAAACAATCGTCAATACACGAATTTTAATACTAGGTTGGAATTTTTTTCTTCAAACTATCGCCAATATACGAAATTTAACTCTAGGTAGGAATTTTTTGGTCAACGTATCGTCAATGTACGAATTTTAACTCTCGGTGGGAACTTTTTTCTTCAAACTACTGTCAATATTCAAATTTTAACAATTGGTTGGGATCTTTTTGTCAAACAATCGTCAATACACGAATTTTAATACTAGGTTGGAATTTTTTTCTTCAAACTATCGTCAATATACGAAATTTAACTCTCGGTGGAAATTTTTTGGTCAAACTATCGCCAATGTACGAATTTTAACTCTCGATGGGCACTTTTTCTTCAAACTACTATGAATACTCAAATTTTAACTATTGTTTGGAATCTTTTTGTCAGACAATCGTCAATACACGAATTTTAATAATAGGTTGGAAATTTTTTCTTCAAACTATCGCCTATATACGAAATTTAACTCTCGGTGGGAATTTTTTGGTCAACCTATCGTCAATGTACGAATTTTAACTCTCGGTGGGCACTTTTTTCTTCAAACTACTGTCATTATTCAAATTTTAACTATTGGTTGGAATCTTTTTGTCAAACAATCGTCAATACACGAATTTTAATACTAGGTTGGAATTTTTTTCTTCAAACTATCGCCAATATACGAAATTTAACTCTAGGTAGGAATTTTTTGGTCAACGTATCGTCAATGTACGAATTTTAACTCTCGGTGGGAACTTTTTTCTTCAAACTACTGTCAATATTCAAATTTTAACAATTGGTTGGAATCTTTTTGTCAAACAATCGTCAATACACGAATTTTAATACTAGGTTGGAATTTTTTTCTTCAAACTATCGTCAATATACGAAATTTAACTCTCGGTGGAAATTTTTTGGTCAAACTATCGCCAATGTACGAATTTTAACTCTCGATGGGCACTTTTTCTTCAAACTACTATGAATACTCAAATTTTAACTATTGTTTGGAATCTTTTTGTCAGACAATCGTCAATACACGAATTTTAATAATAGGTTGGAAATTTTTTCTTCAAACTATCGCCTATATACGAAATTTAACTCTCGGTGGGAATTTTTTGGTCAAACTATCGCCAATGTACGAATTTTAACTCTCGGTGTGCACTTTTTCCTTCAAACTACTGTCAATATTCAAATTTTAACTACTGGTTGGAATCTTTTTGTCAAACAATCGTCAATACACGAATTTTAATACTAGGTTGGAACTTTTTTCTTCAAACTATTGTCAATATTCAAATTTTAACTATTGGTTGGAATCTTTTTGTCAAACAATCGTCAATACACGAATTTTAATACTAGGTCGGAATTTTTTTCTTCAAACTATCGCCAATATACGAAATTTAACTCTAGGTAGGAATTTTTTGGTCAACGTATCGTCAATGTACGAATTTTAACTCTCGGTGGGAACTTTTTTCTTCAAACTACTGTCAATATTCAAATTTTAACAATTGGTTGGAATCTTTTTGTCAAACAATCGTCAATACACGAATTTTAATACTAGGTTGGAATTTTTTTCTTCAATCTATCGTCAATATACGAAATTTAACTCTCGGTGGAAATTTTTTGGTCAAACTATCGCCAATGTACGAATTTTAACTCTCGATGGGCACTTTTTCTTCAAACTACTATGAATACTCAAATTTTAACTATTGTTTGGAATCTTTTTGTCAGACAATCGTCAATACACGAATTTTAATAATAGGTTGGAAATTTTTTCTTCAAACTATCGCCTATATACGAAATTTATCTCTCGGTGGGAATTTTTTGGTCAAACTATCGCCAATGTACGAATTTTAACTCTCGGTGTGCACTTTTTCCTTCAAACTACTGTCAATATTCAAATTTTAACTACTGGTTGGAATCTTTTTGTCAAACAATCGTCAATACACGAATTTTAATACTAGGTTGGAACTTTTTTCTTCAAACTATTGTCAATATTCAAATTTTAACTATTGGTTGGAATCTTTTTGTCAAACAATCGTCAATACACGAATTTTAATACTAGGTTGGAATTTTTTTCTTCAAACTATCGCCAATATACGAAATTTAACTCTAGGTAGGAATTTTTTGGTCAACGTATCGTCAATGTACGAATTTTAACTCTCGGTGGGAACTTTTTCCTTCAAACTACTGTCAATATTCAAATTTTAACTACTGGTTGAAATCTTTTTGTCAAACAATCGTCAATACACGAATTTTAATACTAGGTTGGAATTTTTTTCTTCAAACTATCGTCAATATACGAAATTTAACTCTCGGTGGAAATTTTTTGGTCAAACTATCGCCAATGTACGAATTTTAACTCTCGATGGGCACTTTTTCTTCAAACTACTATGAATACTCAAATTTTAACTATTGTTTGGAATCTTTTTGTCAGACAATCGTCAATACACGAATTTTAATAATAGGTTGGAAATTTTGCTTCAAACTATCGCCTATATACGAAATTTAACTCTCGGTGGGAATTTTTTGGTCAACCTATCGTCAATGTACGAATTTTAACTCTCGGTGGGCACTTTTTTCTTCAAACTACTGTCATTATTCAAATTTTAACTATTGGTTGGAATCTTTTTGTCAAACAATCGTCAATACACGAATTTTAATACTAGGTTGGAATTTTTTTCTTCAAACTATCGCCTATATACGAAATTTAACTCTCGGTAGGAATTTTTTGGTCAACCTATCGTCAATGTACGAATTTTAACTCTCGGTGGGAACTTTTTTCTTCAAACTACTGTCAATATTCAAATTTTAACTAATGGTTGAAATCTTTTTGTCAAACAATCGTCAATAAACCAATTTTAATACTAGGTTGGAATTTTTTTCTTCAAACTATCGTCAATATACGAAATTTAACTCTCGGTGGGAATTTTTTGGTCAAACTATCGCCAATGTACGAATTTTAACTCTGGATGGGCACATTTTCTTCAAACTACTATGAATACTCAAATTTTAACTATTGTTTGGAATCTTTTTGTCAGACAATTGTCAATACACGAATTTTAATAATAGGTTGGAATTTTTTTCTTCAAACTATCGCCTATATACGAAATTTAACTCTCGGTGGGAATTTTTTGGTCAACCTATCGTCAATGTACGAATTTTAACTCTCGGTGGGCACTTTTTTCTTCAAACTACTGTCATTATTCAAATTTTAACTATTGGTTGGAATCTTTTTGTCAAACAATCGTCAATACACGAATTTTAATACTAGGTTGGAATTTTTTTCTTCAAACTATCGTCAATATACGAAATTTAACTCTCGGTGGAAATTTTTTGGTCAAACTATCGCCAATGTACGAATTTTAACTCTCGATGGGCACTTTTTCTTCAAACTACTATGAATACTCAAATTTTAACTATTGTTTGGAATCTTTTTGTCAGACAATCGTCAATACACGAATTTTAATAATAGGTTGGAAATTTTTTCTTCAAACTATCGCCTATATACGAAATTTAACTCTCGGTGGGAATTTTTTGGTCAAACTATCGCCAATGTACGAATTTTAACTCTCGGTGTGCACTTTTTCCTTCAAACTACTGTCAATATTCAAATTTTAACTACTGGTTGGAATCTTTTTGTCAAACAATCGTCAATACACGAATTTTAATACTAGGTTGGAACTTTTTTCTTCAAACTATTGTCAATATTCAAATTTTAACTATTGGTTGGAATCTTTTTGTCAAACAATCGTCAATACACGAATTTTAATACTAGGTCGGAATTTTTTTCTTCAAACTATCGCCAATATACGAAATTTAACTCTAGGTAGGAATTTTTTGGTCAACGTATCGTCAATGTACGAATTTTAACTCTCGGTGGGAACTTTTTTCTTCAAACTACTGTCAATATTCAAATTTTAACAATTGGTTGGAATCTTTTTGTCAAACAATCGTCAATACACGAATTTTAATACTAGGTTGGAATTTTTTTCTTCAATCTATCGTCAATATACGAAATTTAACTCTCGGTGGAAATTTTTTGGTCAAACTATCGCCAATGTACGAATTTTAACTCTCGATGGGCACTTTTTCTTCAAACTACTATGAATACTCAAATTTTAACTATTGTTTGGAATCTTTTTGTCAGACAATCGTCAATACACGAATTTTAATAATAGGTTGGAAATTTTTTCTTCAAACTATCGCCTATATACGAAATTTAACTCTCGGTGGGAATTTTTTGGTCAACCTATCGTCAATGTACGAATTTTAACTCTCGGTGGGCACTTTTTTCTTCAAACTACTGTCATTATTCAAATTTTAACTATTGGTTGGAATCTTTTTGTCAAACAATCGTCAATACACGAATTTTAATACTAGGTTGGAATTTTTTTCTTCAAACTATCGCCAATATACGAAATTTATCTCTCGGTGGGAATTTTTTGGTCAAACTATCGCCAATGTACGAATTTTAACTCTCGGTGTGCACTTTTTCCTTCAAACTACTGTCAATATTCAAATTTTAACTACTGGTTGGAATCTTTTTGTCAAACAATCGTCAATACACGAATTTTAATACTAGGTTGGAACTTTTTTCTTCAAACTATTGTCAATATTCAAATTTTAACTATTGGTTGGAATCTTTTTGTCAAACAATCGTCAATACACGAATTTTAATACTAGGTTGGAATTTTTTTCTTCAAACTATCGCCAATATACGAAATTTAACTCTAGGTAGGAATTTTTTGGTCAACGTATCGTCAATGTACGAATTTTAACTCTCGGTGGGAACTTTTTCCTTCAAACTACTGTCAATATTCAAATTTTAACTACTGGTTGAAATCTTTTTGTCAAACAATCGTCAATACACGAATTTTAATACTAGGTTGGAATTTTTTTCTTCAAACTATCGTCAATATACGAAATTTAACTCTCGGTGGAAATTTTTTGGTCAAACTATCGCCAATGTACGAATTTTAACTCTCGATGGGCACTTTTTCTTCAAACTACTATGAATACTCAAATTTTAACTATTGTTTGGAATCTTTTTGTCAGACAATCGTCAATACACGAATTTTAATAATAGGTTGGAAATTTTGCTTCAAACTATCGCCTATATACGAAATTTAACTCTCGGTGGGAATTTTTTGGTCAACCTATCGTCAATGTACGAATTTTAACTCTCGGTGGGCACTTTTTTCTTCAAACTACTGTCATTATTCAAATTTTAACTATTGGTTGGAATCTTTTTGTCAAACAATCGTCAATACACGAATTTTAATACTAGGTTGGAATTTTTTTCTTCAAACTATCGCCAATATACGAAATTTAACTCTAGGTAGGAATTTTTTGGTCAACGTATCGTCAATGTACGAATTTTAACTCTCGGTGGGAACTTTTTTCTTCAAACTACTGTCAATATTCAAATTTTAACAATTGGTTGGAATCTTTTTGTCAAACAATCGTCAATACACGAATTTTAATACTAGGTTGGAATTTTTTTCTTCAAACTATCGCCTATATACGAAATTTAACTCTCGGTAGGAATTTTTTGGTCAACCTATCGTCAATGTACGAATTTTAACTCTCGGTGGGAACTGTTTTCTTCAAACTACTGTCAATATTCAAATTTTAACTAATGGTTGAAATCTTTTTGTCAAACAATCGTCAATAAACCAATTTTAATACTAGGTTGGAATTTTTTTCTTCAAACTATCGTCAATATACGAAATTTAACTCTCGGTGGGAATTTTTTGGTCAAACTATCGCCAATGTACGAATTTTAACTCTGGATGGGCACATTTTCTTCAAACTACTATGAATACTCAAATTTTAACTATTGTTTGGAATCTTTTTGTCAGACAATTGTCAATACACGAATTTTAATAATAGGTTGGAATTTTTTTCTTCAAACTATCGCCTATATACGAAATTTAACTCTCGGTGGGAATTTTTTGGTCAACCTATCGTCAATGTACGAATTTTAACTCTCGGTGGGCACTTTTTTCTTCAAACTACTGTCATTATTCAAATTTTAACTATTGGTTGGAATCTTTTTGTCAAACAATCGTCAATACACGAATTTTAATACTAGGTTGGAATTTTTTTCTTCAAACTATCGCCTATATACGAAACTTAACTCTCGGTAGGAATTTTTTGGTCAACCTATCGTCAATGTACGAATTTTAACTCTCGGTGGGAACTTTTTTCTTCAAACTACTGTCAATATTCAAATTTTAACTATTGGTTGGAATCTTTTTGTCAAACAATCGTCAATACACGAATTTTAATACTAGGTTGGAATTTTTTTCTTGAAACTATCGCCTATATACGAAATTTGACTCTCGGTGGGAATTTTTCGGTCAACCTATCGACAATGTACGAATTTTAACTCTTGGTGGGCACTTTTTTCTTCAAACTACTGTCAATACTCAAATCTTAACTAATGGTTGAAATCTTTTTGTCAGACAATCGTCAATAAACGAATTTTAATACTAGGTTGGAATTTTTTTCTTCAAACTATCGCCTATATACGAAATTTAACTCTGGGTGGGAATTTTTTGGTCAACCTATCGTCAATGTACGAATTTTAAGTTTTGGTGGGCACTTTTTTCTTCAAACTACTGTCAATATTCAAACTTTAACTAATGGTTGGAATCTTTTTGTCAAACAATCGTCAATAAACGAATTTTAATACTAGGTTAGAATTTTTATCTTCAAACTACCGTCAATGTACGAATTTTAACTCTCGTTGGGAACTTTTTTCTTCAAACTACTGTCAATATTCAAATTTTAACTCCTGGTTGGAATCTTTTTGTCAAACAATCGTCAATACAGGAATTTTAATACTAGGTTGGAATTTTTTTCTTCAAACTATCGCCAATATACGAAATTTATCTCTCGGTTGGAATTTTTTGGTCAAACTATCGCCAATGTACGAATTTTAACTCTCGGTGTGCACTTTTTCCTTCAAACTACTGTCAATATTCAAATTTTAACTACTGGTTGGAATCTTTTTGTCAAACAATCGTCAATACACGAATTTTAATACTAGGTTGGAACTTTTTTCTTCAAACTATTGTCAATATTCAAATTTTAACTATTGGTTGGAATCTTTTTGTCAAACAATCGTCAATACACGAATTTTAATACTAGGTTGGAATTTTTTTCTTCAAACTATCGCCAATATACGAAATTTAACTCTAGGTAGGAATTTTTTGGTCAACGTATCGTCAATGTACGAATTTTAACTCTCGGTGGGAACTTTTTTCTTCAAACTACTGTCAATATTCAAATTTTAACAATTGGTTGGAATCTTTTTGTCAAACAATCGTCAATACACGAATTTTAATACTAGGTTGGAATTTTTTTCTTCAAACTATCGTCAATATACGAAATTTAACTCTCGGTGGAAATTTTTTGGTCAAACTATGGCCAATGTACGAATTTTAACTCTCGATGGGCACTTTTTCTTCAAACTACTATGAATACTCAAATTTTAACTATTGTTTGGAATCTTTTTGTCAGACAATTGTCAATACACGAATTTTAATAATAGGTTGGAATTTTTTTCTTCAAACTATCGCCTATATACGAAATTTAACTCTCGGTGGGAATTTTTTGGTCAACCTATCGTCAATGTACGAATTTTAACTCTCGGTGGGCACTTTTTTCTTCAAACTACTGTCATTATTCAAATTTTAACTATTGGTTGGAATCTTTTTGTCAAACAATCGTCAATACACGAATTTTAATACTAGGTTGGAATTTTTTTCTTCAAACTATCGCCTATATACGAAACTTAACTCTCGGTAGGAATTTTTTGGTCAACCTATCGTCAATGTACGAATTTTAACTCTCGGTGGGAACTTTTTTCTTCAAACTACTGTCAATATTCAAATTTTAACTATTGGTTGGAATCTTTTTGTCAAACAATCGTCAATACACGAATTTTAATACTAGGTTGGAATTTTTTTCTTGAAACTATCGCCTATATACGAAATTTGACTCTCGGTGGGAATTTTTTGGTCAACCTATCGTCAATGTACGAATTTTAACTCTCGGTGGGCACTTTTTTCTTCAAACTACTGTCATTATTCAAATTTTAACTATTGGTTGGAATCTTTTTGTCAAACAATCGTCAATACACGAATTTTAATACTAGGTTGGAATTTTTTTCTTCAAACTATCGCCAATATACGAAATTTAACTCTAGGTAGGAATTTTTTGGTCAACGTATCGTCAATGTACGAATTTTAACTCTCGGTGGGAACTTTTTTCTTCAAACTACTGTCAATATTCAAATTTTAACAATTGGTTGGAATCTTTTTGTCAAACAATCGTCAATACACGAATTTTAATACTAGGTTGGAATTTTTTTCTTCAAACTATCGTCAATATACGAAATTTAACTCTCGGTGGAAATTTTTTGGTCAAACTATCGCCAATGTACGAATTTTAACTCTCGATGGGCACTTTTTCTTCAAACTACTATGAATACTCAAATTTTAACTATTGTTTGGAATCTTTTTGTCAGACAATCGTCAATACACGAATTTTAATAATAGGTTGGAAATTTTTTCTTCAAACTATCGCCTATATACGAAATTTAACTCTCGGTGGGAATTTTTTGGTCAACCTATCGTCAATGTACGAATTTTAACTCTCGGTGGGCACTTTTTTCTTCAAACTACTGTCATTATTCAAATTTTAACTATTGGTTGGAATCTTTTTGTCAAACAATCGTCAATACACGAATTTTAATACTAGGTTGGAATTTTTTTCTTCAAACTATCGCCTATATACGAAACTTAACTCTAGGTAGGAATTTTTTGGTCAACCTATCGTCAATGTACGAATTTTAACTCTCGGTGGGAACTTTTTTCTTCAAACTACTGTCAATATTCAAATTTTAACTATTGGTTGGAATCTTTTTGTCAAACAATCGTCAATACACGAATTTTAATACTAGGTTGGAATTTTTTTCTTGAAACTATCGCCTATATACGAAATTTGACTCTCGGTGGGAATTTTTCGGTCAACCTATCGACAATGTACGAATTTTAACTCTTGGTGGGCACTTTTTTCTTCAAACTACTGTCAATACTCAAATCTTAACTAATGGTTGAAATCTTTTTGTCAGACAATCGTCAATAAACGAATTTTAATACTAGGTTGGAATTTTTTTCTTCAAACTATCGCCTATATACGAAATTTAACTCTGGGTGGGAATTTTTTGGTCAACCTATCGTCAATGTACGAATTTTAAGTTTTGGTGGGCACTTTTTTCTTCAAACTACTGTCAATATTCAAACTTTAACTAATGGTTGGAATCTTTTTGTCAAACAATCGTCAATAAACGAATTTTAATACTAGGTTAGAATTTTTTTCTTCAAACTACCGTCAATGTACGAATTTTAACTCTCGTTGGGAACTTTTTTCTTCGAACTACTGTCAATATTCAAATTTTAACTCCTGGTTGGAATCTTTTTGTCAAACAATCGTCAATACACGAATTTTAATACTAGGTTGGAATTTTTTTCTTCAAACTATCGCCAATATACGAAATTTATCTCTCGGTTGGAATTTTTTGGTCAAACTATCGCCAATGTACGAATTTTAACTCTCGGTGTGCACTTTTTCCTTCAAACTACTGTCAATATTCAAATTTTAACTACTGGTTGGAATCTTTTTGTCAAACAATCGTCAATACACGAATTTTAATACTAGGTTGGAACTTTTTTCTTCAAACTATTGTCAATATTCAAATTTTAACTATTGGTTGGAATCTTTTTGTCAAACAATCGTCAATACACGAATTTTAATACTAGGTTGGAATTTTTTTCTTCAAACTATCGCCAATATACGAAATTTAACTCTAGGTAGGAATTTTTTGGTCAACGTATCGTCAATGTACGAATTTTAACTCTCGGTGGGAACTTTTTTCTTCAAACTACTGTCAATATTCAAATTTTAACAATTGGTTGGAATCTTTTTGTCAAACAATCGTCAATACACGAATTTTAATACTAGGTTGGAATTTTTTTCTTCAAACTATCGCCAATATACGAAATTTAACTCTAGGTAGGAATTTTTTGGTCAACGTATCGTCAATGTACGAATTTTTACTCTCGGTGGGAACTTTTTTCTTCAAACTACTGTCAATATTCAAATTTTAACAATTGGTTGGAATCTTTTTGTCAAACAATCGTCAATACACGAATTTTAATACTAGGTTGGAATTTTTTTCTTCAAACTATCGCCTATATACGAAATTTAACTCTCGGTAGGAATTTTTTGGTCAACCTATCGTCAATGTACGAATTTTAACTCTCGGTGGGAACTTTTTTCTTCAAACTACTGTCAATATTCAAATTTTAACTAATGGTTGAAATCTTTTTGTCAAACAATCGTCAATAAACCAATTTTAATACTAGGTTGGAATTTTTTTCTTCAAACTATCGTCAATATACGAAATTTAACTCTCGGTGGGAATTTTTTGGTCAAACTATCGCCAATGTACGAATTTTAACTCTGGATGGGCGCATTTTCTTCAAACTACTATGAATACTCAAATTTTAACTATTGTTTGGAATCTTTTTGTCAGACAATTGTCAATACACGAATTTTAATAATAGGTTGGAATTTTTTTCTTCAAACTATCGCCTATATACGAAATTTAACTCTCGGTGGGAATTTTTTGGTCAACCTATCGTCAATGTACGAATTTTAACTCTCGGTGGGCACTTTTTTCTTCAAACTACTGTCATTATTCAAATTTTAACTATTGGTTGGAATCTTTTTGTCAAACAATCGTCAATACACGAATTTTAATACTAGGTTGGAATTTTTTTCTTCAAACTATCGCCTATATACGAAACTTAACTCTCGGTAGGAATTTTTTGGTCAACCTATCGTCAATGTACGAATTTTAACTCTCGGTGGGAACTTTTTTCTTCAAACTACTGTCAATATTCAAATTTTAACTATTGGTTGGAATCTTTTTGTCAAACAATCGTCAATACACGAATTTTAATACTAGGTTGGAATTTTTTTCTTGAAACTATCGCCTATATACGAAATTTGACTCTCGGTGGGAATTTTTTGGTCAACCTATCGTCAATGTACGAATTTTAACTCTCGGTGGGCACTTTTTTCTTCAAACTACTGTCATTATTCAAATTTTAACTATTGGTTGGAATCTTTTTGTCAAACAATCGTCAATACACGAATTTTAATACTAGGTTGGAATTTTTTTCTTCAAACTATCGCCAATATACGAAATTTAACTCTCGGTGGAAATTTTTTGGTCAAACTATCGCCAATGTACGAATTTTAACTCTCGATGGGCACTTTTTCTTCAAACTACTATGAATACTCAAATTTTAACTATTGTTTGGAATCTTTTTGTCAGACAATCGTCAATACACGAATTTTAATAATAGGTTGGAAATTTTTTCTTCAAACTATCGCCTATATACGAAATTTAACTCTCGGTGGGAATTTTTTGGTCAACCTATCGTCAATGTACGAATTTTAACTCTCGGTGGGCACTTTTTTCTTCAAACTACTGTCATTATTCAAATTTTAACTATTGGTTGGAATCTTTTTGTCAAACAATCGTCAATACACGAATTTTAATACTAGGTTGGAATTTTTTTCTTCAAACTATCGCCAATATACGAAATTTATCTCTCGGTGGGAATTTTTTGGTCAAACTATCGCCAATGTACGAATTTTAACTCTCGGTGTGCACTTTTTCCTTCAAACTACTGTCAATATTCAAATTTTAACTACTGGTTGGAATCTTTTTGTCAAACAATCGTCAATACACGAATTTTAATACTAGGTTGGAATTTTTTTCTTCAAACTATTGTCAATATTCAAATTTTAACTATTGGTTGGAATCTTTTTGTCAAACAATCGTCAATACACGAATTTTAATACTAGGTTGGAATTTTTTTCTTCAAACTATCGCCAATATACGAAATTTAACTCTAGGTAGGAATTTTTTGGTCAACGTATCGTCAATGTACGAATTTTTACTCTCGGTGGGAACTTTTTTCTTCAAACTACTGTCAATATTCAAATTTTAACAATTGGTTGGAATCTTTTTGTCAAACAATCGTCAATACACGAATTTTAATACTAGGTTGGAATTTTTTTCTTCAAACTATCGCCTATATACGAAATTTAACTCTCGGTAGGAATTTTTTGGTCAACCTATCGTCAATGTACGAATTTTAACTCTCGGTGGGAACTTTTTTCTTCAAACTACTGTCAATATTCAAATTTTAACTAATGGTTGAAATCTTTTTGTCAAACAATCGTCAATAAACCAATTTTAATACTAGGTTGGAATTTTTTTCTTCAAACTATCGTCAATATACGAAATTTAACTCTCGGTGGGAATTTTTTGGTCAAACTATCGCCAATGTACGAATTTTAACTCTGGATGGGCGCATTTTCTTCAAACTACTATGAATACTCAAATTTTAACTATTGTTTGGAATCTTTTTGTCAGACAATTGTCAATACACGAATTTTAATAATAGGTTGGAATTTTTTTCTTCAAACTATCGCCTATATACGAAATTTAACTCTCGGTGGGAATTTTTTGGTCAACCTATCGTCAATGTACGAATTTTAACTCTCGGTGGGCACTTTTTTCTTCAAACTACTGTCATTATTCAAATTTTAACTATTGGTTGGAATCTTTTTGTCAAACAATCGTCAATACACGAATTTTAATACTAGGTTGGAATTTTTTTCTTCAAACTATCGCCTATATACGAAACTTAACTCTCGGTAGGAATTTTTTGGTCAACCTATCGTCAATGTACGAATTTTAACTCTCGGTGGGAACTTTTTTCTTCAAACTACTGTCAATATTCAAATTTTAACTATTGGTTGGAATCTTTTTGTCAAACAATCGTCAATACACGAATTTTAATACTAGGTTGGAATTTTTTTCTTGAAACTATCGCCTATATACGAAATTTGACTCTAGGTGGGAATTTTTTGGTCAACCTATCGACAATGTACGAATTTTAACTCTTGGTGGGCACTTTTTTCTTCAAACTACTGTCAATACTCAAATCTTAACTAATGGTTGAAATCTTTTTGTCAGACAATCGTCAATAAACGAATTTTAATACTAGGTTGGAATTTTTTTCTTCAAACTATCGCCTATATACGAAATTTAACTCTGGGTGGGAATTTTTTGGTCAACCTATCGTCAATGTACGAATTTTAAGTTTTGGTGGGCACTTTTTTCTTCAAACTACTGTCAATATTCAAACTTTAACTAATGGTTGGAATCTTTTTGTCAAACAATCGTCAATAAACGAATTTTAATACTAGGTTAGAATTTTTTTCTTCAAACTACCGTCAATGTACGAATTTTAACTCTCGTTGGGAACTTTTTTCTTCAAACTACTGTCAATATTCAAATTTTAACTCCTGGTTGGAATCTTTTTGTCAAACAATCGTCAATACACGAATTTTAATACTAGGTTGGAATTTTTTTCTTCAAACTATTGTCAATACTCAAATTTTAACTAATGGTTGAAATCTTGTTGTCAGACAATCGTCAATAAACGAATTTTAATACTAGGTTGGAATTTTTTTCTTCAAACTATCGCCTATATACGAAGCTTAACTGTCGGTAGGAATTTTTTGGTCAACCTATCGTCAATGTATGAATTTTAACTCTCGGTGGGCACTTTTTCCTTCAAACTACTGTCAATATTCAAATTTTAACTAATGGTTGAAATCTTTTTGTCAAACAATCGTCAATAAACCAATTTTAATACTAGGTTGGAATTTTTTTCTTCAAACTATCGTCAATATACGAAATTTAACTCTCGGTGGGAATTTTTTGGTCAAACTATCGCCAATGTACGAATTTTAACTCTCGATGGGCACTTTTTATTCAAACTACTATGAATACTCAAATTTTAACTATTGTTTGGAATCTTTTTGTCAGACAATTGTCAATACACGAATTTTAATAATAGGTTGGAATTTTTTTCTTCAAACTATCGCCTATATACGAAATTTAACTCTCGGTGGGAATTTTTTGGTCAACCTATCGTCAATGTACGAATTTTAACTCTCGGTGGGCACTTTTTTCTTCAAACTACTGTCATTATTCAAATTTTAACTATTGGTTGGAATCTTTTTGTCAAACAATCGTCAATACACGAATTTTAATACTAGGTTGGAATTTTTTTCTTCAAACTATCGCCTATATACGAAACTTAACTCTCGGTAGGAATTTTTTGGTCAACCTATCGTCAATGTACGAATTTTAACTCTCGGTGGGAACTTTTTTCTTCAAACTACTGTCAATATTCAAATTTTAACTATTGGTTGGAATCTTTTTGTCAAACAATCGTCAATACACGAATTTTAATACTAGGTTGGAATTTTTTTCTTGAAACTATCGCCTATATACGAAATTTGACTCTCGGTGGGAATTTTTTGGTCAACCTATCGACAATGTACGAATTTTAACTCTTGGTGGGCACTTTTTTCCTCAAACTACTGTCAATACTCAAATCTTAACTAATGGTTGAAATCTTTTTGTCAGACAATCGTCAATAAACGAATTTTAATACTAGGTTGGAATTTTTTTCTTCAAACTATCGCCTATATACGAAATTTAACTCTGGGTGGGAATTTTTTGGTCAACCTATCGTCAATGTACGAATTTTAAGTTTTGGTGGGCACTTTTTTCTTCAAACTACTGTCAATATTCAAACTTTAACTAATGGTTGGAATCTTTTTGTCAAACAATCGTCAATAAACGAATTTTAATACTAGGTTAGAATTTTTTTCTTCAAACTACCGTCAATGTACGAATTTTAACTCTCGTTGGGAACTTTTTTCTTCAAACTACTGTCAATATTCAAATTTTAACTCCTGGTTGGAATCTTTTTGTCAAACAATCGTCAATACACGAATTTTAATACTAGGTTGGAATTTTTTTCTTCAAACTATTGTCAATACTCAAATTTTAACTAATGGTTGAAATCTTGTTGTCAGACAATCGTCAATAAACGAATTTTAATACTAGGTTGGAATTTTTTTCTTCAAACTATCGCCTATATACGAAGCTTAACTGTCGGTAGGAATTTTTTGGTCAACCTATCGTCAATGTATGAATTTTAACTCTCGGTGGGCACTTTTTCCTTCAAACTACTGTCAATATTCAAATTTTAACTAATGGTTGAAATCTTTTTGTCAAACAATCGTCAATAAACCAATTTTAATACTAGGTTGGAATTTTTTTCTTCAAACTACCGTCAATATACGAAATTTAACTCTCGGTGGGAATTTTTTGGTCAAACTATCGCCAATGTACGAATTTTAACTCTCGATGGGCACTTTTTATTCAAACTACTATGAATACTCAAATTTTAACTATTGTTTGGAATCTTTTTGTCAGACAATCGTCCATACACGAATTTTAATAATAGGTTGGAAATTTTTTCTTCAAACTATCGCCTATGTACGAAATTTAACTCTCGGTGGGAATTTTTTGGTCAACCTATCGTCAATGTACGAATTTTAACTCTCGGTGGGCACTTTTTTCTTCAAACTACTGTCATTATTCAAATTTTAACTATTGGTTGGAATCTTTTTGTCAAACAATCGTCAATACACGAATTTTAATACTAGGTTGGAATTTTTTTCTTCAAACTATCGCCAATATACGAAATTTATCTCTCGGTGGGAATTTTTTGGTCAAACTATCGCCAATGTACGAATTTTAACTCTCGGTGTGCACTTTTTCCTTCAAACTACTGTCAATATTCAAATTTTAACTACTGGTTGGAATCTTTTTGTCAAACAATCGTCAATACACGAATTTTAATACTAGGTTGGAATTTTTTTCTTCAAACTATTGTCAATATTCAAATTTTAACTATTGGTTGGAATCTTTTTGTCAAACAATCGTCAATACACGAATTTTAATACTAGGTTGGAATTTTTTTCTTCAAACTATCGCCAATATACGAAATTTAACTCTAGGTAGGAATTTTTTGGTCAACGTATCGTCAATGTACGAATTTTAACTCTCGGTGGGAACTTCTTTCTTCAAACTACTGTCAATATTCAAATTTTAACTAATGGTTGAAATCTTTTTGTTAAACAATCGTCAATAAACGAATTTTAATACTAGGTTAGAATTTTTTTCTTCAAACTATCGTCAATGTACGAATTTTAACTCTCGGTGGGAACTTTTTTCTTCAAACCACTGTCAATATTCAAATTTTAACTACTGGTTGGAATCTTTTTGTGAAACAATCGTCAATACACGAATTTTAATACTAGGTTGGAATTTTTTTCTTCAAACTATTGTCAATATTCAAATTTTAACTATTGGTTGGAATCTTTTTGTCAAACAATCGTCAATACACGAATTTTAATACTAGGTTGGAATTTTTTTCTTGAAACTATCGCCTATATACGAAATTTGACTCTCGGTGGGAATTTTTTGGTCAACCTATCGACAATGTACGAATTTTAACTCTTGGTGGGCACTTTTTTCTTCAAACTACTGTCAATACTCAAATCTTAACTAATGGTTGAAATCTTTTTGTCAGACAATCGTCAATAAACGAATTTTAATACTAGGTTGGAATTTTTTTCTTCAAACTATCGCCTATATACGAAATTTAACTCTGGGTGGGAATTTTTTGGTCAACCTATCGTCAATGTACGAATTTTAAGTTTTGGTGGGCACTTTTTTCTTCAAACTACTGTCAATATTCAAACTTTAACTAATGGTTGGAATCTTTTTGTCAAACAATCGTCAATAAACGAATTTTAATACTAGGTTAGAATTTTTTTCTTCAAACTACCGTCAATGTACGAATTTTAACTCTCGTTGGGAACTTTTTTCTTCAAACTACTGTCAATATTCAAATTTTAACTCCTGGTTGGAATCTTTTTGTCAAACAATCGTCAATACACGAATTTTAATACTAGGTTGGAATTTTTTTCTTCAAACTATTGTCAATACTCAAATTTTAACTAATGGTTGAAATCTTGTTGTCAGACAATCGTCAATAAACGAATTTTAATACTAGGTTGGAATTTTTTTCTTCAAACTATCGCCTATATACGAAGCTTAACTGTCGGTAGGAATTTTTTGGTCAACCTATCGTCAATGTATGAATTTTAACTCTCGGTGGGCACTTTTTCCTTCAAACTACTGTCAATATTCAAATTTTAACTAATGGTTGAAATCTTTTTGTCAAACAATCGTCAATAATCAATTTTAATACTAGGTTGGAATTTTTTTCTTCAAACTATCGTCAATATACGAAATTTAACTCTCGGTGGGAATTTTTTGGTCAAACTATCGCCAATGTACGAATTTTAACTCTCGATGGGCACTTTTTATTCAAACTACTATGAATACTCAAATTTTAACTATTGTTTGGAATCTTTTTGTCAGACAATTGTCAATACACGAATTTTAATAATAGGTTGGAATTTCTTTCTTCAAACTATCGCCTATATACGAAATTTAACTCTCGGTGGGAATTTTTTGGTCAACCTATCGTCAATGTACGAATTTTAACTCTCGGTGGGAACTTTTTTCTTCAAACTACTGTCAATATTCAAATTTTAACTATTGGTTGGAATCTTTTTGTCAAACAATCGTCAATACACGAATTTTAATACTAGGTTGGAATTTTTTTCTTGAAACTATCGCCTATATACGAAATTTGACTCTCGGTGGGAATTTTTTGGTCAACCTATCGACAATGTACGAATTTTAACTCTTGGTGGGCACTTTTTTCTTCAAACTACTGTCAATACTCAAATCTTAACTAATGGTTGAAATCTTTTTGTCAGACAATCGTCAATAAACGAATTTTAATACTAGGTTGGAATTTTTTTCTTCAAACTATCGCCTATATACGAAATTTAACTCTGGGTGGGAATTTTTTGGTCAACCTATCGTCAATGTACGAATTTTAAGTTTTGGTGGGCACTTTTTTCTTCAAACTACTGTCAATATTCAAACTTTAACTAATGGTTGGAATCTTTTTGTCAAACAATCGTCAATAAACGAATTTTAATACTAGGTTAGAATTTTTTTCTTCAAACTACCGTCAATGTACGAATTTTAACTCTCGTTGGGAACTTTTTTCTTCAAACTACTGTCAATATTCAAATTTTAACTCCTGGTTGGAATCTTTTTGTCAAACAATCGTCAATACACGAATTTTAATACTAGGTTGGAATTTTTTTCTTCAAACTATTGTCAATACTCAAATTTTAACTAATGGTTGAAATCTTGTTGTCAGACAATCGTCAATAAACGAATTTTAATACTAGGTTGGAATTTTTTTCTTCAAACTATCGCCTATATACGAAGCTTAACTGTCGGTAGGAATTTTTTGGTCAACCTATCGTCAATGTATGAATTTTAACTCTCGGTGGGCACTTTTTCCTTCAAACTACTGTCAATATTCAAATTTTAACTAATGGTTGAAATCTTTTTGTCAAACAATCGTCAATAATCAATTTTAATACTAGGTTGGAATTTTTTTCTTCAAACTATCGTCAATATACGAAATTTAACTCTCGGTGGGAATTTTTTGGTCAAACTATCGCCAATGTACGAATTTTAACTCTCGATGGGCACTTTTTATTCAAACTACTATGAATACTCAAATTTTAACTATTGTTTGGAATCTTTTTGTCAGACAATTGTCAATACACGAATTTTAATAATAGGTTGGAATTTCTTTCTTCAAACTATCGCCTATATACGAAATTTAACTCTCGGTGGGAATTTTTTGGTCAACCTATCGTCAATGTACGAATTTTAACTCTCGGTGGGAACTTTTTTCTTCAAACTACTGTCAATATTCAAATTTTAACTATTGGTTGGAATCTTTTTGTCAAACAATCGTCAATACACGAATTTTAATACTAGGTTGGAATTTTTTTCTTGAAACTATCGCCTATATACGAAATTTGACTCTCGGTGGGAATTTTTTGGTCAACCTATCGACAATGTACGAATTTTAACTCTTGGTGGGCACTTTTTTCTTCAAACTACTGTCAATACTCAAATCTTAACTAATGGTTGAAATCTTTTTGTCAGACAATCGTCAATAAACGAATTTTAATACTAGGTTGGAATTTTTTTCTTCAAACTATCGCCAATATACGAAATTTATCTCTCGGTGGGAATTTTTTGGTCAAACTATCGCCAATGTACGAATTTTAACTCTCGGTGTGCACTTTTTCCTTCAAACTACTGTCAATATTCAAATTTTAACTACTGGTTGGAATCTTTTTGTCAAACAATCGTCAATACACGAATTTTAATACTAGGTTGGAATTTTTTTCTTCAAACTATTGTCAATATTCAAATTTTAACTATTGGTTGGAATCTTTTTGTCAAACAATCGTCAATACACGAATTTTAATACTAGGTTGGAATTTTTTTCTTCGAACTATCGCCAATATACGAAATTTAACTCTAGGTAGGAATTTTTTGGTCAACGTATCGTCAATGTACGAATTTTAACTCTCGGTGGGAACTTTTTTCTTCAAACTACTGTCAATATTCAAATTTTAACAATTGGTTGGAATCTTTTTGTCAAACAATCGTCAATACACGAATTTTAATACTAGGTTGGAATTTTTTTCTTCAAACTATCGCCTATATACGAAATTTAACTCTGGGTGGGAATTTTTTGGTCAACCTATCGTCAATGTACGAATTTTAAGTTTTGGTGGGCACTTTTTTCTTCAAACTACTGTCAATATTCAAACTTTAACTAATGGTTGGAATCTTTTTGTCAAACAATCGTCAATACACGAATTTTAATACTAGGTTGGAATTTTTTCTTCAAACTATCGCCTATATACGAAATTTAACTCACGGTGGGAATTTTTTGGTCAACCTATCGTCAATGTACGAATTTTAACTCTCGGTGGGAACTTTTTTCTTCAAACTACTGTCAATATTCAAATTTTAACTAATGGTTGAAATCTTTTTGTTAAACAATCGTCAATAAACGAATTTTAATACTAGGTTAGAATTTTTTTCTTCAAACTATCGTCAATGTACGAATTTTAACTCTCGGTGGGAACTTTTTTCTTCAAACCACTGTCAATATTCAAATTTTAACTACTGGTTGGAATCTTTTTGTGAAACAATCGTCAATACACGAATTTTAATACTAGGTTGGAATTTTTTTCTTCAAACTATTGTCAATATTCAAATTTTAACTATTGCTTGGAATCTTTTTGTCAAACAATCGTCAATAAACGAATTTTAATACTAGGTTAGAATTTTTTTCTTCAAACTATCGCCTATATACGAAATTTAACTCTCGGTGGGAATTTTTTGGTCAAACTATCGTCAATGTACGAATTTTAACACTCGGTGGGCACTTTTTTCTTCAAACTACTGTCAATATTCAAATTTTAACTAATGGTTGAAATCTTTTTGTCAAACAATCGTCAATTCACGAATTTTAATACTAGGTTGGAATTTTTTTCTTCAAACTATCGCCTATATACGAAATTTAACTCTCGGTGGGAATTTTTTGGTCAACCTATCGTCAATGTACGAATTTTAACTCTCGGTGGGAACTTTTTTCTTCAAACTACTGTCAATATTCAAATTTTAACTAATGGTTGAAATCTTTTTGTTAAACAATCGACAATAAACGAATTTTAATACTAGGTTAGAATTTTTTTCTTCAAACTACCGTCAATGTACGAATTTTAACTCTCGGTGGGAACTTTTTTCTTCAAACTACTGTCAATATTCAAATTTTAACAATTGGTTGGAATCTTTTTGTCAAACAATCGTCAATACACGAATTTTAATACTAGGTTGGAATTTTTTTCTTCAAACTATCGCCTATATACGAAATTTAACTCTGGGTGGGAATTTTTTGGTCAACCTATCGTCAATGTACGAATTTTAAGTTTTGGTGGGCACTTTTTTCTTCAAACTACTGTCAATATTCAAACTTTAACTAATGGTTGGAATCTTTTTGTCAAACAATCGTCAATACACGAATTTTAATACTAGGTTGGAATTTTTTCTTCAAACTATCGCCTATATACGAAATTTAACTCACGGTGGGAATTTTTTGGTCAACCTATCGTCAATGTACGAATTTTAACTCTCGGTGGGAACTTTTTTCTTCAAACTACTGTCAATATTCAAATTTTAACTAATGGTTGAAATCTTTTTGTTAAACAATCGTCAATAAACGAATTTTAATACTAGGTTAGAATTTTTTTCTTCAAACTATCGTCAATGTACGAATTTTAACTCTCGGTGGGAACTTTTTTCTTCAAACCACTGTCAATATTCAAATTTTAACTACTGGTTGGAATCTTTTTGTGAAACAATCGTCAATACACGAATTTTAATACTAGGTTGGAATTTTTTTCTTCAAACTATTGTCAATATTCAAATTTTAACTATTGCTTGGAATCTTTTTGTCAAACAATCGTCAAAACACGAATTTTAATGCTAGGTTGGAATTTTTTTCTTCAAACTATCGCCTATATACGAAATTTATCTCTAGGTAGGAATTTTTTGGTCAACGTATCGTCAATGTACGAATTTTAACTCTCGGTGGGCACTTTTTCCTTCAAACTACTGTCAATATTCAAATTTTGACTAATGGTTGAAATCATTTTGTCAAACAATCGTCAATAAACGAATTTTAATACTAGGTTGGAATTTTTTTCATCAAACTATCGCCTATATACGAAATTTATCTCTCGGTGGGAATTTTTTGGTCAACCTATCGTCAATGTACGAATTTTAACTCTCGGTGGGCACTTTTTTCTTCAAACTACTCTCAATATTCAAATTTTAACTAATGGTTGAAATCTTTTTGTCAAACAATCGTCAATAAACGAATTTTAATACTAGGTTAGAATTTTTTTCTTCAAACTATCGCCTATATACGAAATTTAACTCTCGGTGGGAATTTTTTGGTCAAACTATCGCCAATGTACGAATTTTAACTCTGGGTGGGCACTTTTTCTTCAAACTACTATCAATACTCAAATTTTAACTATTGTTTGGAATCTTTATGTCAAACAATCGTCAATACACGAATTTTAATACTAGGTTGGAATTTTTTTCTTCAAACTATCTCCTATATACGAAATTTAACTCTCGGTGGGAATTTTTTGGTCAACCTATCGTCAATGTACGAATTTTAACTCTCGGTGGGCACTTTTTTCTTCAAACTACTGTCAATATTCAAATTTTAACTAATGGTTGAAATCTTTTTGTTAAACAATCGACAATAAACGAATTTTAATACTAGGTTAGAATTTTTTTCTTCAAACTACCGTCAATGTACGAATTTTAACTCTCGGTGGGAACTTTTTTCTTCAAACTACTGTCAATATTCAAATTTTAACTAATGGTTGAAAACTTTTTGTCAAACAATCGTCAATAAACGAATTTTAATACTAGGTTAGAATTTTTTTCTTCAAACTATCGCCTATATACGAAACTTAACTCTCGGTAGGAATTTTTTGGTCAACCTATCGTCAATGTACGAATTTTAACTCTCGGTGGGCACTTTTTTCTTCAAACTACTGTCAATATTCAAATTTCAACTAATGGTTGAAATCTTTTTGTCAAACAATCGTCAATAAACGAATTTTAATACTAGGTTGGAATTTTTTTCTTCAAGCTATCGCCTATATACGAAATTTATCTCTCGGTGGGAATTTTTTGGTCAACCTATCGTCAATGTACGAATTTTAACACTCGGTGGGCACTTTTTTCTTCAAACTACTGTCAATATTCAAATTTTAACTAATGGTTGAAATCTTTTTGTCAAACAATCGTCAATTCACGAATTTTAATACTAGGTTGGAATTTTTTTCTTCAAACTATCGCCTATATACGAAATTTAACTCTCGGTGGGAATTTTTTGGTCAACCTATCGTCAATGTACGAATTTTAACTCTCGGTGGGAACTTTTTTCTTCAAACTACTGTCAATATTCAAATTTTAACTAATGGTTGAAATCTTTTTGTTAAACAATCGACAATAAACGAATTTTAATACTAGGTTAGAATTTTTTTCTTCAAACTACCGTCAATGTACGAATTTTAACTCTCGGTGGGAACTTTTTTCTTCAAACTACTGTCAATATTCAAATTTTAACTAATGGTTGAAAACTTTTTGTCAAATAATCGTCAATAAACGAATTTTAATACTAGGTTAGAATTTTTTTCTTCAAACTATCGCCTATATACGAAACTTAACTCTCGGTAGGAATTTTTTGGTCAACCTATCGTCAATGTACGAATTTTAACTCTCGGTGGGCACTTTTTTCTTCAAACTACTGTCAATATTCAAATTTCAACTAATGGTTGAAATCTTTTTGTCAAACAATCGCCAATAAACGAATTTTAATACTAGGTTGGAATTTTTTTCTTCAAACTATCGCCTATATACGAAATTTATCTCTCGGTGGGAATTTTTTGGTCAACCTATCGTCAATGTACGAATTTTAACAATCGGTGGGCACTTTTTTCTTCAAACTACTGTCAATATTCAAATTTTAACTAATGGTTGAAATCTTTTTGTCAAACAATCGTCAATTCACGAATTTTAATACTAGGTTGGAATTTTTTTCTTCAAACTATCGCCTATATACGAAATTTAACTCTCGGTGGGAATTTTTTGGTCAACCTATCGTCAATGTACGAATTTTAACTCTCGGTGGGAACTTTTTTCTTCAAACTACTGTCAATATTCAAATTTTAACTAATGGTTGAAAACTTTTTGTCAAACAATCGTCAATAAACGAATTTTAATACTAGGTTAGAATTTTTTTCTTCAAACTATCGCCTATATACGAAACTTAACTCTCGGTAGGAATTTTTTGGTCAACCTATCGTCAATGTACGAATTTTAACTCTCGGTGGGCACTTTTTTCTTCAAACTACTGTCAATATTCAAATTTCAACTAATGGTTGAAATCTTTTTGTCAAACAATCGTCAATAAACGAATTTTAATACTAGGTTAGAATTTTTTTCTTCAAACTATCGTCAATGTACGAATTTTAACTCTCGGTGGGAACTTTTTTCTTCAAACCACTGTCAATATTCAAATTTTAACTACTGGTTGGAATCTTTTTGTCAAACAATCGTCGATACACGAATTTTAATACTAGGTTGGAATTTTTTTCTTCAAACTATCGCCTATATACGAAATTTATCTCTAGGTAGGAATTTTTTGGTCAACGTATCGTCAATGTACGAATTTTAACTCTCGGTGGGCACTTTTTCCTTCAAACTACTGTCATTATTCAAATTTTAACTAATGGTTGAAATCATTTTGTCAAACAATCGTCAATAAACGAATTTTAATACTAGGGTAGAATTTTTTTCTTCAAACTATCGCCTATATACGAAATTTAACTCTCGGTGGGAATTTTTTGGTCAAACTATCGCCAATGTACGAATTTTAACTCTGGGTGGGCACTTTTTCTTCAAACTACTATCAATACTCAAATTTTAACTATTGTTTGGAATCTTTATGTCAAACAATCGTCAATACACGAATTTTAATACTAGGTTGGAATTTTTTTCTTCAAACTATCGCCTATATACGAAATTTAACTCTCGGTAGGAATTTTTTGGTCAACCTATCGTCAATGTACGAATTTTAACTCTCGGTGGGCACTTTTTCCTTCAAACTACTGTCAATATTCAAATTTTAACTAATGGTTGAAATCATTTTGTCTAACAATCGTCAAATCACGAATTTTAATACTAGGTTGGAATTTTTTTCTTCAAACTATCGCCTATATACGAAATTTAACTCTCGGTGGGAATTTTTTGGTCAACCTATCGTCAATGTACGAATTTTAACTCTCGGTGGGAACTTTTTTCTTCAAACCACTGTCAATATTCAAATTTTAACTACTGGTTGGAATCTTTTTGTGAAACAATCGTCAATACACGAATTTTAATACTAGGTTGGAATTTTTTTCTTCAAACTATTGTCAATATTCAAATTTTAACTATTGCTTGGAATCTTTTTGTCAAACAATCGTCAATAAACGAATTTTAATACTAGGTTGGAATTTTTTTCATCAAACTATCGCCTATATACGAAATTTATCTCTCGGTGGGAATTTTTTGGTCAACCTATCGTCAATGTACGAATTTTAACTCTCGGTGGGCACTTTTTTCTTCAAACTACTCTCAATATTCAAATTTTAACTAATGGTTGAAATCTTTTTGTCAAACAATCGTCAATAAACGAATTTTAATACTAGGTTAGAATTTTTTTCTTCAAACTATCGCCTATATACGAAATTTAACTCTCGGTGGGAATTTTTTGGTCAAACTATCGCCAATGTACGAATTTTAACTCTGGGTGGGCACTTTTTCTTCAAACTACTATCAATACTCGAATTTTAACTATTGTTTGGAATCTTTATGTCAAACAATCGTCAATACACGAATTTTAATACTAGGTTGGAATTTTTTTCTTCAAACTATCGCCTATATACGAAATTTAACTCTCGGTAGGAATTTTTTGGTCAACCTATCGTCAATGTACGAATTTTAACTCTCGGTGGGCACTTTTTCCTTCAAACTACTGTCAATATTCAAATTTTAACTAATGGTTGAAATCATTTTGTCTAACAATCGTCAATAAACGAATTTTAATACTAGGTTGGAATTTTTTTCTTCAAACTATCGCCTATATACGAAATTTAACTCTCGGTGGGAATTTTTTGGTCAACCTATCGTCAATGTACGAATTTTAACTCTCGGTGGGCACTTTTTTCTTCAAACTACTGTCAATATTCAAATTTTAACTAATGGTTGAAATCTTTTTGTTAAACAATCGACAATAAACGAATTTTAATACTAGGTTAGAATTTTTTTCTTCAAACTACCGTCAATGTACGAATTTTAACTCTCGGTGGGAACTTTTTTCTTCAAACTACTGTCAATATTCAAATTTTAACTAATGGTTGAAAACTTTTTGTCAAACAATCGTCAATAAACGAATTTTAATACTAGGTTAGAATTTTTTTCTTCAAACTATCGCCAATATACGAAACTTAACTCTCGGTAGGAATTTTTTGGTCAACCTATCGTCAATGTACGAATTTTAACTCTCGGTGGGCACTTTTTTCTTCAAACTACTGTCAATATTCAAATTTCAACTAATGGTTGAAATCTTTTTGTCAAACAATCGTCAATAAACGAATTTTAATACTAGGTTAGAATTTTTTTCTTCAAACTATCGTCAATGTACGAATTTTAACTCTCGGTGGGAACTTTTTTCTTCAAACCACTGTCAATATTCAAATTTTAACTACTGGTTGGAATCTTTTTGTCAAACAATCGTCAATACACGAATTTTAATACTAGGTTGGAATTTTTTTCTTCAAACTATCGCCTATATACGAAATTTATCTCTAGGTAGGAATTTTTTGGTCAACGTATCGTCAATGTACGAATTTTAACTCTCGGTGGGCACTTTTTCCTTCAAACTACTGTCATTATTCAAATTTTAACTAATGGTTGAAATCATTTTGTCAAGCAATCGTCAATAAACGAATTTTAATACTAGGTTGGAATTTTTTTCTTCAAACTATCGCCTATATACGAAATTTATCTCTCGGTGGGAATTTTTTGGTCAACCTATCGTCAATGTACGAATCTTAACACTCGGTGGGCACTTTTTTCTTCAAACTACTGTCAATATTCAAATTTTAACTAATGGTTGAAATCTTTTTGTCAAACAATCGTCAATTCACGAATTTTAATACTAGGTTGGAATTTTTTTCTTCAAACTATCGCCTATATACGAAATTTAACTCTCGGTGGGAATTTTTTGGTCAAACTATCGCCAATGTACGAATTTTAACTCTGGGTGGGCACTTTTTCTTCAAACTACTATCAATACTCAAATTTTAACTATTGTTTGGAATCTTTATGTCAAACAATCGTCAATACACGAATTTTAATACTAGGTTGGAATTTTTTTCTTCAAACTATCGCCTATATACGAAATTTAACTCTCGGTAGGAATTTTTTGTCAACCTATCGTCAATGTACGAATTTTAACTCTGGGTGGGCACTTTTTCTTCAAACTACTATCAATACTCAAATTTTAACTATTGTTTGGAATCTTTTTGTCAAACAATCGTCAATTCACGAATTTTAATACTAGGTTGGAATTTTTTTCTTCAAACTATCGCCTATATACGAAATTTAACTCTCGGTGGGAATTTTTTGGTCAACCTATCGTCAATGTACGAATTTTAACTCTCGGTGGGCACTTTTTTCTTCAAACTACTGTCAATATTCAAATTTTAACTAATGGTTGAAATCTTTTTGTTAAACAATCGACAATAAACGAATTTTAATACTAGGTTAGAATTTTTTTCTTCAAACTACCGTCAATGTACGAATTTTAACTCTCGGTGGGAACTTTTTTCTTCAAACTACTGTCAATATTCAAATTTTAACTAATGGTTGAAAACTTTGTCAAACAATCGTCAATAAACGAATTTTAATACTAGGTTAGAATTTTTTTCTTCAAACTATCGCCTATATACGAAACTTAACTCTCGGTAGGAATTTTTTGGTCAACCTATCGTCAATGTACGAATTTTAACTCTCGGTGGGCACTTTTTTCTTCAAACTACTGTCAATATTCAAATTTCAACTAATGGTTGAAATCTTTTTGTCAAACAATCGTCAATAAACGAATTTTAATACTAGGTTAGAATTTTTTTCTTCAAACTATCGTCAATGTACGAATTTTAACTCTCGGTGGGAACTTTTTTCTTCAAACCACTGTCAATATTCAAATTTTAACTACTGGTTGGAATCTTTTTGTCAAACAATCGTCAATACACGAATTTTAATACTAGGTTGGAATTTTTTTCTTCAAACTATTGTCAATACTCAAATTTTAACTAATGGTTGAAATCTTGTTGTCAGACAATCGTCAATAAACGAATTTTAATACTAGGTTGGAATTTTTTTCTTCAAACTATCGCCTATATACGAAGCTTAACTGTCGGTAGGAATTTTTTGGTCAACCTATCGTCAATGTATGAATTTTAACTCTCGGTGGGCACTTTTTCCTTCAAACTACTGTCAATATTCAAATTTTAACTAATGGTTGAAATCTTTTTGTCAAACAATCGTCAATTCACGAATTTTAATACTAGGTTGGAATTTTTTTCTTCAAACTATCGCCTATATACGAAATTTAACTCTCGGTGGGAATTTTTTGGTCAACCTATCGTCAATGTACGAATTTTAACTCTCGGTGGGCACTTTTTTCTTCAAACTACTCTCAATATTCAAATTTTAACTAATGGTTGAAATCTTTTTGTCAAACAATCGTCAATAAACGAATTTTAATACTAGGGTAGAATTTTTTTCTTCAAACTATCGCCTATATACGAAATTTAACTCTCGGTGGGAATTTTTTGGTCAAACTATCGCCAATGTACGAATTTTAACTCTGGGTGGGCACTTTTTCTTCAAACTACTATCAATACTCAAATTTTAACTATTGTTTGGAATCTTTATGTCAAACAATCGTCAATACACGAATTTTAATACTAGGTTGGAATTTTTTTCTTCAAACTATCGCCTATATACGAAATTTAACTCTCGGTAGGAATTTTTTGGTCAACCTATCGTCAATGTACGAATTTTAACTCTCGGTGGGCACTTTTTCCTTCAAACTACTGTCAATATTCAAATTTTAACTAATGGTTGAAATCATTTTGTCTAACAATCGTCAATAAACGAATTTTAATACTAGGTTGGAATTTTTTTCTTCAAACTATCGCCTATATACGAAATTTATCTCTCGGTGGGAATTTTTTGGTCAAACTATCGCCAATGTACGAATTTTAACTCTGGGTGGGCACTTTTTCTTCAAACTACTATCAATATTCAAATTTTAACTATTGTTTGGAATCTTTTTGTCAAACTATCGTCAATTCACGAATTTTAATACTAGGTTGGAATTTTTTTCTTCAAACTATCGCCTATATACGAAATTTAACTCTCGGTAGGAATTTTTTGGTCAACCTATCGTCAATGTACGAATTTTAACTCTCGGTGGGCACTTTTTCCTTCAAACTACTGTCAATATTCAAATTTTAACTAATGGTTGAAATTTCTTTTGTTAAACAATCGACAATAAACGAATTTTAATACTAGGTTAGAATTTTTTTCGTCAAACTACCGTCAATGTACGAATTTTAACTCTCGGTGGGAACTTTTTTCTTCAAACTACTGTCAATATTCAAATTTTAACTAATGGTTGAAAACTTTTTGTCAAACAATCGTCAATAAACGAATTTTAATACTAGGTTCGAATTTTTTTCTTCAAACTATCGCCTATATACGAAACTTAACTCTCGGTAGGAATTTTTTGGTCAACCTATCGTCAATGTACGAATTTTAACTCTCGGTGGGCACTTTTTCCTTCAAACTACTGTCAATATTCAAATTTTAACTAATGGTTGAAATTTCTTTTGTTAAACAATCGACAATAAACGAATTTTAATACTAGGTTAGAATTTTTTTCGTCAAACTACCGTCAATGTACGAATTTTAACTCTCGGTGGGAACTTTTTTCTTCAAACTACTGTCAATATTCAAATTTTAACTAATGGTTGAAAACTTTTTGTCAAACAATCGTCAATAAACGAATTTTAATACTAGGTTCGAATTTTTTTCTTCAAACTATCGCCTATATACGAAACTTAACTCTCGGTAGGAATTTTTTGGTCAACCTATCGTCAATGTACGAATTTTAACTCTCGGTGGGCACTTTTTTCTTCAAACTACTGTCAATATTCAAATTTCAACTAATGGTTGAAATCTTTTTGTCAAACAATCGTCAATAAACGAATTTTAATACTAGGTTAGAATTTTTTTCTTCAAACTATCGTCAATGTACGAATTTTAACTCTCGGTGGGAACTTTTTTCTTCAAACCACTGTCAATATTCAAATTTTAACTACTGGTTGGAATCTTTTTGTCAAACAATCGTCAATACACGAATTTTAATACTAGGTTAGAATTTTTTTCTTCAAACTATCGTCAATGTACGAATTTTAACTCTCGGTGGGAACTTTTTTCTTCAAACCACTGTCAATATTCAAATTTTAACTACTGGTTGGAATCTTTTTGTCAAACAATCGTCAATACACGAATTTTAATACTAGGTTGGAATTTTTTTCTTCAAACTATCGCCTATATACGAAATTTATCTCTAGGTAGGAATTTTTTGGTCAACGTATCGTCAATGTTCGAATTTTAACTCTCGGTGGGCACTTTTTCCTTCAAACTACTGTCATTATTCAAATTTTAACTAATGGTTGAAATCATTTTGTCAAACAATCGTCAATAAACGAATTTTAATACTAGGTTGGAATTTTTTCTTCAAACTATCGCCTATATACGAAATTTAACTCTCGGTGGGAATTTTTTGGTCAACCTATCGTCAATGTACGAATTTTAACTCTGGGTGGGCACTTTTTCTTCAAACTACTATCAATACTCAAATTTTAACTATTGTTTGGAATCTTTATGACAAACAATCGTCAATAAACGAATTTTAATACTAGGTTGGAATTTTTTTCTTCAAACTATCGCCTATATACGAAATTTATCTCTCGGTGGGAATTTTTTGGTCAAACTATCGCCAATGTACGAATTTTAACTCTGGGTGGGCACTTTTTCTTCAAACTACTATCAATATTCAAATTTTAACTATTGTTTGGAATCTTTTTGTCAAACTATCGTCAATTCACGAATTTTAATACTAGGTTGGAATTTTTTTCTTCAAACTATCGCCTATATACGAAATTTAACTCTCGGTAGGAATTTTTTGGTCAACCTATCGTCAATGTACGAATTTTAACTCTCGGTGGGCACTTTTTCCTTCAAACTACTGTCAATATTCAAATTTTAACTAATGGTTGAAATCTTTTTGTTAAACAATCGACAATAAACGAATTTTAATACTAGGTTAGAATTTTTTTCTTCAAACTACCGTCAATGTACGAATTTTAACTCTCGGTGGGAACTTTTTTCTTCAAACTACTATCAATACTCAAATTTTAACTATTGTTTGGAATCTTTTTGTCAAACAATCGTCAATACACGAATTTTAATACTAGGTTGGAATTTTTTTCTTCAAACTATCGCCTATATAGGAAATTTAACTCTCGGTGGGAATTTTTTGGTCAACCTATCGTCAATGTACGAATTTTAACTCTCGGTGGGCACTTTTCTCTTCAAACTACTATCAACACTCAAATTTTAAATATTGGTTGAAATCTTTATGTCAAACAATCGTCAATACACGAATTTTAATACTAGGTTGGAATTTTTTTCTTCAAACTATCGCCTATTTACGAAATTTAACTCTCGGTAGGAATTTTTTGGTCAACCTATCGTCAATGTACGAATTTTAACTCTCGGTGGGCACTTTTTTCTTCAAACTACTATCAACACTCAAATTTTAAATATTGGTTGAAATCTTTATGTCAAACAATCGTCAAAAAACCAATTTTAATACTAGGTTGGAATTTTTTTCTTCAAACTACTGTCAATATTCAAATTTTAACTAATGGTTGAAATCTTTTTGTTAAACAATCGTCAATACACGAATTTTAATACTAGGTTAGAATTTTTTTCTTCAAACTATTGTCAATATTCAAATTTTAACTATTGGTTGGAATCTTTTTGTCAAACAATCGTAAATACACGAATTTTAATACTAGGTTAGAATTTTTTTCTTCAAACTACCGTCAATGTACGAATTTTAACTCTCGGTGGGAACTTTTTTCTTCAAACTACTATCAATACTCAAATTTTAACTATTGTTTGGAATCTTTTTGTCAAACAATCGTCAATACACGAATTTTAATACTAGGTTGGAATTTTTTTCTTCAAACTATCGCCTATATAGGAAATTTAACTCTCGGTGGGAATTTTTTGGTCAACCTATCGTCAATGTACGAATTTTAACTCTCGGTGGGCACTTTTCTCTTCAAACTACTATCAACACTCAAATTTTAAATATTGGTTGAAATCTTTATGTCAAACAATCGTCAATACACGAATTTTAATACTAGGTTGGAATTTTTTTCTTCAAACTATCGCCTATTTACGAAATTTAACTCTCGGTAGGAATTTTTTGGTCAACCTATCGTCAATGTACGAATTTTAACTCTCGGTGGGCACTTTTTTCTTCAAACTACTATCAACACTCAAATTTTAAATATTGGTTGAAATCTTTATGTCAAACAATCGTCAAAAAACCAATTTTAATACTAGGTTGGAATTTTTTTCTTCAAACTACTGTCAATATTCAAATTTTAACTAATGGTTGAAATCTTTTTGTTAAACAATCGTCAATACACGAATTTTAATACTAGGTTAGAATTTTTTTCTTCAAACTATTGTCAATATTCAAATTTTAACTATTGGTTGGAATCTTTTTGTCAAACAATCGTAAATACACGAATTTTAATACTAGGTTGGAATTTTTTTCTTCAAACTATCGCCTATATACGAAATTTAACTCACGGTGGGAATTTTTTGGTCAACCTATCGTCAATGTACGAATTTTAACTCTCGGTGGGAACTTTTTCCTTCAAACTACTGTCAATATTCAAATTTTAACTAATGGTTGAAATCTTTTTGTTAAACAATCGTCAATACACGAATTTTAATACTAGGTTAGAATTTTTTTCTTCAAACTATTGTCAATATTCAAATTTTAACTATTGGTTGGAGTCTTTTTGTCAAACAATCGTAAATACACGAATTTTAATACTAGGTTGGAATTTTTTTCTTCAAACTATCGCCTATATACGAAATTTAACTCACGGTGGGAATTTTTTGGTCAACCTATCGTCAATGTACGAATTTTAACTCTCGGTGGGAACTTTTTCCTTCAAACTACTGTCAATATTCAAATTTTAACTAATGGTTGAAATCTTTTTGTTAAACAATCGACAATAAACGAATTTTAATACTAGGTTAGAATTTTTTTCTTCAAACTACCGTCAATGTACGAATTTTAACTCTCGGTGGGAACTTTTTTCTTCAAACTACTATCAATACTCAAATTTTAACTATTGTTTGGAATCTTTTTGTCAAACAATCGTCAATACACGAATTTTAATACTAGGTTGGAATTTTTTTCTTCAAACTATCGCCTATATACGAAATTTAACTCTCGGTGGGAATTTTTTGGTCAACCTATCGTCAATGTACGAATTTTAACTCTCGGTGGGCACTTTTTTCTTCAAACTACTGTCAATATTCAAATTTTAACTATTGGTTGGAATCTTTTTGTCAAACAATCGTCAATACACGAATTTTAATACTAGGTTGGAATTTTTTTCTTCAAACTATCGCTTATATACGAAATTTAACTCTCGGTGGGAATTTTTTGGTCAACCTATCGTCAATGTACGAATTTTAACTCTTGGTGGGCACTTTTTTCATCAAACTACTGTCAATATTCAAACTTTAACTAATCGTTGGAATCTTTTTGTCAAACAATCGTCAATACACGAATTTTAATACTAGGTTGGAATTTTTTTCTTCAAACTATCGCCTATATACGAAATTTAACTCACGGTGGGAATTTTTTGGTCAACCTATCGTCAATGTACGAATTTTAACTCTCGTTGGGAACTTTTTTCTTCAAACTACTGTCAATATTCAAATTTTAACTCCTGGTTGGAATCTTTTTGTCAAACAATCGTCAATACACGAATTTTAATACTAGGTTGGAATTTTTTTCTTCAAACTATCGCCTATATACGAAATTTAACTCTCGGTAGGAATTTTTTGGTCAACCTATCGTCAATGTACGAATTTTAAGTTTTGGTGGGCACTTTTTTCTTCAAACTACTGTCAATATTCAAATTTTAACTAATGGTTGAAATCTTTTTGTCAGACAATCGTCAATAAACGAATTTTAATACTAGGTTGGAATTTTTTTCTTCAAACTATCGCCTATATACGAAATTTAACTCTGGGTGGGAATTTTTTGGTCAACCTATCGTCAATGTACGAATTTTAACTCTCGGTGGGCACTTTTTTCTTCAAACCACTGTCAATATTCAAATTTTAACTAATGGTTGAAATCTTTTTGTTAAACAATCGACAATAAACGAATTTTAATACTAGGTTAGAATTTTTTTCTTCAAACTACCGTCAATGTACGAATTTTAACTCTAGGTGGGAACTTTTTTCTTCAAACTACTGTCAATATTCAAATTTTAACTAATGGTTGAAAACTTTTTGTCAAACAATCGTCAATAAACGAATTTTAATACTAGGTTAGAATTTTTTTCTTCAAACTATCGCCTATATACGAAACTTAACTCTCGGTAGGAATTTTTTGGTCAACCTATCGTCAATGTACGAATTTTAACTCTCGGTGGGCACTTTTTTCTTCAAACTACTGTCAATATTCAAATTTCAACTAATGGTTGAAATCTTTTTGTCAAACAATCGTCAATAAACGAATTTTAATACTAGGTTAGAATTTTTTTCTTCAAACTATCGTCAATGTACGAATTTTAACTCTCGGTGGGAACTTTTTTCTTCAAACCACTGTCAATATTCAAATTTTAACTACTGGTTGGAATCTTTTTGTCAAACAATCGTCAATACACGAATTTTAATACTAGGTTGGAATTTTTTTCTTCAAACTATCGCCTATATACGAAATTTATCTCTAGGTAGGAATTTTTTGGTCAACGTATCGTCAATGTACGAATTTTAACTCTCGGTGGGCACTTTCTCCTTCAAACTACTGTCATTATTCAAATTTTAACTAATGGTTGAAATCATTTTGTCAAACAATCGTCAATAAACGAATTTTAATACTAGGTTGGAATTTTTTTCTTCAAACTATCGCCTATATACGAAATTTATCTCTCGGTGGGAATTTTTTGGTCAACCTATCGTCAATGTACGAATTTTAACACTCGGTGGGCACTTTTTTCTTCAAACTACTGTCAATATTCAAATTTTAACTAATGGTTGAAATCTTTTTGTCAAACAATCGTCAATTCACGAATTTTAGTACTAGGTTGGAATTTTTTTCTTCAAACTATCGCCTATATACGAAATTTAACTCTCGGTGGGAATTTTTTGGTCAACCTATCGTCAATGTACGAATTTTAACTCTCGGTGGGCACTTTTTTCTTCAAACTACTCTCAATATTCAAATTTTAAGTAATGGTTGAAATCTTTTTGTCAAACAATCGTCAATAAACGAATTTTAATACTAGGGTAGAATTTTTTTCTTCAAACTATCGCCTATATACGATATTTAACTCTCGGTGGGAATTTTTTGGTCAAACTATCGCCAATGTACGAATTTTAACTCTGGGTGGGCACTTTTTCTTCAAACTACTATCAATACTCAAATTTTAACTATTGTTTGGAATCTTTATGTCAAACAATCGTCAATACACGAATTTTAATACTAGGTTGGAATTTTTTTCTTCAAACTATCGCCTATATACGAAATTTAACTCTCGGTAGGAACTTTTTGGTCAACCTATCGTCAATGTACGAATTTTAACTCTGGGTGGGCACTTTTTCTTCAAACTACCATCAATACTCAAATTTTAACTATTGTTTGGAATCTTTTTGTCAAACAATCGTCAATACACGAATTTTAATACTAGGTTGGAATTTTTTTCTTCAAACTATCGCCTATATACGAAATTTAACTCTCGGTGGGAATTTTTTGGTCAAACTATCGCCAATGTACGAATTTTAACTCTGGGTGGGCACTTTTTCTTCAAACTACTATCAATACTCAAATTTTAACTATTGTTTGGAATCTTTATGACAAACAATCGTCAATAAACGAATTTTAATACTAGGTTGGAATTTTTTTCTTCAAACTATCGCCTATATACGAAATTTATCTCTCGGTGGGAATTTTTTGGTCAAACTATCGCCAATGTACGAATTTTAACTCTGGGTGGGCACTTTTTCTTCAAACTACTATCAATATTCAAATTTTAACTATTGTTTGGAATCTTTTTGTCAAACTATCGTCAATTCACGAATTTTAATACTAGGTTGGAATTTTTTTCTTCAAACTATCGCCTATATACGAAATTTAACTCTCGGTAGGAATTTTTTGGTCAACCTATCGTCAATGTACGAATTTTAACTCTCGGTGGGCACTTTTTCCTTCAAACTACTGTCAATATTCAAATTTTAACTAATGGTTGAAATCTTTTTGTTAAACAATCGACAATAAACGAATTTTAATACTAGGTTAGAATTTTTTTCTTCAAACTACCGTCAATGTACGAATTTTAACTCTCGGTGGGAACTTTTTTCTTCAAACTACTATCAATACTCAAATTTTAACTATTGTTTGGAATCTTTTTGTCAAACAATCGTCAATACACGAATTTTAATACTAGGTTGGAATTTTTTTCTTCAAACTATCGCCTATATAGGAAATTTAACTCTCGGTGGGAATTTTTTGGTCAACCTATCGTCAATGTACGAATTTTAACTCTCGGTGGGCACTTTTCTGTTCAAACTACTATCAACACTCAAATTTTAAATATTGGTTGAAATCTTTATGTCAAACAATCGTCAATACACGAATTTTAATACTAGGTTGGAATTTTTTTCTTCAAACTATCGCCTATTTACGAAATTTAACTCTCGGTAGGAATTTTTTGGTCAACCTATCGTCAATGTACGAATTTTAACTCTCGGTGGGCACTTTTTTCTTCAAACTACTATCAACACTCAAATTTTAAATATTGGTTGAAATCTTTATGTCAAACAATCGTCAAAAAACCAATTTTAATACTAGGTTGGAATTTTTTTCTTCAAACTACTGTCAATATTCAAATTTTAACTAATGGTTGAAATCTTTTTGTTAAACAATCGTCAATACACGAATTTTAATACTAGGTTAGAATTTTTTTCTTCAAACTATTGTCAATATTCAAATTTTAACTATTGGTTGGAATCTTTTTGTCAAACAATCGTAAATACACGAATTTTAATACTAGGTTGGAATTTTTTTCTTCAAACTATCGCCTATATACGAAATTTAACTCACGGTGGGAATTTTTTGGTCAACCTATCGTCAATGTACGAATCTTAACTCTCGGTGGGCACTTTTTTCTTCAAACTACTGTCAATATTCAAACTTTAACTAATGGTTGGAATCTTTTTGTTAAACAATCGTCAATACACGAATTTTAATACTAGGTTAGAATTTTTTCTTCAAACTATTGTCAATATTCAAATTTTAACTATTGGTTGGAATCTTTTTGTCAAACAATCGTAAATACACGAATTTTAATACTAGGTTGGAATTTTTTTCTTCAAACTATCGCCTATATACGAAATTTAACTCACGGTGGGAATTTTTTGGTCAACCTATCGTCAATGTACGAATTTTAACTCTCGGTGGGAACTTTTTCCTTCAAACTACTGTCAATATTCAAATTTTAACTAATGGTTGAAATCTTTTTGTTAAACAATCGACAATAAACGAATTTTAATACTAGGTTAGAATTTTTTTCTTCAAACTACCGTCAATGTACGAATTTTAACTCTCGGTGGGAACTTTTTTCTTCAAACTACTATCAATACTCAAATTTTAACTATTGTTTGGAATCTTTTTGTCAAACAATCGTCAATACACGAATTTTAATACTAGGTTGGAATTTTTTTCTTCAAACTATCGCCTATATACGAAATTTAACTCTCGGTGGGAATTTTTTGGTCAACCTATCGTCAATGTACGAATTTTAACTCTCGGTGGGCACTTTTTTCTTCAAACTACTATCAACACTCAAATTTTAAATATTGGTTGAAATCTTTATGTCAAACAATCGTCAATACACGAATTTTAATACTAGGTTGGAATTTTTTTCTTCAAACTATCGCCTATTTACGAAATTTAACTCTCGGTAGGAATTTTTTGGTCAACCTATCGTCAATGTACGAATTTTAACTCTCGGTGGGCACTTTTTCCTTCAAACTACTGTCAATATTCAAATTTTAACTAATGGTTGAAATCATTTTGTCTAACAATCGTCAATAAACGAATTTTAATACTAGGTTGGAATTTTTTTCTTCAAACTATCGCCTATATACGAAATTTATCTCTCGGTGGGAATTTTTTGGTCAACCTATCGTCAATGTACGAATTTTAACTCTCGGTGGGCACTTTTTTCTTCAAACTACTGTCAATATTCAAATTTTAACTAATGGTTGAAATCTTTTTGTCAAACAATCGTCAATAAACCAATTTTAATACTAGGTTGGAATTTTTTTCTTCAAACTACTGTCAATATTCAAATTTTAACTAATGGTTGAAATCTTTTTGTTAAACAATCGTCAATACACGAATTTTAATACTAGGTTGGAATTTTTTTCTTCAAACTATTGTCAATATTCAAATTTTAACTATTGGTTGGAATCTTTTTGTCAAACAATCGTCAATACACGAATTTTAATACTAGGTTGGAATTTTTTTCTTCAAACTATCGCCTATATACGAAACTTAACTCTCGGTAGGAATTTTTTGGTCAACCTATCGTCAATGTACGAATTTTAACTCTCGGTGGGAACTTTTTTCTTCAAACTACTGTCAATATTCAAATTTCAACTAATGGTTGAAATCTTATTGTCAAACAATCGTCAATAAACGAATTTTAATACTAGGTTAGAATTTTTTTCTTCAAACTACCGTCAATGTACGAATTTTAACTCTCGTTGGGAACTTTTTTCTTCAAACTACTGTCATTATTCAAATTTTAACTATTGGTTGGAATCTTTTTGTCAAACAATCGTCAATACACGAATTTTAATACTAGTTTGGAATTTTTTTCTTCAAACTATCGCCTATATACGAAACTTAACTCTCGGTAGGAATTTTTTGGTCAACCTACCGTCAATGTACGAATTTTAACTCTCGGTGGGAACTTTTTTCTTCAAACTACTGTCAATATTCAAATTTTAACTATTGGTTGGAATCTTTTTGTCAAACAATCGTCAATACACGAATTTTAATACTAGGTTGGAATTTTTTTCTTCAAACTATCGCTTATATACGAAATTTAACTCTCGGTGGGAATTTTTTGGTCAACCTATCGTCAATGTACGAATTTTAACTCTTGGTGGGCACTTTTTTCATCAAACTACTGTCAATATTCAAACTTTAACTAATCGTTGGAATCTTTTTGTCAAACAATCGTCAATACACGAATTTTAATACTAGGTTGGAATTTTTTTCTTCAAACTATCGCCTATATACGAAATTTAACTCACGGTGGGAATTTTTTGGTCAACCTATCGTCAATGTACGAATTTTAACTCTCGTTGGGAACTTTTTTCTTCAAACTACTGTCAATATTCAAATTTTAACTCCTGGTTGGAATCTTTTTGTCAAACAATCGTCAATACACGAATATTAATACTAGGTTGGAATTGTTTTCTTCAAACTATCGCCTATATACGAAATTTAACTCTCGGTAGGAATTTTTTGGTCAACCTATCGTCAATGTACGAATTTTAAGTTTTGGTGGGCACTTTTTTCTTCAAACTACTGTCAATATTCAAATTTTAACTAATGGTTGAAATCTTTTTGTCAAACAATCGTCAATACACGAATTTTAATACTAGGTTGGAATTTTTTTCTTGAAACTATCGCCTATATACGAAATTTGACTCTCGGTGGGAATTTTTTGGTCAACCTATCGACAATGTACGAATTTCAACTCTTGGTGGGCACTTTTTTCTTCAAACTACTGTCAATACTCAAATCTTAACTAATGGTTGAAATCTTTTTGTCAGACAATCGTCAATAAACGAATTTTAATACAAGGTTCGAATTTTTTTCTTCAAACTATCGCCTATATACGAAATTTAACTCTGGGTGGGAACTTTTTGGTCAACCTATCGTCAATGTACGAATTTTAACTTTTGGTGGGCACTTTTTTCTTCAAACTACTGTCAATATTCAAACTTTAACTAATGGTTGGAATCTTTTTGTCAAACAATCGTCAATACACGAATTTTAATACTAGGTTGGAATTTTTTTCTTCAAACTATCGCCTATATACGAAATTTAACTCACGGTGGGAATTTTTTGGTCAACCTATCGTCAATGTACGAATTTTAACTGTTGGTGGGCACTTTTTTCTTCAAACTACTATCAACACTCAAATTTTAAATATTGGTTGAAATCTTTATGTCAAACTATCGTCAATACACGAATTTTAATACTAGGTTGGAATTTTTTTCTTCAAACTATCGCCTATTTACGAAATTTAACTCTCGGTAGGAATTTTTTGGTCAACCTATCGTCAATGTACGAATTTTAACTCTCGGTGGGCACTTTTTCCTTCAAACTACTGTCAATATTCAAATTTTAACTAATGGTTGAAATCATTTTGTCTAACAATCGTCAATAAACGAATTTTAATACTAGGTTGGAATTTTTTTCTTCAAACTATCGCCTATATACGAAATTTATCTCTCGGTGGGAATTTTTTGGTCAACCTATCGTCAATGTACGAATTTTAACTCTCGGTGGGCACTTTTTTCTTCAAACTACTGTCAATATTCAAATTTTAACTAATGGTTGAAATCTTTTTGTCAAACAATCGTCAATAAACCAATTTTAATACTAGGTTGGAATTTTTTTCTTCAAACTACTGTCAATATTCAAATTTTAACTAATGGTTGAAATCATTTTGTCTAACAATCGTCAATAAACGAATTTTAATACTAGGTTGGAATTTTTTTCTTCAAACTATCGCTTATATACGAAATTTAACTCTCGGTGGGAATTTTTTGGTCAACCTATCGTCAATGTACGAATTTTAACTCTTGGTGGGCACTTTCTTCATCAAACTACTGTCAATATTCAAACTTTAACTAATCGTTGGAATCTTTTTGTCAAACAATCGTCAATACACGAATTTTAATACTAGGTTGGAATTTTTTTCTTCAAACTATCGCCTATATACGATATTTAACTCACGGTGGGAATTTTTTGGTCAACCTATCGTCAATGTACGAATTTTAACTCTCGGTGGGAACTTTTTTCTTCAAACTACTGTCAATATTCAAATTTTAACTAATGGTTGAAATCTTTTTGTTAAACAATCGTCAATAAACGAATTTTAATACTAGGTTAGAATTTTTTTCTTCAAACTACCGTCAATGTACGAATTTTAACTCTCGTTGGGAACTTTTTTCTTCAAACTACTGTCAATATTCAAATTTTAACTCCTGGTTGGAATCTTTTTGTCAAACAATCGTCAATACACGAATTTTAATACTAGGTTGGAATTTTTTTCTTCAAACTATCGCCTATATACGAAATTTAACTCTCGGTAGGAATTTTTTGGTCAACCTATCGTCAATGTACGAATTTCAACTCTTGGTGGGCACTTTTTTCTTCAAACTACTGTCAATACTCAAATCTTAACTAATGGTTGAAATCTTTTTGTCAGACAATCGTCAATAAACGAATTTTAATACAAGGTTCGAATTTTTTTCTTCAAACTATCGCCTATATACGAAATTTAACTCTGGGTGGGAACTTTTTGGTCAACCTATCGTCAATGTACGAATTTTAACTTTTGGTGGGCACTTTTTTCTTCAAACTACTGTCAATATTCAAACTTTAACTAATGGTTGGAATCTTTTTGTCAAACAATCGTCAATACACGAATTTTAATACTAGGTTGGAATTTTTTTCTTCAAACTATCGCCTATATACGAAATTTAACTCACGGTGGGAATTTTTTGGTCAACCTATCGTCAATGTACGAATTTTAACTCTCGGTGGGCACTTTTTTCTTCAAACTACTGTCAATATTCAAATTTTAACTAATGGTTGAAATCTTTTTGTCAAACAATCGTTAATAAACGAATTTTAATACTAGGTTAGAATTTTTTTCTTCAAACTACCGTCAATGTACGAATTTTAACTCTCGGTGGGAACTTTTTTCTTCAAACCACTGTCAATATTCAAATTTTAACTACTGGTTGGAATCTTTTTGTCAAACAATCGTCAATACACGAATTTTAATACTAGGTTGGAATTTTTTTCTTCAAACTATTGTCAATATTCAAATTTTAACTATTGGTTGGAATCTTTTTGTCAAACAATCGTCAATACACGAATTTTAATACTAGGTTGGAATTTTTTTCTTCAAACTATCGCCTATATACGAAATTTGACTCTCGGTGGGAATTTTTTGGTCAACGTATCGTCAATGTACGAATTTTAACTCTCGGTGTGCACTTTTTCCTTCAAACTACTGTCAATATTCAAATTTTAACTATTGGTTGGAATCTTTTTGTCAAACAATCGTCAATACACGAATTTTAATACTAGGTTGGAATTTTTTTCTTCAAACTATTGCCTATATACGAAATTTAACTCTCGGTGGGAATTTTTTGGTCAACCTATCGTCAATGTACGAATTTTAACTGTTGGTGGGCACTTTTTTCTTCAAACTACTATCAACACTCAAATTTTAAATATTGGTTGAAATCTTTATGTCAAACTATCGTCAATACACGAATTTTAATACTAGGTTGGAATTTTTTTCTTCAAACTATCGCCTATTTACGAAATTTAACTCTCGGTAGGAATTTTTTGGTCAACCTATCGTCAATGTACGAATTTTAACTCTCGGTGGGCACTTTTTCCTTCAAACTACTGTCAATATTCAAATTTTAACTAATGGTTGAAATCATTTTGTCTAACAACCGTCAATAAACGAATTTTAATACTAGGTTGGAATTTTTTTCTTCAAACTATCGCCTATATACGAAATTTATCTCTCGGTGGGAATTTTTTGGTCAACCTATCGTCAATGTACGAATTTTAACTCTCGGTGGGCACTTTTTTCTTCAAACTACTGTCAATATTCAAATTTTAACTAATGGTTGAAATCTTTTTGTCAAACAATCGTCAATAAACCAATTTTAATACTAGGTTGGAATTTTTTTCTTCAAACTACTGTCAATATTCAAATTTTAACTAATGGTTGAAATCATTTTGTCTAACAATCGTCAATAAACGAATTTTAATACTAGGTTGGAATTTTTTTCTTCAAACTATCGCTTATATACGAAATTTAACTCTCGGTGGGAATTTTTTGGTCAACCTATCGTCAATGTACGAATTTTAACTCTTGGTGGGCACTTTTTTCATCAAACTACTGTCAATATTCAAACTTTAACTAATCGTTGGAATCTTTTTGTCAAACAATCGTCAATACACGAATTTTAATACTAGGTTGGAATTTTTTTCTTCAAACTATCGCCTATATACGAAATTTAACTCACGGTGGGAATTTTTTGGTCAACCTACCGTCAATGTACGAATTTTAACTCTCGTTGGGAACTTTTTTCTTCAAACTACTGTCAATATTCAAATTTTAACTCCTGGTTGGAATCTTTTTGTCAAACAATCGTCAATACACGAATTTTAATACTAGGTTGGAATTTTTTTCTTCAAACTATCGCCTATATACGAAATTTAACTCTCGGTAGGAATTTTTTGGTCAACCTATCGTCAATGTACGAATTTTAAGTTTTGGTGGGCACTTTTTTCTTCAAACTACTGTCAATATTCAAATTTTAACTCCTGGTTGGAATCTTTTTGTCAAACAATCGTCAATACACGAATATTAATACTAGGTTGGAATTTTTTTCTTCAAAGTATCGCCTATATACGAAATTTAACTCTCGGTAGGAATTTTTTGGTCAACCTATCGTCAATGTACGAATTTTAAGTTTTGGTGGGCACTTTTTTCTTCAAACTACTGTCAATATTCAAATTTTAACTAATGGTTGAAATCTTTTTGTCAGACAATCGTCAATAAACGAATTTTAATACTAGGTTGGAATTTTTTTCTTCAAACTATCGCCTATATACGAAATTTAACTCTGGGTGGGAATTTTTTGGTCAACCTATCGTCAATGTACGAATTTTAAGTTTTGGTGGGCACTTTTTTCTTCAAACTACTGTCAATACTCAAATCTTAACTAATGGTTGAAATCTTTTTGTCAAACAATCGTCAATACACGAATTTTAATACTAGGTTGGAATTTTTTTCTTGAAACTATCGCCTATATACGAAATTTGACTCTCGGTGGGAATTTTTTGGTCAACCTATCGACAATGTACGAATTTCAACTCTTGGTGGGCACTTTTTTCTTCAAACTACTGTCAATACTCAAATCTTAACTAATGGTTGAAATCTTTTTGTCAGACAATCGTCAATAAACGAATTTTAATACAAGGTTCGAATTTTTTTCTTCAAACTATCGCCTATATACGAAATTTAACTCTGGGTGGGAACTTTTTGGTCAACCTATCGTCAATGTACGAATTTTAACTTTTGGTGGGCACTTTTTTCTTCAAACTACTGTCAATATTCAAACTTTAACTAATGGTTGGAATCTTTTTCTCAAACAATCGTCAATACACGAATTTTAATACTAGGTTGGAATTTTTTTCTTCAAACTATCGCCTATATACGAAATTTAACTCACGGTGGGAATTTTTTGGTCAACCTATCGTCAATGTACGAATTTTAACTCTCGGTGGGCACTTTTTTCTTCAAACTACTGTCAATATTCAAATTTTAACTAATGGTTGAAATCTTTTTGTCAAACAATCGTTAATAAACGAATTTTAATACTAGGTTAGAATTTTTTTCTTCAAACTACCGTCAATGTACGAATTTTAACTCTCGGTGGGAACTTTTTTCTTCAAACCACTGTCAATATTCAAATTTTAACTACTGGTTGGAATCTTTTTGTCAAACAATCGTCAATACACGAATTTTAATACTAGGTTGGAATTTTTTTCTTCAAACTATTGTCAATATTCAAATTTTAACTATTGGTTGGAATCTTTTTGTCAAACAATCGTCAATACACGAATTTTAATACTAGGTTGGAATTTTTTTCTTCAAACTATCGCCTATATACGAAATTTGACTCTCGGTGGGAATTTTTTGGTCAACGTATCGTCAATGTACGAATTTTAACTCTCGGTGTGCACTTTTTCCTTCAAACTACTGTCAATATTCAAATTTTAACTATTGGTTGGAATCTTTTTGTCAAACAATCGTCAATACACGAATTTTAATACTAGGTTGGAATTTTTTTCTTCAAACTATTGCCTATATACGAAATTTAACTCTCGGTGGGAATTTTTTGGTCAACCTATCGTCAATGTACGAATTTTAACTGTTGGTGGGCACTTTTTTCTTCAAACTACTGTCAATATTCAAATTTTAACTAATGGTTGAAATCTTTTTGTCAGACAATCGTCAATAAACGAATTTTAATACTAGGTTGGAATTTTTTTCTTCAAACTATCGCCTATATACGAAATTTAACTCTGGGTGGGAATTTTTTGGTCAACCTATCGTCAATGTACGAATTTTAACTCTCGGTGGGCACTTTTCTGTTCAAACTACTATCAACACTCAAATTTTAAATATTGGTTGAAATCTTTATGTCAAACAATCGTCAATACACGAATTTTAATACTAGGTTGGAATTTTTTTCTTCAAACTATCGCCTATTTACGAAATTTAACTCTCGGTAGGAATTTTTTGGTCAACCTATCGTCAATGTACGAATTTTAACTCTCGGTGGGCACTTTTTTCTTCAAACTACTATCAACACTCAAATTTTAAATATTGGTTGAAATCTTTATGTCAAACAATCGTCAAAAAACCAATTTTAATACTAGGTTGGAATTTTTTTCTTCAAACTACTGTCAATATTCAAATTTTAACTAATGGTTGAAATCTTTTTGTTAAACAATCGTCAATACACGAATTTTAATACTAGGTTAGAATTTTTTTCTTCAAACTATTGTCAATATTCAAATTTTAACTATTGGTTGGAATCTTTTTGTCAAACAATCGTAAATACACGAATTTTAATACTAGGTTGGAATTTTTTTCTTCAAACTATCGCCTATATACGAAATTTAACTCACGGTGGGAATTTTTTGGTCAACCTATCGTCAATGTACGAATCTTAACTCTCGGTGGGCACTTTTTTCTTCAAACTACTGTCAATATTCAAACTTTAACTAATGGTTGGAATCTTTTTGTTAAACAATCGTCAATACACGAATTTTAATACTAGGTTAGAATTTTTTCTTCAAACTATTGTCAATATTCAAATTTTAACTATTGGTTGGAATCTTTTTGTCAAACAATCGTAAATACACGAATTTTAATACTAGGTTGGAATTTTTTTCTTCAAACTATCGCCTATATACGAAATTTAACTCACGGTGGGAATTTTTTGGTCAACCTATCGTCAATGTACGAATTTTAACTCTCGGTGGGAACTTTTTCCTTCAAACTACTGTCAATATTCAAATTTTAACTAATGGTTGAAATCTTTTTGTTAAACAATCGACAATAAACGAATTTTAATACTAGGTTAGAATTTTTTTCTTCAAACTACCGTCAATGTACGAATTTTAACTCTCGGTGGGAACTTTTTTCTTCAAACTACTATCAATACTCAAATTTTAACTATTGTTTGGAATCTTTTTGTCAAACAATCGTCAATACACGAATTTTAATACTAGGTTGGAATTTTTTTCTTCAAACTATCGCCTATATACGAAATTTAACTCTCGGTGGGAATTTTTTGGTCAACCTATCGTCAATGTACGAATTTTAACTCTCGGTGGGCACTTTTTTCTTCAAACTACTATCAACACTCAAATTTTAAATATTGGTTGAAATCTTTATGTCAAACAATCGTCAATACACGAATTTTAATACTAGGTTGGAATTTTTTTCTTCAAACTATCGCCTATTTACGAAATTTAACTCTCGGTAGGAATTTTTTGGTCAACCTATCGTCAATGTACGAATTTTAACTCTCGGTGGGCACTTTTTCCTTCAAACTACTGTCAATATTCAAATTTTAACTAATGGTTGAAATCATTTTGTCTAACAATCGTCAATAAACGAATTTTAATACTAGGTTGGAATTTTTTTCTTCAAACTATCGCCTATATACGAAATTTATCTCTCGGTGGGAATTTTTTGGTCAACCTATCGTCAATGTACGAATTTTAACTCTCGGTGGGCACTTTTTTCTTCAAACTACTGTCAATATTCAAATTTTAACTAATGGTTGAAATCTTTTTGTCAAACAATCGTCAATAAACCAATTTTAATACTAGGTTGGAATTTTTTTCTTCAAACTACTGTCAATATTCAAATTTTAACTAATGGTTGAAATCTTTTTGTTAAACAATCGTCAATACACGAATTTTAATACTAGGTTGGAATTTTTTTCTTCAAACTATTGTCAATATTCAAATTTTAACTATTGGTTGGAATCTTTTTGTCAAACAATCGTCAATACACGAATTTTAATACTAGGTTGGAATTTTTTTCTTCAAACTATCGCCTATATACGAAACTTAACTCTCGGTAGGAATTTTTTGGTCAACCTATCGTCAATGTACGAATTTTAACTCTCGGTGGGAACTTTTTTCTTCAAACTACTGTCAATATTCAAATTTCAACTAATGGTTGAAATCTTATTGTCAAACAATCGTCAATAAACGAATTTTAATACTAGGTTAGAATTTTTTTCTTCAAACTACCGTCAATGTACGAATTTTAACTCTCGTTGGGAACTTTTTTCTTCAAACTACTGTCATTATTCAAATTTTAACTATTGGTTGGAATCTTTTTGTCAAACAATCGTCAATACACGAATTTTAATACTAGTTTGGAATTTTTTTCTTCAAACTATCGCCTATATACGAAACTTAACTCTCGGTAGGAATTTTTTGGTCAACCTACCGTCAATGTACGAATTTTAACTCTCGGTGGGAACTTTTTTCTTCAAACTACTGTCAATATTCAAATTTTAACTATTGGTTGGAATCTTTTTGTCAAACAATCGTCAATACACGAATTTTAATACTAGGTTGGAATTTTTTTCTTCAAACTATCGCTTATATACGAAATTTAACTCTCGGTGGGAATTTTTTGGTCAACCTATCGTCAATGTACGAATTTTAACTCTTGGTGGGCACTTTTTTCATCAAACTACTGTCAATATTCAAACTTTAACTAATCGTTGGAATCTTTTTGTCAAACAATCGTCAATACACGAATTTTAATACTAGGTTGGAATTTTTTTCTTCAAACTATCGCCTATATACGAAATTTAACTCACGGTGGGAATTTTTTGGTCAACCTATCGTCAATGTACGAATTTTAACTCTCGTTGGGAACTTTTTTCTTCAAACTACTGTCAATATTCAAATTTTAACTCCTGGTTGGAATCTTTTTGTCAAACAATCGTCAATACACGAATATTAATACTAGGTTGGAATTGTTTTCTTCAAACTATCGCCTATATACGAAATTTAACTCTCGGTAGGAATTTTTTGGTCAACCTATCGTCAATGTACGAATTTTAAGTTTTGGTGGGCACTTTTTTCTTCAAACTACTGTCAATATTCAAATTTTAACTAATGGTTGAAATCTTTTTGTCAAACAATCGTCAATACACGAATTTTAATACTAGGTTGGAATTTTTTTCTTCAAACTATCGCCTATTTACGAAATTTAACTCTCGGTAGGAATTTTTTGGTCAACCTATCGTCAATGTACGAATTTTAACTCTCGGTGGGCACTTTTTCCTTCAAACTACTGTCAATATTCAAATTTTAACTAATGGTTGAAATCATTTTGTCTAACAATCGTCAATAAACGAATTTTAATACTAGGTTGGAATTTTTTTCTTCAAACTATCGCCTATATACGAAATTTATCTCTCGGTGGGAATTTTTTGGTCAACCTATCGTCAATGTACGAATTTTAACTCTCGGTGGGCACTTTTTTCTTCAAACTACTGTCAATATTCAAATTTTAACTAATGGTTGAAATCTTTTTGTCAAACAATCGTCAATAAACCAATTTTAATACTAGGTTGGAATTTTTTTCTTCAAACTACTGTCAATATTCAAATTTTAACTAATGGTTGAAATCATTTTGTCTAACAATCGTCAATAAACGAATTTTAATACTAGGTTGGAATTTTTTTCTTCAAACTATCGCTTATATACGAAATTTAACTCTCGGTGGGAATTTTTTGGTCAACCTATCGTCAATGTACGAATTTTAACTCTTGGTGGGCACTTTCTTCATCAAACTACTGTCAATATTCAAACTTTAACTAATCGTTGGAATCTTTTTGTCAAACAATCGTCAATACACGAATTTTAATACTAGGTTGGAATTTTTTTCTTCAAACTATCGCCTATATACGAAATTTAACTCACGGTGGGAATTTTTTGGTCAACCTATCGTCAATGTACGAATTTTAACTCTCGGTGGGAACTTTTTTCTTCAAACTACTGTCAATATTCAAATTTTAACTAATGGTTGAAATCTTTTTGTTAAACAATCGTCAATAAACGAATTTTAATACTAGGTTAGAATTTTTTTCTTCAAACTACCGTCAATGTACGAATTTTAACTCTCGTTGGGAACTTTTTTCTTCAAACTACTGTCAATATTCAAATTTTAACTCCTGGTTGGAATCTTTTTGTCAAACAATCGTCAATACACGAATTTTAATACTAGGTTGGAATTTTTTTCTTCAAACTATCGCCTATATACGAAATTTAACTCTCGGTAGGAATTTTTTGGTCAACCTATCGTCAATGTACGAATTTCAACTCTTGGTGGGCACTTTTTTCTTCAAACTACTGTCAATACTCAAATCTTAACTAATGGTTGAAATCTTTTTGTCAGACAATCGTCAATAAACGAATTTTAATACAAGGTTCGAATTTTTTTCTTCAAACTATCGCCTATATACGAAATTTAACTCTGGGTGGGAACTTTTTGGTCAACCTATCGTCAATGTACGAATTTTAACTTTTGGTGGGCACTTTTTTCTTCAAACTACTGTCAATATTCAAACTTTAACTAATGGTTGGAATCTTTTTGTCAAACAATCGTCAATACACGAATTTTAATACTAGGTTGGAATTTTTTTCTTCAAACTATCGCCTATATACGAAATTTAACTCACGGTGGGAATTTTTTGGTCAACCTATCGTCAATGTACGAATTTTAACTCTCGGTGGGCACTTTTTTCTTCAAACTACTGTCAATATTCAAATTTTAACTAATGGTTGAAATCTTTTTGTCAAACAATCGTTAATAAACGAATTTTAATACTAGGTTAGAATTTTTTTCTTCAAACTACCGTCAATGTACGAATTTTAACTCTCGGTGGGAACTTTTTTCTTCAAACCACTGTCAATATTCAAATTTTAACTACTGGTTGGAATCTTTTTGTCAAACAATCGTCAATACACGAATTTTAATACTAGGTTGGAATTTTTTTCTTCAAACTATTGTCAATATTCAAATTTTAACTATTGGTTGGAATCTTTTTGTCAAACAATCGTCAATACACGAATTTTAATACTAGGTTGGAATTTTTTTCTTCAAACTATCGCCTATATACGAAATTTGACTCTCGGTGGGAATTTTTTGGTCAACGTATCGTCAATGTACGAATTTTAACTCTCGGTGTGCACTTTTTCCTTCAAACTACTGTCAATATTCAAATTTTAACTATTGGTTGGAATCTTTTTGTCAAACAATCGTCAATACACGAATTTTAATACTAGGTTGGAATTTTTTTCTTCAAACTATTGCCTATATACGAAATTTAACTCTCGGTGGGAATTTTTTGGTCAACCTATCGTCAATGTACGAATTTTAACTGTTGGTGGGCACTTTTTTCTTCAAACTACTATCAACACTCAAATTTTAAATATTGGTTGAAATCTTTATGTCAAACTATCGTCAATACACGAATTTTAATACTAGGTTGGAATTTTTTTCTTCAAACTATCGCCTATTTACGAAATTTAACTCTCGGTAGGAATTTTTTGGTCAACCTATCGTCAATGTACGAATTTTAACTCTCGGTGGGCACTTTTTCCTTCAAACTACTGTCAATATTCAAATTTTAACTAATGGTTGAAATCATTTTGTCTAACAACCGTCAATAAACGAATTTTAATACTAGGTTGGAATTTTTTTCTTCAAACTATCGCCTATATACGAAATTTATCTCTCGGTGGGAATTTTTTGGTCAACCTATCGTCAATGTACGAATTTTAACTCTCGGTGGGCACTTTTTTCTTCAAACTACTGTCAATATTCAAATTTTAACTAATGGTTGAAATCTTTTTGTCAAACAATCGTCAATAAACCAATTTTAATACTAGGTTGGAATTTTTTTCTTCAAACTACTGTCAATATTCAAATTTTAACTAATGGTTGAAATCATTTTGTCTAACAATCGTCAATAAACGAATTTTAATACTAGGTTGGAATTTTTTTCTTCAAACTATCGCTTATATACGAAATTTAACTCTCGGTGGGAATTTTTTGGTCAACCTATCGTCAATGTACGAATTTTAACTCTTGGTGGGCACTTTTTTCATCAAACTACTGTCAATATTCAAACTTTAACTAATCGTTGGAATCTTTTTGTCAAACAATCGTCAATACACGAATTTTAATACTAGGTTGGAATTTTTTTCTTCAAACTATCGCCTATATACGAAATTTAACTCACGGTGGGAATTTTTTGGTCAACCTACCGTCAATGTACGAATTTTAACTCTCGTTGGGAACTTTTTTCTTCAAACTACTGTCAATATTCAAATTTTAACTCCTGGTTGGAATCTTTTTGTCAAACAATCGTCAATACACGAATTTTAATACTAGGTTGGAATTTTTTTCTTCAAACTATCGCCTATATACGAAATTTAACTCTCGGTAGGAATTTTTTGGTCAACCTATCGTCAATGTACGAATTTTAAGTTTTGGTGGGCACTTTTTTCTTCAAACTACTGTCAATATTCAAATTTTAACTCCTGGTTGGAATCTTTTTGTCAAACAATCGTCAATACACGAATATTAATACTAGGTTGGAATTTTTTTCTTCAAAGTATCGCCTATATACGAAATTTAACTCTCGGTAGGAATTTTTTGGTCAACCTATCGTCAATGTACGAATTTTAAGTTTTGGTGGGCACTTTTTTCTTCAAACTACTGTCAATATTCAAATTTTAACTAATGGTTGAAATCTTTTTGTCAGACAATCGTCAATAAACGAATTTTAATACTAGGTTGGAATTTTTTTCTTCAAACTATCGCCTATATACGAAATTTAACTCTGGGTGGGAATTTTTTGGTCAACCTATCGTCAATGTACGAATTTTAAGTTTTGGTGGGCACTTTTTTCTTCAAACTACTGTCAATACTCAAATCTTAACTAATGGTTGAAATCTTTTTGTCAAACAATCGTCAATACACGAATTTTAATACTAGGTTGGAATTTTTTTCTTGAAACTATCGCCTATATACGAAATTTGACTCTCGGTGGGAATTTTTTGGTCAACCTATCGACAATGTACGAATTTCAACTCTTGGTGGGCACTTTTTTCTTCAAACTACTGTCAATACTCAAATCTTAACTAATGGTTGAAATCTTTTTGTCAGACAATCGTCAATAAACGAATTTTAATACAAGGTTCGAATTTTTTTCTTCAAACTATCGCCTATATACGAAATTTAACTCTGGGTGGGAACTTTTTGGTCAACCTATCGTCAATGTACGAATTTTAACTTTTGGTGGGCACTTTTTTCTTCAAACTACTGTCAATATTCAAACTTTAACTAATGGTTGGAATCTTTTTCTCAAACAATCGTCAATACACGAATTTTAATACTAGGTTGGAATTTTTTTCTTCAAACTATCGCCTATATACGAAATTTAACTCACGGTGGGAATTTTTTGGTCAACCTATCGTCAATGTACGAATTTTAACTCTCGGTGGGCACTTTTTTCTTCAAACTACTGTCAATATTCAAATTTTAACTAATGGTTGAAATCTTTTTGTCAAACAATCGTTAATAAACGAATTTTAATACTAGGTTAGAATTTTTTTCTTCAAACTACCGTCAATGTACGAATTTTAACTCTCGGTGGGAACTTTTTTCTTCAAACCACTGTCAATATTCAAATTTTAACTACTGGTTGGAATCTTTTTGTCAAACAATCGTCAATACACGAATTTTAATACTAGGTTGGAATTTTTTTCTTCAAACTATTGTCAATATTCAAATTTTAACTATTGGTTGGAATCTTTTTGTCAAACAATCGTCAATACACGAATTTTAATACTAGGTTGGAATTTTTTTCTTCAAACTATCGCCTATATACGAAATTTGACTCTCGGTGGGAATTTTTTGGTCAACGTATCGTCAATGTACGAATTTTAACTCTCGGTGTGCACTTTTTCCTTCAAACTACTGTCAATATTCAAATTTTAACTATTGGTTGGAATCTTTTTGTCAAACAATCGTCAATACACGAATTTTAATACTAGGTTGGAATTTTTTTCTTCAAACTATTGCCTATATACGAAATTTAACTCTCGGTGGGAATTTTTTGGTCAACCTATCGTCAATGTACGAATTTTAACTGTTGGTGGGCACTTTTTTCTTCAAACTACTGTCAATATTCAAATTTTAACTAATGGTTGAAATCTTTTTGTCAGACAATCGTCAATAAACGAATTTTAATACTAGGTTGGAATTTTTTTCTTCAAACTATCGCCTATATACGAAATTTAACTCTGGGTGGGAATTTTTTGGTCAACCTATCGTCAATGTACGAATTTTAAGTTTTGGTGGGGACTTTTTTCTTCAAACTACTGTCAATACTCAAATCTTAACTAATGGTTGAAATCTTTTTGTCAAACAATCGTCAATACACGAATTTTAATACTAGGTTGGAATTTTTTTCTTGAAACTATCGCCTATATACGAAATTTGACTCTCGGTGGGAATTTTTTGGTCAACCTATCGACAATGTACGAATTTCAACTCTTGGTGGGCACTTTTTTCTTCAAACTACTGTCAATACTCAAATCTTAACTAATGGTTGAAATCTTTTTGTCAGACAATCGTCAATAAACGAATTTTAATACTAGGTTGGAATTTTTTTCTTCAAACTATCGCCTATATACGAAATTTAACTCTCGGTAGGAATTTTTTGGTCAACCTATCCTCAATGTACGAATTTTAACTTTTGGTGGGCACTTTTTTCTTCAAACTACTGTCAATATTCAAACTTTAACTAATGGTTGGAATCTTTTTGTCAAACAATCGTCAATACACGAATTTTAATACTAGGTTGGAATTTTTTTCTTCAAACTATCGCCTATATACGAAATTTAACTCACGGTGGGAATTTTTTGGTCAACCTATCGTCAATGTACGAATTTTAACTCTCGGTGGGCACTTTTTTCTTCAAACTACTGTCAATATTCAAATTTTAACTAATGGTTGAAATCTTTTTGTCAAACAATCGTTAATAAACGAATTTTAATACTAGGTTAGAATTTTTTTCTTCAAACTACCGTCAATGTACGAATTTTAACTCTCGGTGGGAACTTTTTTCTTCAAACCACTGTCAATATTCAAATTTTAACTACTGGTTGGAATCTTTTTGTCAAACAATCGTCAATACACGAATTTTAATACTAGGTTGGAATTTTTTTCTTCAAACTATTGTCAATATTCAAATTTTAACTATTGGTTGGAATCTTTTTGTCAAACAATCGTCAATACACGAATTTTAATACTAGGTTGGAATTTTTTTCTTCAAACTATCGCCTATATACGAAATTTGACTCTCGGTGGGAATTTTTTGGTCAACGTATCGTCAATGTACGAATTTTAACTCTCGGTGTGCACTTTTTCCTTCAAACTACTGTCAATATTCAAATTTTAACTAATGGTTGAAATCTTTTTGTCAGACAATCGTCAATAAACGAATTTTAATACTAGGTTGGAATTTTTTTCTTCAAACTATCGCCTATATACGAAATTTAACTCTGGGTGGGAATTTTTTGGTCAACCTATCGTCAATGTACGAATTTTAAGTTTTGGTGGGGACTTTTTTCTTCAAACTACTGTCAATACTCAAATCTTAACTAATGGTTGAAATCTTTTTGTCAAACAATCGCCAATACACGAATTTTAATACTAGGTTGGAATTTTTTTCTTGAAACTATCGCCTATATACGAAATTTGACTCTCGGTGGGAATTTTTTGGTCAACCTATCGACAATGTACGAATTTCAACTCTTGGTGGGCACTTTTTTCTTCAAACTACTGTCAATACTCAAATCTTAACTAATGGTTGAAATCTTTTTGTCAGACAATCGTCAATAAACGAATTTTAATACTAGGTTGGAATTTTTTTCTTCAAACTATCGCCTATATACGAAATTTAACTCTCGGTAGGAATTTTTTGGTCAACCTATCGTCAATGTACGAATTTTAACTTTTGGTGGGCACTTTTTTCTTCAAACTACTGTCAATATTCAAACTTTAACTAATGGTTGGAATCTTTTTGTCAAACAATCGTCAATACACGAATTTTAATACTAGGTTGGAATTTTTTTCTTCAAACTATCGCCTATATACGAAATTTAACTCACGGTGGGAATTTTTTGGTCAACCTATCGTCAATGTACGAATTTTAACTCTCGGTGGGCACTTTTTTCTTCAAACTACTGTCAATATTCAAATTTTAACTAATGGTTGAAATCTTTTTGTCAAACAATCGTTAATAAACGAATTTTAATACTAGGTTGGAATTTTTTTCTTGAAACTATCGCCTATATACGAAATTTGACTCTCGGTGGGAATTTTTTTGTCAACCTATCGACAATGTACGAATTTTAACTCTCGGTGGGCACTTTTTCCTTCAAACTACTGTCAATATTCAAATTTCAACTAATGGTTGAAATCTTATTGTCAAACAATCGTCAATAAACGAATTTTAATACTAGGTTAGAATTTTTTTCTTCAAACTACCGTCAATGTACGAATTTTAACACTCGGTGGGAACTTTTTTCTTCAAACTACTATCAATACTCAAATTTTAACTATTGTTTGGAATCTTTTTGTCAAACAATCGTCAATACACGAATTTTAATACTAGGTTGGAATTTTTTTCTTCAAACTATCGCCTATATACGAAATTTATCTCTCGGTGGGCATTTTTTGGTCAACGTATCGTCAATGTACGAATTTTAACTCTCGGTGTGCACTTTTTCCTTCAAACTACTGTCAATATTCAAATTTTAACTAATGGTTGAAATCTTTTTGTCAGACAATCGTCAATAAACGAATTTTAATACTAGGTTGGAATTTTTTTCTTCAAACTATCGCCTATATACGAAATTTAACTCTGGGTGGGAATTTTTTGGTCAACCTATCGTCAATGTACGAATTTTAAGTTTTGGTGGGGACTTTTTTCTTCAAACTACTGTCAATACTCAAATCTTAACTAATGGTTGAAATCTTTTTGTCAAACAATCGCCAATACACGAATTTTAATACTAGGTTGGAATTTTTTTCTTGAAACTATCGCCTATATACGAAATTTGACTCTCGGTGGGAATTTTTTGGTCAACCTATCGACAATGTACGAATTTCAACTCTTGGTGGGCACTTTTTTCTTCAAACTACTGTCAATACTCAAATCTTAACTAATGGTTGAAATCTTTTTGTCAGACAATCGTCAATAAACGAATTTTAATACTAGGTTGGAATTTTTTTCTTCAAACTATCGCCTATATACGAAATTTAACTCTCGGTAGGAATTTTTTGGTCAACCTATCGTCAATGTACGAATTTTAACTTTTGGTGGGCACTTTTTTCTTCAAACTACTGTCAATATTCAAACTTTAACTAATGGTTGGAATCTTTTTGTCAAACAATCGTCAATACACGAATTTTAATACTAGGTTGGAATTTTTTTCTTCAAACTATCGCCTATATACGAAATTTAACTCACGGTGGGAATTTTTTGGTCAACCTATCGTCAATGTACGAATTTTAACTCTCGGTGGGCACTTTTTTCTTCAAACTACTGTCAATATTCAAATTTTAACTAATGGTTGAAATCTTTTTGTCAAACAATCGTTAATAAACGAATTTTAATACTAGGTTGGAATTTTTTTCTTGAAACTATCGCCTATATACGAAATTTGACTCTCGGTGGGAATTTTTTTGTCAACCTATCGACAATGTACGAATTTTAACTCTCGGTGGGCACTTTTTCCTTCAAACTACTGTCAATATTCAAATTTCAACTAATGGTTGAAATCTTATTGTCAAACAATCGTCAATAAACGAATTTTAATACTAGGTTAGAATTTTTTTCTTCAAACTACCTTCAATGTACGAATTTTAACACTCGGTGGGAACTTTTTTCTTCAAACTACTATCAATACTCAAATTTTAACTATTGTTTGGAATCTTTTTGTCAAACAATCGTCAATACACGAATTTTAATACTAGGTTGGAATTTTTTTCTTCAAACTATCGCCTATATACGAAATTTATCTCTCGGTGGGCATTTTTTGGTCAACCTATCGTCAATGTACGAATTTTAACTCTCGGTGGGCACTTTTTTCTTCAAACTACTGTCAATATTCAAATTTTAACTAATGGTTGAAATCTTTTTGTCAAACAATCGTCAATAAACGAATTTTAATACTAGGTTAGAATTTTTTTCTTCAAACTATCGCCTATATACGAAATTTAACTCTCGGTGGGAATTTTTTGGTCAAACTATCGCCAGTGTACGAATTTTAACTCTGGGTGGGCACTTTTTCTTCAAACTACTATCAATACTCAAATTTTAACTATTGTTTGGAATGTTTATGTCAAACAATCGTCAATACACGAATTTTAATACTAGGTTGGAATTTTTTTCTTCATACTATCGCCTATATACGAAATTTAACTCTCGGTAGGAATTTTTTGGTCAACCTATCGTCAATGTACGAATTTTAACTCTCGGTGGGCACTTTTTCCTTCAAACTACTGTCAATATTCAAATTTTAATTAATGGTTGAAATCTTTTTGTCAAACAATCGTCAATAATCGAATTTTAATACTAGGTTGGAATTTCTTTCTTCAAACTATCGCCTATATACGAAATTTAACTCTGGGTGGGAATTTTTTGGTCAACCTATCGTCAATGTACGAATTTTAAGTTTTGGTGGGCACTTTTTTCTTCAAACTACTGTCAATATTCAAACTTTAACTAATGGTTGGAATCTTTTTGTCAAACAATCGTCAATACATGAATTTTAATACTAGGTTGGAATTTTTTTCTTCAAACTATTGTCAATACTCAAATTTTAACTAATGGTTGAAATCTTTTTGTCAGACAATCGTCAATAAACGAATTTTAATACTAGGTTGGAATTTTTTTCTTCAAACTATCGCCTATATACGAAATTTAACTCTCGGTGGGAATTTTTTGGTCAACCTATCGTCAATGTACGAATTTTAACTCTCGGTGGGCACTTTTTTCTTCAAACTACTGTCAATATTCAAATTTTAACTAATGGTTGAAATCTTTTTGTCAGACAATCGTCAATAAACGAATTTTAATACTAGGTTGGAATTTTTTTCTTCAAACTATCGCCTATATACGAAACTTAACTCTCGGTAGGAATTTTTTGGTCAACCTATCGTCAATGTACGAATTTTAACTCTCGGTGGGCACTTTTTTCTTCAAACTACTGTCAATATTCAAATTTCAACTAATGGTTGAAATCTTATTGTCAAACAATCGTCAATAAGCGAATTTTAATACTAGGTTGGAATTTTTTTCTTGAAACTATCGCCTATATACGAAGTTTGACTCTCGGTGGGAATTTTTTGGTCAACCTATCGACAATGTACGAATTTTAACTCTTGGTGGGCACTTTTTTCTTCAAACTACTGTCAATATTCAAATTTTAACTAATGGTTGAAATCTTTTTGTCAAACAATCGTTAATAAACGAATTTTAATACTAGGTTAGAATTTTTTTCTTCAAACTACCGTCAATGTACGAATTTTAACTCTCGGTGGGAACTTTTTTCTTCAAACCACTGTCAATATTCAAATTTTAACTACTGGTTGGAATCTTTTTGTCAAACAATCGTCAATACACGAATTTTAATACTAGGTTGGAATTTTTTTCTTCAAACTATTGTCAATATTCAAATTTTAACTATTGGTTGGAATCTTTTTGTCAAACAATAGTCAATACACGAATTTTAATACTAGGTTGGAATTTTTTTCTTCAAACTATCGCCTATATACGAAACCTAACTCTCGGTAGGAATTTTTTGGTCAACCTATCGTCAATGTACGAATTTTAACTCTCGGTGGGAACTTTTTTCTTCAAACTACTGTCAATATTCAAATTTTAACTATTGGTTGGAATCTTTTTGTCAAACAATCGTCAATACACGAATTTTAATACTAGGTTGGAATTTTTCTCTTGAAACTATCGCCTATATACGAAATTTGACTCTCGGTGGGAATTTTTTGGTCAACCTATCGACAATGTACGAATTTTAACTCTTGGTGGGCACTTTTTTCTTCAAACTACTGTCAATACTCAAATCTTAACTAATGGTTGAAATCTTTTTGTCAGACAATCGTCAATAAACGAATTTTAATACTAGGTTGGAATTTTTTTCTTCAAACTATCGCCTATATACGAAATTTAACTCTGGGTGGGAATTTTTTGGTCAACCTATCGTCAATGTACGAATTTTAAGTTTTGGTGGGCACTTTTTTCTTCAAACTACTGTCAATATTCAAACTTTAACTAATGGTTGGAATCTTTTTGTCAAACAATCGTCAATACACGAATTTTAATACTAGGTTGGAATTTTTTTCGTCAAACTATCGCCTATATACGAAATTTAACTCACGGTGGGAATTTTTTTGGTCAACCTATCGTCAATGTACGAATTTTAACTCTCGGTGGGAACTTTTTTCTTCAAACTACTGTCAATATTCAAATTTTAACTAATGGTTGAAATCTTTTTGTTAAACAATCGTCAATAAACGAATTTTAATACTAGGTTAGAATTTTTTTCTTCAAACTACCGTCAATGTACGAATTTTAACTCTCGTTGGGAACTTTTTTCTTCAAACTACTGTCAATATTCAAATTTTAACTCCTGGTTGGAATCTTTTTGTCAAACAATCGTCAATACACGAATTTTAATACTAGGTTGGAATTTTTTTCTTCAAACTATTGTCAATATTCAAATTTTAACTATTGGTTGGAATCTTTTTGTCAAACAATCGTCAATACACGAATTTTAATACTAGTTTGGAATTTTTTTCTTCAAACTATCGCCGATATACGAAATTTAACTCTCGGTAGGAATTTTTTGGTCAACCTATCGTCAACGTACGAATTTTAACTCTCGGTGGGAACTTTTTTCTTCAAACTACTGTCAATATTCAAATTTTAACTAATGGTTGAAATCTTTTTGTCAAACAATCGTCAATAAACCGATTTTAATACTAGGTTGGAATTTTTTTCTTCAAACTATCGTCAATATACGAAATTTAACACTCGGTGGGAATTTTTTGGTCAAACTATCGCCAATGTACGAATTTTAACTCTCGATGGGCACTTTTTCTTCAAACTACTATGAATACTCAAATTTTAACTATTGTTTGGAATCTTTTTGTCAGACAATCGTCAATACACGAATTTTAATAATAGGTTGGAATTTTTTTCTTCAAACCATCGCCTATATACGAAATTTAACTCTCGGTGGGAATTTTTTGGTCAACCTATCGTCAATGTACAAATTTTAACTCTCGGTGGGCACTTTTTTCTTCAAACTACTGTCATTATTCAAATTTTAACTATAGGTTGGAATCTTTTTGTCAAACAATCGTCAATACACGAATTTTAATACTAGGTTGGAATTTTTTTCTTGAAACTATCGCCTATATACGAAATTTGACTCTCGGTGGGAATTTTTTGGTCAACCTATCGACAATGTACGAATTTTAACTCTTGGTGGGCACTTTTTTCTTCAAACTACTGTCAATACTCAAACTTTAACTAATGGTTGGTATCTTTTTGTCAAACAATCGTCAATACACGAATTTTATTACTAGGTTGGAATTTTTTTCTTCAAACTATCGCCTATATACGAAATTTAACTCACGGTGGGAATTTTTTGGTCAACCTATCGTCAATGTACGAATTTTAACTCTCGGTGGGAACTTTTTTCTTCAAACTACTGTCAATATTCAAATTTTAACTAATGGTTGAAATCTTTTTGTTAAAGAATCGTCAATAAACGAATTTTAATACTAGGTTAGAATTTTTTTCTTCAAACTACCGTCAATGTACGAATTTTAACTCTCGTTGGGAACTTTTTTCTTCAAACTACTGTCAGTATTCAAATTTTAACTCCTGGTTGGAATCTTTTTGTCAAACAATCGTCAATACACGAATTTTAATACTAGGTTGGAATTTTTTTCTTCAAACTATAGCCTATATACGAAATTTAATTCTAGGTAGGAATTTCTTGGTCAACGTATCGTCAATGTACGAATTTTAACTCTCGGTGTGCACTTTTTCCTTCAAACTACTGTCAATATTCAAATTTTAACTAATGGTTGGAATCTTTTTGTCAAACAATCGTCAATACACGAATTTTAATACTAGGTTGGAATTTTTTTCTTCAAACTATCGCCAATATACGAAATTTAACTCTAGGCAGGAATTTTTTGGTCAACGTATCGTCAATGTACGAATTTTAACTCTCGGTGGGTACTTTTTTCTTCAAACTACTGTCAATATTCAAATTTTAACTAATGGTTGAAATCTTTTTGTCAAACAATCGTCAATAAACCAATTTTAATACTAGGTTGGAATTTTTTTCTTCAAACTATCGCCTATATACGAAACTTAACTCTCGGTAGGAATTTTTTGGTCAACCTATCGTCAATGTACGAATTTTAACTCTCGGTGGGAACTTTTTTCTTCAAACTACTGTCAATATTCAAATTTTAAGTATTGGTTGGAATCTTTTTGTCAAACAATCGTCAATACACGAATTTTAATACTAGGTTGGAATTTTTTTCTTGAAACTATCGCCTATATACGAAATTTGACTCTCGGTGGGAATTTTTTGGTCAACCTATCGACAATGTACGAATTTTAACTCTTGGTGGGCACTTTTTTCTTCAAACTACTGTCAATACTCAAATCTTAACTAATGGTTGAAATCTTTTTGTCAAACAATCGTCAATACACGAATTTTAATACTAGGTTGGAATTTTTTTCTTCAAACTATCGCCTATATACGAAATTTAACTCACGGTGGGAATTTTTTGGTCAACCTATCGTCAATGTACGAATTTTAACTCTCGGTGGGAACTTTTTTCTTCAAACTACTGTCAATATTCAAATTTTAACTAATGGTTGAAATCTTTTTGTTAAACAATCGTCAATAAACGAATTTTAATACTAGGTTAGAATTTTTTTCTTCAAACTACCGTCAATGTACGAATTTTAACTCTCGGTGGGAACTTTTTTCTTCAAACCACTGTCAATATTCAAATTTTAACTACTGGTTGGAATCTTTTTGTCAAACAATCGTCAATACACGAATTTTAATACTAGGTTGGAATTTTTTTCTTCAAACTATCGCCAATATACGAAATTTAACTCTAGGTAGGAATTTTTTGGTCAACGTATCGTCAATGTACGAATTTTAACTCTCGGTGGGAACTTTTTTCTTCAAACTACTGTCAATATTCAAATTTTAACAATTGGTTGGAATCTTTTTGTCAAACAATCGTCAATACACGAATTTTAATACTAGGTTGGAATTTTTTTCTTCAAACTATCGCCTATATACGAAATTTAACTCTCGGTAGGAATTTTTTGGTCAACCTATCGTCAATGTACGAATTTTAACTCTCGGTGGGAACTTTTTTCTTCAAACTACTGTCAATATTCAAATTTTAACTAATGGTTGAAATCTTTTTGTCAAACAATCGTCAATAAACGAATTTTAATACTGGGTTGGAATTTTTTTCTTCAAACTATCGCCTATATACGATACTTAACTCTCGGTAGGAATGTTTTGGTCAACCTATCGTCAATGTACGAATTTTAACTCTCCGTGGGCTCTTTTTTCTTCAAACTACTGTCAATATTCAAATTTTAACTAATGGTTGAAATCTTTTTGTCAAACAATCGTTAATAAACGAATTTTAATACTAGGTTAGAATTTTTTTCTTCAAACTACCGTCAATGTACGAATTTTAACTCTCGGTGGGAACTTTTTTCTTCAAACCACTGTCAATATTCAAATTTTAACTACTGGTTGGAATCTTTTTGTCAAACAATCGTCAATACACGAATTTTAATACTAGGTTGGAATTTTTTTCTTCAAACTATTGTCAATATTCAAATTTTAACTATTGGTTGGAATCTTTTTGTCAAACAATCGTCAATACACGAATTTTAATACTAGGTTGGAATTTTTTTCTTCAAACTATCGCCTATATACGAAATTTGACTCTCGGTGGGAATTTTTTGGTCAACGTATCGTCAATGTACGAATTTTAACTCTCGGTGTGCACTTTTTCCTTCAAACTACTGTCAATATTCAAATTTTAACTAATGGTTGAAATCTTTTTGTCAGACAATCGTCAATAAACGAATTTTAATACTAGGTTGGAATTTTTTTCTTCAAACTATCGCCTATATACGAAATTTAACTCTGGGTGGGAATTTTTTGGTCAACCTATCGTCAATGTACGAATTTTAAGTTTTGGTGGGGACTTTTTTCTTCAAACTACTGTCAATACTCAAATCTTAACTAATGGTTGAAATCTTTTTGTCAAACAATCGCCAATACACGAATTTTAATACTAGGTTGGAATTTTTTTCTTGAAACTATCGCCTATATACGAAATTTGACTCTCGGTGGGAATTTTTTGGTCAACCTATCGACAATGTACGAATTTCAACTCTTGGTGGGCACTTTTTTCTTCAAACTACTGTCAATACTCAAATCTTAACTAATGGTTGAAATCTTTTTGTCAGACAATCGTCAATAAACGAATTTTAATACTAGGTTGGAATTTTTTTCTTCAAACTATCGCCTATATACGAAATTTAACTCTCGGTAGGAATTTTTTGGTCAACCTATCGTCAATGTACGAATTTTAACTTTTGGTGGGCACTTTTTTCTTCAAACTACTGTCAATATTCAAACTTTAACTAATGGTTGGAATCTTTTTGTCAAACAATCGTCAATACACGAATTTTAATACTAGGTTGGAATTTTTTTCTTCAAACTATCGCCTATATACGAAATTTAACTCACGGTGGGAATTTTTTGGTCAACCTATCGTCAATGTACGAATTTTAACTCTCGGTGGGCACTTTTTTCTTCAAACTACTGTCAATATTCAAATTTTAACTAATGGTTGAAATCTTTTTGTCAAACAATCGTTAATAAACGAATTTTAATACTAGGTTGGAATTTTTTTCTTGAAACTATCGCCTATATACGAAATTTGACTCTCGGTGGGAATTTTTTTGTCAACCTATCGACAATGTACGAATTTTAACTCTCGGTGGGCACTTTTTCCTTCAAACTACTGTCAATATTCAAATTTCAACTAATGGTTGAAATCTTATTGTCAAACAATCGTCAATAAACGAATTTTAATACTAGGTTAGAATTTTTTTCTTCAAACTACCGTCAATGTACGAATTTTAACACTCGGTGGGAACTTTTTTCTTCAAACTACTATCAATACTCAAATTTTAACTATTGTTTGGAATCTTTTTGTCAAACAATCGTCAATACACGAATTTTAATACTAGGTTGGAATTTTTTTCTTCAAACTATCGCCTATATACGAAATTTATCTCTCGGTGGGCATTTTTTGGTCAACGTATCGTCAATGTACGAATTTTAACTCTCGGTGTGCACTTTTTCCTTCAAACTACTGTCAATATTCAAATTTTAACTAATGGTTGAAATCTTTTTGTCAGACAATCGTCAATAAACGAATTTTAATACTAGGTTGGAATTTTTTTCTTCAAACTATCGCCTATATACGAAATTTAACTCTGGGTGGGAATTTTTTGGTCAACCTATCGTCAATGTACGAATTTTAAGTTTTGGTGGGGACTTTTTTCTTCAAACTACTGTCAATACTCAAATCTTAACTAATGGTTGAAATCTTTTTGTCAAACAATCGCCAATACACGAATTTTAATACTAGGTTGGAATTTTTTTCTTGAAACTATCGCCTATATACGAAATTTGACTCTCGGTGGGAATTTTTTGGTCAACCTATCGACAATGTACGAATTTCAACTCTTGGTGGGCACTTTTTTCTTCAAACTACTGTCAATACTCAAATCTTAACTAATGGTTGAAATCTTTTTGTCAGACAATCGTCAATAAACGAATTTTAATACTAGGTTGGAATTTTTTTCTTCAAACTATCGCCTATATACGAAATTTAACTCTCGGTAGGAATTTTTTGGTCAACCTATCGTCAATGTACGAATTTTAACTTTTGGTGGGCACTTTTTTCTTCAAACTACTGTCAATATTCAAACTTTAACTAATGGTTGGAATCTTTTTGTCAAACAATCGTCAATACACGAATTTTAATACTAGGTTGGAATTTTTTTCTTCAAACTATCGCCTATATACGAAATTTAACTCACGGTGGGAATTTTTTGGTCAACCTATCGTCAATGTACGAATTTTAACTCTCGGTGGGCACTTTTTTCTTCAAACTACTGTCAATATTCAAATTTTAACTAATGGTTGAAATCTTTTTGTCAAACAATCGTTAATAAACGAATTTTAATACTAGGTTGGAATTTTTTTCTTGAAACTATCGCCTATATACGAAATTTGACTCTCGGTGGGAATTTTTTTGTCAACCTATCGACAATGTACGAATTTTAACTCTCGGTGGGCACTTTTTCCTTCAAACTACTGTCAATATTCAAATTTCAACTAATGGTTGAAATCTTATTGTCAAACAATCGTCAATAAACGAATTTTAATACTAGGTTAGAATTTTTTTCTTCAAACTACCTTCAATGTACGAATTTTAACACTCGGTGGGAACTTTTTTCTTCAAACTACTATCAATACTCAAATTTTAACTATTGTTTGGAATCTTTTTGTCAAACAATCGTCAATACACGAATTTTAATACTAGGTTGGAATTTTTTTCTTCAAACTATCGCCTATATACGAAATTTATCTCTCGGTGGGCATTTTTTGGTCAACCTATCGTCAATGTACGAATTTTAACTCTCGGTGGGCACTTTTTTCTTCAAACTACTGTCAATATTCAAATTTTAACTAATGGTTGAAATCTTTTTGTCAAACAATCGTCAATAAACGAATTTTAATACTAGGTTAGAATTTTTTTCTTCAAACTATCGCCTATATACGAAATTTAACTCTCGGTGGGAATTTTTTGGTCAAACTATCGCCAGTGTACGAATTTTAACTCTGGGTGGGCACTTTTTCTTCAAACTACTATCAATACTCAAATTTTAACTATTGTTTGGAATGTTTATGTCAAACAATCGTCAATACACGAATTTTAATACTAGGTTGGAATTTTTTTCTTCATACTATCGCCTATATACGAAATTTAACTCTCGGTAGGAATTTTTTGGTCAACCTATCGTCAATGTACGAATTTTAACTCTCGGTGGGCACTTTTTCCTTCAAACTACTGTCAATATTCAAATTTTAATTAATGGTTGAAATCTTTTTGTCAAACAATCGTCAATAATCGAATTTTAATACTAGGTTGGAATTTCTTTCTTCAAACTATCGCCTATATACGAAATTTAACTCTGGGTGGGAATTTTTTGGTCAACCTATCGTCAATGTACGAATTTTAAGTTTTGGTGGGCACTTTTTTCTTCAAACTACTGTCAATATTCAAACTTTAACTAATGGTTGGAATCTTTTTGTCAAACAATCGTCAATACATGAATTTTAATACTAGGTTGGAATTTTTTTCTTCAAACTATTGTCAATACTCAAATTTTAACTAATGGTTGAAATCTTTTTGTCAGACAATCGTCAATAAACGAATTTTAATACTAGGTTGGAATTTTTTTCTTCAAACTATCGCCTATATACGAAATTTAACTCTCGGTGGGAATTTTTTGGTCAACCTATCGTCAATGTACGAATTTTAACTCTCGGTGGGCACTTTTTTCTTCAAACTACTGTCAATATTCAAATTTTAACTAATGGTTGAAATCTTTTTGTCAGACAATCGTCAATAAACGAATTTTAATACTAGGTTGGAATTTTTTTCTTCAAACTATCGCCTATATACGAAACTTAACTCTCGGTAGGAATTTTTTGGTCAACCTATCGTCAATGTACGAATTTTAACTCTCGGTGGGCACTTTTTTCTTCAAACTACTGTCAATATTCAAATTTCAACTAATGGTTGAAATCTTATTGTCAAACAATCGTCAATAAGCGAATTTTAATACTAGGTTGGAATTTTTTTCTTGAAACTATCGCCTATATACGAAGTTTGACTCTCGGTGGGAATTTTTTGGTCAACCTATCGACAATGTACGAATTTTAACTCTTGGTGGGCACTTTTTTCTTCAAACTACTGTCAATATTCAAATTTTAACTAATGGTTGAAATCTTTTTGTCAAACAATCGTTAATAAACGAATTTTAATACTAGGTTAGAATTTTTTTCTTCAAACTACCGTCAATGTACGAATTTTAACTCTCGGTGGGAACTTTTTTCTTCAAACCACTGTCAATATTCAAATTTTAACTACTGGTTGGAATCTTTTTGTCAAACAATCGTCAATACACGAATTTTAATACTAGGTTGGAATTTTTTTCTTCAAACTATTGTCAATATTCAAATTTTAACTATTGGTTGGAATCTTTTTGTCAAACAATAGTCAATACACGAATTTTAATACTAGGTTGGAATTTTTTTCTTCAAACTATCGCCTATATACGAAACCTAACTCTCGGTAGGAATTTTTTGGTCAACCTATCGTCAATGTACGAATTTTAACTCTCGGTGGGAACTTTTTTCTTCAAACTACTGTCAATATTCAAATTTTAACTATTGGTTGGAATCTTTTTGTCAAACAATCGTCAATACACGAATTTTAATACTAGGTTGGAATTTTTCTCTTGAAACTATCGCCTATATACGAAATTTGACTCTCGGTGGGAATTTTTTGGTCAACCTATCGACAATGTACGAATTTTAACTCTTGGTGGGCACTTTTTTCTTCAAACTACTGTCAATACTCAAATCTTAACTAATGGTTGAAATCTTTTTGTCAGACAATCGTCAATAAACGAATTTTAATACTAGGTTGGAATTTTTTTCTTCAAACTATCGCCTATATACGAAACTTAACTCTCGGTAGGAATTTTTTGGTCAACCTATCGTCAATGTACGAAATTTAACTCTCGGTGTGCACTTTTTCCTTCAAACTACTGTCAATATTCAAATTTTAACTAATGGTTGAAATCTTTTTGTCAAACAATCGTCAATAAACGAATTTTAATACTAGGTTGGAATTTTTTTCTTCAAATTACCGTCAATGTACGAATTTTAACTCTCGGTGGGAACTTTTTTCTTCAAACTACTGTCAATATTCAAATTTTAACTATTGGTTGGAATCTTTTTGTCAAACAATCGTCAATACACGAATTTTAATACTAGGTTGGAATTTTTTTCTTCAAACTATCGGCTATATACGAAACTTAACTCTCGGTAGGAATTTTTTGGTCAACCTATCGTCAATGTACGAATTTTAACTCTCGGTGGGAACTTTTTTCTTCAAACTACTGTCAATATTCAAATTTTAACTATTGGTTGGAATCTTTTTGTCAAACAATCGTCAATACACGAATTTTAATACTAGGTTGGAATTTTTTTCTTCAAACTATCGCCTATATACGAAACATAACCCTCGGTAGGAATTTTTTGGTCAACCTATCGTCAATGTACGAATTTTAACTCTCGGTGGGCACTTTTTTCTTCAAACTACTGTCAATATTCAAATTTTAACTAATGGTTGAAATCTTTTTGTCAAACAATCGTTAATAAACGAATTTTAATACTAGGTTAGAATTTTTTTCTTCAAACTACCGTCAATGTACGAATTTTAACTCTCGGTGGGAACTTTTTTCTTCAAACCACTGTCAATATTCAAATTTTAACTACTGGTTGGAATCTTTTTGTCAAACAATCGTCAATACACGAATTTTAATACTAGGTTGGAATTTTTTTCTTCAAACTATTGTCAATATTCAAATTTTAACTATTGGTTGGAATCTTTTTGTTAAACAATCGTCAATACACGAATTTTAATACTAGGTTGGAATTTTTTTCTTCCAACTATCGCCTATATACGAAATTTAACTCTAGGTAGGAATTTTTTGGTCAACGTATCGTCAATGTACGAATTTTAACTCTCGGTGGGCACTTTTTCCTTCAAACTACTGTCAATATTCAAATTTTAACTATTGGTTGGAATCTTTTTGTCAAACAATCGTCAATACACGAATTCTAATACCAGGTTGGAATTTTTTTCTTCAAACTATAGCCTATATACGAAATTTAACTCTAGGTAGGAATTTTTTGGTCAACGTATCGTCAATGTACGAATTTTAACTCTCGGTGTGCACTTTTTCCTTCAAACTACTGTCAATATTCAAATTTTAACTATTGGTTGGAATCTTTTTGTCAAACAATCGTCAATACACGAATTTTAATACTAGGTTGGAATTTTTTTCTTCAAACTATCGCTTATATACGAAATTTAACTCTCGGTGGGAATTTTTTGGTCAACCTATCGTCAATGTACGAATTCTAACTCTTGGTGGGCACTTTTTTCATCAAACTACTGTCAATATTCAAACTTTAACTAATGGTTGGAATCTTTTTGTCAAACAATCGTCAATACACGAATTTTAATACTATGTTGGAATTTTTTTCTTCAAACTATCGCCTATATACGAAATTTAACTCACGGTGGGAATTTTTTGGTCAACGTATCGCCAATGTACGAATTTTAACTCTCGATGGGCACTTTTTCTTCAAACTACTATGAATACTCAAATTTTAACTATTGTTTGGAATCTTTTTGTCAGACAATTGTCAATACACGAATTTTAATAATAGGTTGGAATTGTTTTCTTCAAACTATCGCCTATATACGAAATTTAACTCTCGGTGGGAATTTTTTGGTCAACCTATCGTCAATGTACGAATTTTAACTCTCGGTGGGCACTTTTTTCTTCAAACTACTGTCATTATTCAAATTTTAACTATTGGTTGGAATCTTTTTGTCAAACAATCGTCAATACACGAATTTTAATACTAGGTTGGAATTTTTTTCTTCAAACTATCGCCTATATACGAAATTTGACCCTCGGTGGGAATTTTTTGGTCAACCTATCGTCAATGTACGAATTTTAACTCTCGGTGGGAACTTTTTTCTTCAAACTACTGTCAATATTCAAATTTTAACTAATGGTTGAAATCTTTTTGTCAAACAATCGTCAATAAACCAATTTTAATACTAGGTTGGAATTTTTTTCTTCAAACTATCGTCAATATACGAAATTTAACTCTCGGTGGGAATTTTTTGGTCAAACTATCGCCAATGTACGAATTTTAACTCTGGATGGGCACTTTTTCTTCAAACTACTATGAATACTCAAATTTTAACTATTGTTTGGAATCTTTTTGTCAGACAATCGTCAATACACGAATTTTAATAATAGGTTGGAATTTTTTTCTTCAAACTATCGCCTATATACGAAATTTAACTCTAGGTAGGAATTTTTTGCTCAACGTATCGTCAATGTACGAATTTTAACTCTCGGTGGGCACTTTTTCCTTCAAACTACTGTCAATATTCAAATTTTAACTATTGGTTGGAATCTTTTTGTCAAACAATCGTCAATACACGAATTTTAATACTAGGTTGGAATTTTTTTCTTCAAACTATAGCCTATATACGAAATTTAACTCTAGGTAGGAATTTTTTGGTCAACGTATCGTCAATGTACGAATTTTAACTCTCGGTGTGCACTTTTTCTTCAGACTACTATGAATACTCAAATTTTAACTATTGTTTGGAATCTTTTTGTCAGACAATCGTCAATACACGAATTTTAATAATAGGTTGGAATTTTTTTCTTCAAACTATCGCCTATATACGAAATTTAACTCTAGGTAGGAATTTTTTGGTCAACGTATCGTCAATGTACGAATTTTAACTCTCGGTGGGCACTTCTTCCTTCAAACTACTGTCAATATTCAAATTTTAACTATTGGTTGGAATCTTTTTGTCAAACAATCGTCAATACACGAATTTTAATACTAGGTTGGAATTTTTTTCTTCAAACTATAGCCTATATACGAAATTTAACTCTAGGTAGGAATTTTTTGGTCAACGTATCGTCAATGTACGAATTTTAACTCTCGGTGTGCACTTTTTCCTTCAAACTACTGTCAATATTCAAATTTTAACTATTGGTTGGAATCTTTTTGTTAAACAATCGTCAATAAGCGAATTTTAATACTAGGTTGGAATTTTTTTCTTCAAACTACCGTCAATGTACGAATTTTAACTCTCGTTGGGAACTTTTTTCTTCAAACTACTGTCATTATTCAAATTTTAACTATTGGTTGGAATCTTTTTGTCAAACAATCGTCAATACACGAATTTTAATACTAGGTTGGAATTTTTTTCTTCAAACTATCGGCTATATACGAAACTTAACTCTCGGTAGGAATTTTTTGGTCCACCTATCGTCAATGTACGAATTTTAACTCTCGGTGGGAACTTTTTTCTTCAAACTACTGTCAATATTCAAATTTTAACTATTGGTTGGAATCTTTTTGTCAAACAATCGTCAATACACGAATTTTAATACTAGGTTGGAATTTTTTTCTTCAAACTATCGCTTATATACGAAATTTAACTCTCGGTGGGAATTTTTTGGTCAACCTATCGTCAGTGTACGAATTCTAACTCTTGGTGGGCACTTTTTTCATCAAACTACTGTCAATATTCAAACTTTAACTAATGGTTGGAATCTTTTTGTCAAACAATCGTCAATACACGAATTTTAATACTATGTTGCAATTTTTTTCTTCAAACTATCGCCTATATACGAAATTTAACTCACGGTGGGAATTTTTTGGTCAACGTATCGCCAATGTACGAATTTTAACTCTCGATGGGCACTTTTTCTTCAAACTACTATGAATACTCAAATTTTAACTATTGTTTGGAATCTTTTTGTCAGACAATTGTCAATACACGAATTTTAATAATAGGTTGGAATTTTTTTCTTCAAACTATCGCCTATATACGAAATTTAACTCTCGGTGGGAATTTTTTGGTCAACCTATCGTCAATGTACGAATTTTAACTCTCGTTGGGAACTTTTTTCTTCAAACTACTGTCATTATTCAAATTTTAACTATTGGTTGGAATCTTTTTGTCAAACAATCGTCAATACACGAATTTTAATACTAGGTTGGAATTTTTTTCTTCAAACTATCGGCTATATACGAAACTTAACTCTCGGTAGGAATTTTTTGGTCCACCTATCGTCAATGTACGAATTTTAACTCTCGGTGGGAACTTTTTTCTTCAAACTACTGTCAATATTCAAATTTTAACTATTGGTTGGAATCTTTTTGTCAAACAATCGTCAATACACGAATTTTAATACTAGGTTGGAATTTTTTTCTTCAAACTATCGCTTATATACGAAATTTAACTCTCGGTGGGAATTTTTTGGTCAACCTATCGTCAGTGTACGAATTCTAACTCTTGGTGGGCACTTTTTTCATCAAACTACTGTCAATATTCAAACTTTAACTAATGGTTGGAATCTTTTTGTCAAACAATCGTCAATACACGAATTTTAATACTATGTTGCAATTTTTTTCTTCAAACTATCGCCTATATACGAAATTTAACTCACGGTGGGAATTTTTTGGTCAACGTATCGCCAATGTACGAATTTTAACTCTCGATGGGCACTTTTTCTTCAAACTACTATGAATACTCAAATTTTAACTATTGTTTGGAATCTTTTTGTCAGACAATTGTCAATACACGAATTTTAATAATAGGTTGGAATTTTTTTCTTCAAACTATCGCCTATATACGAAATTTAACTCTCGGTGGGAATTTTTTGGTCAACCTATCGTCAATGTACGAATTTTAACTCTCGGTGGGCACTTTTTTCTTCAAACTACTGTCAATATTCAAATTTTAACTAATGGTTGAAATCTTTTTGTCAGACAATCGTCAATAAACGAATTTTAATACTAGGTTGGAATTTTTTTCTTCAAACTATCGCCTATATACGAAACTTAACCCTCGGTAGGAATTTTTTGGTCAACCTATCGTCAATGTACGAATTTTAACTCTCGGTGGGCACTTTTTTCTTCAAACTACTGTCAATATTCAAATTTTAACTAATGGTTGAAATCTTTTTGTCAAACAATCGTTAATAAACGAATTTTAATACTAGGTTAGAATTTTTTTCTTCAAACTACCGTCAATGTACGAATTTTAACTCTCGGTGGGAACTTTTTTCTTCAAACCACTGTCAATATTCAAATTTTAACTACTGGTTGGAATCTTTTTGTCAAACAATCGTCAATACACGAATTTTAATACTAGGTTGGAATTTTTTTCTTCAAACTGTTGTCAATATTCAAATTTTAACTATTTGTTGGAATCTTTTTGTCAAACAATCGTCAATACACGAATTTTAATACTAGGTTGGAATTTTTTTCTTCAAACTATCGCCAATATACGAAATTTAACTCTAGGTAGGAATTTTTTGGTCAACGTATCGTCAATGTACGAATTTTAACTCTCGGTGGGAACTTTTTTCTTCAAACTACTGTCAATATTCAAATTTTAACAATTGGTTGGAATCTTTTTGTCAAACAATCGTCAATACACGAATTTTAATACTAGGTTGGAATTTTTTTCTTCAAACTATCGCTTATATACGAAATATAACTCTCGGTGGGAATTTTTTGGTCAACCTATCGTCAATGTACGAATTCTAACTCTTGGTGGGCACTTTTTTCATCAAACTACTGTCAATATTCAAACTTTAACTAATGGTTGGAATCTTTTTGTCAAGCAATCGTCAATACATGAATTTTAATACTATGTTGCAATTTTTTTCTTCAAACTATCGCCTATATACGAAATTTAACTCACGGTGGGAATTTTTTGGTCAACGTATCGCCAATGTACGAATTTTAACTCTCGATGGGCACTTTTTCTTCAAACTACTATGAATACTCAAATTTTAACTATTGTTTGGAATCTTTTTGTCAGACAATTGTCAATACACGAATTTTAATAATAGGTTGGAATTTTTTTCTTCAAACTATCGCCTATATACGAAATTTAACTCTCGGTGGGAATTTTTTGGTCAACCTATCGTCAATGTACGAATTTTAACTCTCGGTGGGCACTTTTTTCTTCAAACTACTGTCATTATTCAAATTTTAACTATTGGTTGGAATCTTTTTGTCAAACAATCGTCAATACACGAATTTTACTACTAGGTTGGAATTTTTTTCTTCAAACTATCGCCTATATACGAAACTTAACTCTCGGTAGGAATTTTTTGGTCAACCTATCGTCAATGTACGAATTTTAACTCTCGGTGGGAACTTTTTTCTTCAAACTACTGTCAATATTCAAATTTTAACTATTGGTTGGAATCTTTTTGTCAAACAATCGTCAATACACGAATTTTAATACTAGGTTGGAATTTTTTTCTTGAAACTATCGCCTATATACGAAATTTGACTCTCGGTGGGAATTTTTTGGTCAACCTATCGACAATGTACGAATTTTAACTCTCGGTGGGCACTTTTTTCTTCAAACTACTGTCAATATTCAAATTTTAACTAATGGTTGAAATCTTTTTGTCAAACAATCGTTAATAAACGAATTTTAATACTAGGTTGGAATTTTTTTCTTCAAACTATTGTCAATATTCAAATTTTAACTATTGGTTGGAATCATTTTGTCAAACAATCGTCAATACACGAATTTTAATACTAGGTTGGAATTTTTTTCTTCAAACTATCGCCTATATACGAAATTTAACTCTAGGTAGGAATTTTTTGGTCAACGTATCGTCAATGTACGAATTTTAACTCTCGGTGGGCACTTTTTCCTTCAAACTACTGTCAATATTCAAATTTTAACTATTGGTTGGAATCTTTTTGTCAAACAATCGTCAATACACGAATTTTAATACTAGGTTGGAATTTTTTTGTTCAAACTATAGCCTATATACGAAATTTAACTCTAGGTAGGAATTTTTTGGTCAACGTATCGTCAATGTACGAATTTTAACTCTCGGTGTGCACTTTTTCCTTCAAACTACTGTCAATATTCAAATTTTAACTATTGGTTGGAATCTTTTTGTCAAACAATCGTCAATACACGAATTTTAATACTAGGTTAGAATTTTTTTCTTCAAACTACCGTCAATGTACGAATTTTAACTCTCGGTGGGAACTTTTTTCTTCAAACCACTGTCAATATTCAAATTTTAACTACTGGTTGGAATCTTTTTGTCAAACAATCGTCAATACACGAATTTTAATACTAGGTTGGAATTTTTTTCTTCAAACTGTTGTCAATATTCAAATTTTAACTATTGGTTGGAATCTTTTTGTCAAACAATCGTCAATACACGAATTTTAATACTAGGTTGGAATTTTTTTCTTCAAACTATCGCCAATATACGAAATTTAACTCTAGGTAGGAATTTTTTGGTCAACGTATCGTCAATGTACGAATTTTAACTCTCGGTGGGAACTTTTTTCTTCAAACTACTGCCAATATTCAAATTTTAACAATTGGTTGGAATCTTTTTGTCAAACAATCGTCAATACACGAATTTTAATACTAGGTTGGAATTTTTTTCTTCAAACTATCGCTTATATACGAAATTTAACTCTCGGTGGGAATTTTTTGGTCAACCTATCGTCAATGTACGAATTCTAACTCTTGGTGGGCACTTTTTTCATCAAACTACTGTCAATATTCAAACTTTAACTAATGGTTGGAATCTTTTTGTCAAACAATCGTCAATACATGAATTTTAATACTATGTTGCAATTTTTTTCTTCAAACTATCGCCTATATACGAAACTTAACTCTCGGTAGGAATTTTTTGGTCAACCTATCGTCAATGTACGAATTTTAACTCTCGGTGGGAACTTTTTTCTTCAAACTACTGTCAATATTCAAATTTTAACTATTGGTTGGAATCTTTTTGTCAAACAATCGTCAATACACGAATTTTAATACTAGGTTGGAATTTTTTTCTTCAAACTATCGCTTATATACGAAATTTAACTCTCGGTGGGAATTTTTTGGTCAACCTATCGTCAGTGTACGAATTCTAACTCTTGGTGGGCACTTTTTTCATCAAACTACTGTCAATATTCAAACTTTAACTAATGGTTGGAATCTTTTTGTCAAACAATCGTCAATACACGAATTTTAATACTATGTTGCAATTTTTTTCTTCAAACTATCGCCTATATACGAAATTTAACTCACGGTGGGAATTTTTTGGTCAACGTATCGCCAATGTACGAATTTTAACTCTCGATGGGCACTTTTTCTTCAAACTACTATGAATACTCAAATTTTAACTATTGTTTGGAATCTTTTTGTCAGACAATTGTCAATACACGAATTTTAATAATAGGTTGGAATTTTTTTCTTCAAACTATCGCCTATATACGAAATTTAACTCTCGGTGGGAATTTTTTGGTCAACCTATCGTCAATGTACGAATTTTAACTCTCGGTGGGCACTTTTTTCTTCAAACTACTGTCAATATTCAAATTTTAACTAATGGTTGAAATCTTTTTGTCAGACAATCGTCAATAAACGAATTTTAATACTAGGTTGGAATTTTTTTCTTCAAACTATCGCCTATATACGAAACTTAACCCTCGGTAGGAATTTTTTGGTCAACCTATCGTCAATGTACGAATTTTAACTCTCGGTGGGCACTTTTTTCTTCAAACTACTGTCAATATTCAAATTTTAACTAATGGTTGAAATCTTTTTGTCAAACAATCGTTAATAAACGAATTTTAATACTAGGTTAGAATTTTTTTCTTCAAACTACCGTCAATGTACGAATTTTAACTCTCGGTGGGAACTTTTTTCTTCAAACCACTGTCAATATTCAAATTTTAACTACTGGTTGGAATCTTTTTGTCAAACAATCGTCAATACACGAATTTTAATACTAGGTTGGAATTTTTTTCTTCAAACTGTTGTCAATATTCAAATTTTAACTATTTGTTGGAATCTTTTTGTCAAACAATCGTCAATACACGAATTTTAATACTAGGTTGGAATTTTTTTCTTCAAACTATCGCCAATATACGAAATTTAACTCTAGGTAGGAATTTTTTGGTCAACGTATCGTCAATGTACGAATTTTAACTCTCGGTGGGAACTTTTTTCTTCAAACTACTGTCAATATTCAAATTTTAACAATTGGTTGGAATCTTTTTGTCAAACAATCGTCAATACACGAATTTTAATACTAGGTTGGAATTTTTTTCTTCAAACTATCGCTTATATACGAAATATAACTCTCGGTGGGAATTTTTTGGTCAACCTATCGTCAATGTACGAATTCTAACTCTTGGTGGGCACTTTTTTCATCAAACTACTGTCAATATTCAAACTTTAACTAATGGTTGGAATCTTTTTGTCAAGCAATCGTCAATACATGAATTTTAATACTATGTTGCAATTTTTTTCTTCAAACTATCGCCTATATACGAAATTTAACTCACGGTGGGAATTTTTTGGTCAACGTATCGCCAATGTACGAATTTTAACTCTCGATGGGCACTTTTTCTTCAAACTACTATGAATACTCAAATTTTAACTATTGTTTGGAATCTTTTTGTCAGACAATTGTCAATACACGAATTTTAATAATAGGTTGGAATTTTTTTCTTCAAACTATCGCCTATATACGAAATTTAACTCTCGGTGGGAATTTTTTGGTCAACCTATCGTCAATGTACGAATTTTAACTCTCGGTGGGCACTTTTTTCTTCAAACTACTGTCATTATTCAAATTTTAACTATTGGTTGGAATCTTTTTGTCAAACAATCGTCAATACACGAATTTTACTACTAGGTTGGAATTTTTTTCTTCAAACTATCGCCTATATACGAAACTTAACTCTCGGTAGGAATTTTTTGGTCAACCTATCGTCAATGTACGAATTTTAACTCTCGGTGGGAACTTTTTTCTTCAAACTACTGTCAATATTCAAATTTTAACTATTGGTTGGAATCTTTTTGTCAAACAATCGTCAATACACGAATTTTAATACTAGGTTGGAATTTTTTTCTTGAAACTATCGCCTATATACGAAATTTGACTCTCGGTGGGAATTTTTTGGTCAACCTATCGACAATGTACGAATTTTAACTCTCGGTGGGCACTTTTTTCTTCAAACTACTGTCAATATTCAAATTTTAACTAATGGTTGAAATCTTTTTGTCAAACAATCGTTAATAAACGAATTTTAATACTAGGTTGGAATTTTTTTCTTCAAACTATTGTCAATATTCAAATTTTAACTATTGGTTGGAATCATTTTGTCAAACAATCGTCAATACACGAATTTTAATACTAGGTTGGAATTTTTTTCTTCAAACTATCGCCTATATACGAAATTTAACTCTAGGTAGGAATTTTTTGGTCAACGTATCGTCAATGTACGAATTTTAACTCTCGGTGGGCACTTTTTCCTTCAAACTACTGTCAATATTCAAATTTTAACTATTGGTTGGAATCTTTTTGTCAAACAATCGTCAATACACGAATTTTAATACTAGGTTGGAATTTTTTTGTTCAAACTATAGCCTATATACGAAATTTAACTCTAGGTAGGAATTTTTTGGTCAACGTATCGTCAATGTACGAATTTTAACTCTCGGTGTGCACTTTTTCCTTCAAACTACTGTCAATATTCAAATTTTAACTATTGGTTGGAATCTTTTTGTCAAACAATCGTCAATACACGAATTTTAATACTAGGTTAGAATTTTTTTCTTCAAACTACCGTCAATGTACGAATTTTAACTCTCGGTGGGAACTTTTTTCTTCAAACCACTGTCAATATTCAAATTTTAACTACTGGTTGGAATCTTTTTGTCAAACAATCGTCAATACACGAATTTTAATACTAGGTTGGAATTTTTTTCTTCAAACTGTTGTCAATATTCAAATTTTAACTATTGGTTGGAATCTTTTTGTCAAACAATCGTCAATACACGAATTTTAATACTAGGTTGGAATTTTTTTCTTCAAACTATCGCCAATATACGAAATTTAACTCTAGGTAGGAATTTTTTGGTCAACGTATCGTCAATGTACGAATTTTAACTCTCGGTGGGAACTTTTTTCTTCAAACTACTGCCAATATTCAAATTTTAACAATTGGTTGGAATCTTTTTGTCAAACAATCGTCAATACACGAATTTTAATACTAGGTTGGAATTTTTTTCTTCAAACTATCGCTTATATACGAAATTTAACTCTCGGTGGGAATTTTTTGGTCAACCTATCGTCAATGTACGAATTCTAACTCTTGGTGGGCACTTTTTTCATCAAACTACTGTCAATATTCAAACTTTAACTAATGGTTGGAATCTTTTTGTCAAACAATCGTCAATACATGAATTTTAATACTATGTTGCAATTTTTTTCTTCAAACTATCGCCTATATACGAAACTTAACTCTCGGTAGGAATTTTTTGGTCAACCTATCGTCAATGTACGAATTTTAACTCTCGGTGGGAACTTTTTTCTTCAAACTACTGTCAATATTCAAATTTTAACTATTGGTTGGAATCTTTTTGTCAAACAATCGTCAATACACGAATTTTAATACTAGGTTGGAATTTTTTTCTTGAAACTATCGCCTATATACGAAATTTGACTCTCGGTGGGAATTTTTTGGTCAACCTATCGACAATGTACGAATTTTAACTCTTGGTGGGCACATTTTTCTTCAAACTACTGTCAATACTCAAATCTTAACTAATGGTTGAAATCTTTTTGTCAAACAATCGTCAATACACGAATTTTAATACTAGGTTGGAATTTTTTTCTTCAAACTATCGCCTATATACGAAATTTAATTCACGGTGGGAATTTTTTGGTCAACCTATCGTCAATGTACGAATTTTAACTCTCGGTGGTAACTTTTTTCTTCAAACTACTGTCAATATTCAAATTTTAACTAATGGTTGAAATCTTTTTGTTAAACAATCGTCAATAAACGAATTTTAATACTAGGTTAGAATTTTTTTCTTCAAACTACCGTCAATGTACGAATTTTAACTCTCGGTGGGAACTTTTTTCTTCAAACCACTGTCAATATTCAAATTTTAACTACTGGTTGGAATCTTTTTGTCAAACAATCGTCAATACACGAATTTTAATACTAGGTTGGAATTTTTTTCTTCAAACTATCGCCAATATACGAAATTTAACTCTAGGTAGGAATTTTTTGGTCAACGTATCGTCAATGTACGAATTTTAACTCTCGGTGGGCACTTTTTTCTTCAAACTACTGTCAATATTCAAATTTTAACTAATGGTTGAAATCTTTTTGTCAAACAATCGTTAATAAACGAATTTTAATACTAGGTTAGAATTTTTTTCTTCAAACTACCGTCAATGTACGAATTTTAACTCTCGGTGGGAACTTTTTTCTTCAAACCACTGTCAATATTCAAATTTTAACTACTGGTTGGAATCTTTTTGTCAAACAATCGTCAATACACGAATTTTAATACTAGGTTGGAATTTTTTTCTTCAAACTATTGTCAATATTCAAATTTTAACTATTGGTTGGAATCATTTTGTCAAACAATCGTCAATACACGAATTTTAATACTAGGTTGGAATTTTTTTCTTCAAACTATCGCCTATATACGAAATTTAACTCTAGGTAGGAATTTTTTGGTCAACGTATCGTCAATGTACGAATTTTAACTCTCGGTGGGCACTTTTTCCTTCAAACTACTGTCAATATTCAAATTTTAACTATTGGTTGGAATCTTTTTGTCAAACAATCGTCAATACACGAATTTTAATACTAGGTTGGAATTTTTTTGTTCAAACTATAGCCTATATACGAAATTTAACTCTAGGTAGGAATTTTTTGGTCAACGTATCGTCAATGTACGAATTTTAACTCTCGGTGTGCACTTTTTCCTTCAAACTACTGTCAATATTCAAATTTTAACTATTGGTTGGAATCTTTTTGTCAAACAATCGTCAATACACGAATTTTAATACTAGGTTAGAATTATTTTCTTCAAACTACCGTCAATGTACGAATTTTAACTCTCGGTGGGAACTTTTTTCTTCAAACCACTGTCAATATTCAAATTTTAACTACTGGTTGGAATCTTTTTGTCAAACAATCGTCAATACACGAATTTTAATACTAGGTTGGAATTTTTTTCTTCAAACTGTTGTCAATATTCAAATTTTAACTATTGGTTGGAATCTTTTTGTCAAACAATCGTCAATACACGAATTTTAATACTAGGTTGGAATTTTTTTCTTCAAACTATCGCCAATATACGAAATTTAACTCTAGGTAGGAATTTTTTGGTCAACGTATCGTCAATGTACGAATTTTAACTCTCGGTGGGAACTTTTTTCTTCAAACTACTGTCAATATTCAAATTTTAACAATTGGTTGGAATCTTTTTGTCAAACAATCGTCAATACACGAATTTTAATACTAGGTTGGAATTTTTTTCTTCAAACTATCGCTTATATACGAAATTTAACTCTCGGTGGGAATTTTTTGGTCAACCTATCGTCAATGTACGAATTCTAACTCTTGGTGGGCACTTTTTTCATCAAACTACTGTCAATATTCAAACTTTAACTAATGGTTGGAATCTTTTTGTCAAACAATCGTCAATACATGAATTTTAATACTATGTTGCAATTTTTTTCTTCAAACTATCGCCTATATACGAAATTTAACTCACGGTGGGAATTTTTTGGTCAACGTATCGCCAATGTACGAATTTTAACTCTCGATGGGCACTTTTTCTTCAAACTACTATGAATACTCAAATTTTAACTATTGTTTGGAATCTTTTTGTCAGACAATTGTCAATACACGAATTTTAATAATAGGTTGGAATTTTTTTCTTCAAACTATCGCCTATATACGAAATTTAACTCTCGGTGGGAATTTTTTGGTCAACCTATCGTCAATGTACGAATTTTAACTCTCGGTGGGCACTTTTTTCTTCAAACTACTGTCATTATTCAAATTTTAACTATTGGTTGGAATCTTTTTGTCAAACAATCGTCAATACACGAATTTTAATACTAGGTTGGAATTTTTTTCTTCAAACTATCGCCTATATACGAAACTTAACTCTCGGTAGGAATTTTTTGGTCAACCTATCGTCAATGTACGAATTTTAACTCTCGGTGGGAACTTTTTTCTTCAAACTACTGTCAATATTCAAATTTTAACTATTGGTTGGAATCTTTTTGTCAAACAATCGTCAATACACGAATTTTAATACTAGGTTGGAATTTTTTTCTTGAAACTATCGCCTATATACGAAATTTGACTCTCGGTGGGAATTTTTTGGTCAACCTATCGACAATGTACGAATTTTAACTCTTGGTGGGCACATTTTTCTTCAAACTACTGTCAATACTCAAATCTTAACTAATGGTTGAAATCTTTTTGTCAAACAATCGTCAATACACGAATTTTAATACTAGGTTGGAATTTTTTTCTTCAAACTATCGCCTATATACGAAATTTAATTCACGGTGGGAATTTTTTGGTCAACCTATCGTCAATGTACGAATTTTAACACTCGGTGGTAACTTTTTTCTTCAAACTACTGTCAATATTCAAATTTTAACTAATGGTTGAAATCTTTTTGTTAAGCAATCGTCAATAAACGAATTTTAATACTAGGTTAGAATTTTTTTCTTCAAACTACCGTCAATGTACGAATTTTAACTCTCGGTGGGAACTTTTTTCTTCAAACCACTGTCAATATTCAAATTTTAACTACTGGTTGGAATCTTTTTGTCAAACAATCGTCAATACACGAATTTTAATACTAGGTTGGAATTTTTTTCTTCAAACTATCGCCAATATACGAAATTTAACTCTAGGTAGGAATTTTTTGGTCAACGTATCGTCAATGTACGAATTTTAACTCTCGGTGGGAAATTTTTCTTCAAACTACTGTCAATATTCAAATTTTAACAATTGGTTGGAATCTTTTTGTCAAACAATCGTCAATACACGAATTTTAATACTAGGTTGGAATTTTTTTCTTCAAACTATCGCCTATATACGAAATTTAACTCTCGGTAGGAATTTTTTGGTCAACCTATCGTCAATGTACGAATTTTAACTCTCGGTGGGAACTTTTTTCTTCAAACTACTGTCAATATTCAAATTTTAACTAATGGTTGAAATCTTTTTGTCAAACAATCGTCAATAAACGAATTTTAATACTAGGTTGGAATTTTTTTCTTCAAACTATCGCCTATATACGATACTTAACTCTCGGTAGGAATGTTTTGGTCAACCTATCGTCAATGTACGAATTTTAACTCTCCGTGGGCTCTTTTTTCTTCAAACTACTGTCAATATTCAAATTTTAATTAATGGTTGAAATCTTTTTGTCAGACAATCGTCAATAAACGAATTTTAATACTAGGTTGGAATTTTTTTCTTCAAACTATCGCCTATATACGAAACTTAACTCTCGGTAGGAATTTTTTGGTCAACCTATCGTCAATGTACGAAATTTAACTCTCGGTGTGCACTTTTTCCTTCAAACTACTGTCAATATTCAAATTTTAACTAATGTTTGAAATCTTTTTGTCAAACAATCGTCAATAAACGAATTTTAATACTAGGTTGGAATTTTTTTCTTCAAATTACCGTCAATGTACGAATTTTAACTCTCGGTGGGAACTTTTTTCTTCAAACTACTGTCAATATTCAAATTTTAACTATTGGTTGGAATCTTTTTGTCAAACAATCGTCAATACACGAATTTTAATACTAGGTTGGAATTTTTTTCTTCAAACTATCGCCTATATACGAAATTTAACTCACGGTGGGAATTTTATGGTCAACCTATCGTCAATGTACGAATTTTAACTCTCGGTGGGAACTTTTTTCTTCAAACTACTGTCAATATTCAAATTTTAACTAATGGTTGAAATCTTTTTGTCAAACAATCGTTAATAAACGAATTTTAATACTAGGTTAGAATTTTTTTCTTCAAACTACCGTCAATGTACGAATTTTAACTCTCGGTGGGAACTTTTTTCTTCAAACCACTGTCAGTATTCAAATTTTAACTACTGGTTGGAATCTTTTTGTCAAACAATCGTCAATACACGAATTTTAATACTAGGTTGGAATTTTTTTCTTCAAACTATCGCCAATATACGAAATTTAACTCTAGGTAGGAATTTTTTGGTCAACGTATCGTCAATGTACGAATTTTAACTCTCGGTGGGAACTTTTTTCTTCAAACTACTGTCAATATTCAAATTTTAACAATTGGTTGGAATCTTTTTGTCAAACAATCGTCAATACACGAATTTTAATACTAGGTTGGAATTTTTTTCTTCAAACTATCGCCTATATACGAAATTTAACACTCGGTAGGAATTTTTTGGTCAACCTATCGTCAATGTACGAATTTTAACTCTCGGTGGGAACTTTTTTCTTCAAACTACTGTCAATATTCAAATTTTAACTAATGGTTGAAATCTTTTTGTCAAACAATCGTCAATAAACCAATTTTAATACTAGGTTGGAATTTTTTTCTTCAAACTATCGTCAATATACGAAATTTAACTCTCGGTGGGAATTTTTTGGTCAACCTATCGTCAATGTACGAATTTTAACTCTCGGTGGGAACTTTTTTCTTCAAACCACTGTCAATATTCAAATTTTAACTACTGGTTGGAATCTTTTTATCAAACAATCGTCAATACACGAATTTTAATACTAGGTTGGAATTTTTTTCTTCAAACTATTGTCAATATTCAAATTTTAACTATTGGTTGGAATCTTTTTGTCAAACAATCGTCAATACACGAATTTTAATACTAGGTTGGAATTTTTTTCTTCAAACTATCGCCTATATACGAAATTTAACTCTAGGTAGGAATTTTTTGGTCAACGTATCGTCAATGTACGAATTTTAACTCTCGGTGGGCACTTTTTCCTTCAAACTACTGTCAATATTCAAATTTTAACTATTGGTTGGAATCTTTTTGTCAAACAATCGTCAATACACGAATTTTAATACTAGGTTGGAATTTTTTTCTTCAAACTATAGCCTATATACGAAATTTAACTCTAGGTAGGAATTTTTTGGTCAACGTATCGTCAATGTACGAATTTTAACTCTCGGTGTGCACTTTTTCCTTCAAACTACTGTCAATATTCAAATTTTAACTATTGGTTGGAATCTTTTTGTCAAACAATCGTCAATACACGAATTTTAATACTAGGTTGGAATTTTTTTCTTCAAACTATCGCCTATATACGAAATTTAACTCACGGTGGGAATTTTTTGGTCAATCTATCGTCAATGTACGGATTTTAACTCTCGGTGGGAACTTTTTTCTTCAAACTACTGTCAATATTCAAATTTTAACTAATGGTTGAAATCTTTTTGTTAAACAATCGTCAATAAGCGAATTTTAATACTAGGTTGGAATTTTTTTTTTCAAACTACCGTCAATGTACGAATTTTAACTCTCGTTGGGAACTTTTTTCTTCAAACTACTGTCATTATTCAAATTTTAACTATTGGTTGGAATCTTTTTGTCAAACAATCGTCAATACACGAATTTTAATACTAGGTTGGAATTTTTTTCTTCAAACTATCGGCTATATACGAAACTTAACTCTCGGTAGGAATTTTTTGGTCAACCTATCGTCAATGTACGAATTTTAACTCTCGGTGGGAACTTTTTTCTTCAAACTACTGTCAATATTCAAATTTTAACTATTGGTTGGATTCTTTTTGTCAAACAATCGTCAATACACGAATTTTAATACTAGGTTGGAATTTTTTTCTTCAAACTATCGCCTATATACGAAACTTAACCCTCCGTAGGAATTTTTTGGTCAACCTATCGTCAATGTACGAATTTTAACTCTCGGTGGGCACTTTTTTCTTCAAACTACTGTCAATATTCAAATTTTAACTAATGGTTGAAATCTTTTTGTCAAACAATCGTTAATAAACGAATTTTAATACTAGGTTAGAATTTTTTTCTTCAAACTACCGTCAATGTACGAATTTTAACTCTCGGTGGGAACTTTTTTCTTCAAACCACTGTCAGTATTCAAATTTTAACTACTGGTTGGAATCTTTTTGTCAAACAATCGTCAATACACGAATTTTAATACTAGGTTGGAATTTTTTTCTTCAAACTATCGCCAATATACGAAATTTAACTCTAGGTAGGAATTTTTTGGTCAACGTATCGTCAATGTACGAATTTTAACTCTCGATGGGAACTTTTTTCTTCAAACTACTGTCAGTATTCAAATTTTAACAATTGGTTGGAATCTTTTTGTCAAACAATCGTCAATACACGAATTTTAATACTAGGTTGGAATTTTTTTCTTCAAACTACCGTCAATGTACGAATTTTAACTCTCGGTGGGAACTTTCTTCTTCAAACCACTGTCAATATTCAAATTTTAACTACTGGTTGGAATCTTTTTATCAAACAATCGTCAATACACGAATTTTAATACTAGGTTGGAATTTTTTTCTTCAAACTATTGTCAAGATTCAAATTTTAACTATTGGTTGGAATCTTTTTGTCAAACAATCGTCAATACACGAATTTTAATACTAGGTTGGAATTTTTTTCTTCAAACTACCGTCAATGTACGAATTTTAACTCTCGGTGGGAACTTTTTTCTTCAAACCACTGTCAATATTCAAATTTTAACTACTGGTTGGAATCTTTTTGTCAAACAATCGTCAATACACGAATTTTAATACTAGGTTGGAATTTTTTTCTTCAAACTATTGTCAATATTCAAATTTTAACTATTGGTTGGAATCTTTTTGTCAAACAATCGTCAATACACGAATTTTAATACTAGGTTGGAATTTTTTTCTTCAAACTATAGCCTATATACGAAATTTAACTCTAGGTAGGAATTTTTTGGTCAACGTATCGTCAATGTACGAATTTTAACTCTCGGTGTGCACTTTTTCCTTCAAACTACTGTCAATATTCAAATTTTAACTATTGGTTGGAATCTTTTTGTCAAACAATCGTCAATACACGAATTTTAATACTAGGTTGGAATTTTTTTCTTCAAACTATCGCCTATATACGAAATTTAACTCTCGGTGGGAATTTTTTGGTCAACCTATCGACAATGTACGAATTTTAACTCTTGGTGGGCACTTTTTTCTTCAAACTACTGTCAATATTCAAATTTTAACTAATGGTTGATATCTTTTTGTCAGACAATCGTCAATAAACGAATTTTAATACTAGGTTGGAATTTTTTTCTTCAAACTATCGCCTATATACGAAACTTAACCCTCGGTAGGAATTTTTTGGTCAACCTATCGTCAATGTACGAATTTTAACTCTCGGTGGGCACTTTTTTCTTCAAACTACTGTCAATATTCAAATTTTAACTAATGGTTGAAATCTTTTTGTCAAACAATCGTTAATAAACGAATTTTAATACTAGGTTAGAATTTTTTTCTTCAAACTACCGTCAATGTACGAATTTTAACTCTCGGTGGGAACTTTTTTCTTCAAACCACTGTCAATATTCAAATTTTAACTACTGGTTGGAATCTTTTTGTCAAACAATCGTCAATACACGAATTTTAATACTAGGTTGGAATTTTTTTCTTCAAACTATTGTCAATATTCAAATTTTAACTATTGGTTGGAATCTTTTTGTCAAACAATCGTCAATACACGAATTTTAATACTAGGTTGGAATTTTTTTCTTCAAACTATAGCCTATATACGAAATTTAACTCTAGGTAGGAATTTTTTGGTCAACGTATCGTCAATGTACGAATTTTAACTCTCGGTGTGCACTTTTTCCTTCAAACTACTGTCAATATTCAAATTTTAACTATTGGTTGGAATCTTTTTGTCAAACAATCGTCAATACACGAATTTTAATACTAGGTTGGAATTTTTTTCTTCAAACTATCGCCTATATACGAAATTTAACTCACGGTGGGAATTTTTTGGTCAATCTATCGTCAATGTACGAATTTTAACTCTCGGTGGGAACTTTTTTCTTCAAACTACTGTCAATATTCAAATTTTAACTAATGGTTGAAATCTTTTTGTTAAACAATCGTCAATAAGCGAATTTTAATACTAGGTAGGAATTTTTTTTTTCAAACTACCGTCAATGTACGAATTTTAACTCTCGTTGGGAACTTTTTTCTTCAAACTACTGTCATTATTCAAATTTTAACTATTGGTTGGAATCTTTTTGTCAAACAATCGTCAATACACGAATTTTAATACTAGGTTGGAATTTTTTTCTTCAAACTATCGGCTATATACGAAACTTAACTCTCGGTAGGAATTTTTTGGTCAACCTATCGTCAATGTACGAATTTTAACTCTCGGTGGGAACTTTTTTCTTCAAACTACTGTCAATATTCAAATTTTAACTATTGGTTGGATTCTTTTTGTCAAACAATCGTCAATACACGAATTTTAATACTAGGTTGGAATTTTTTTCTTCAAACTATCGCCTATATACGAAACTTAACCCTCGGTAGGAATTTTTTGGTCAACCTATCGTCAATGTACGAATTTTAACTCTCGGTGGGCACTTTTTTCTTCAAACTACTGTCAATATTCAAATTTTAACTAATGGTTGAAATCTTTTTGTCAAACAATCGTTAATAAACGAATTTTAATACTAGGTTAGAATTTTTTTCTTCAAACTACCGTCAATGTACGAATTTTAACTCTCGGTGGGAACTTTTTTCTTCAAACCACTGTCAGTATTCAAATTTTAACTACTGGTTGGAATCTTTTTGTCAAACAATCGTCAATACACGAATTTTAATACTAGGTTGGAATTTTTTTCTTCAAACTATCGCCAATATACGAAATTTAACTCTAGGTAGGAATTTTTTGGTCAACGTATCGTCAATGTACGAATTTTAACTCTCGGTGGGAACTTTTTTCTTCAAACTACTGTCAATATTCAAATTTTAACAATTGGTTGGAATCTTTTTGTCAAACAATCGTCAATACACGAATTTTAATACTAGATTGGAATTTTTTTCTTCAAACTACCGTCAATGTACGAATTTTAACTCTCGGTGGGAACTTTTTTCTTCAAACCACTGTCAATATTCAAATTTTAACTACTGGTTGGAATCTTTTTATCAAACAATCGTCAATACACGAATTTTAATACTAGGTTGGAATTTTTTTCTTCAAACTATTGTCAATATTCAAATTTTAACTATTGGTTGGAATCTTTTTGTCAAACAATCGTCAATACACGAATTTTAATACTAGGTTGGAATTTTTTTCTTCAAACTATCGCCTATATACGAAATTTAACTCTAGGTAGGAATTTTTTGGTCAACGTATCGTCAATGTACGAATTTTAACTCTCGGTGGGCACTTTTTCCTTCAAACTACTGTCAATATTCAAATTTTAACTATTGGTTGGAATCTTTTTGTCAAACAATCGTCAATACACGAATTTTAATACTAGGTTGGAATTTTTTTCTTCAAACTATAGCCTATATACGAAATTTAACTCTAGGTAGGAATTTTTTGGTCAACGTATCGTCAATGTACGAATTTTAACTCTCGGTGTGCACTTTTTCCTTCAAACTACTGTCAATATTCAAATTTTAACTATTGGTTGGAATCTTTTTGTCAAACAATCGTCAATACACGAATTTTAATACTAGGTTGGAATTTTTTTCTTCAAACTATCGCCTATATACGAAATTTAACTCTCGGTGGGAATTTTTTGGTCAACCTATCGACAATGTACGAATTTTAACTCTTGGTGGGCACTTTTTTCTTCAAACTACTGTCAATATTCAAATTTTAACTAATGGTTGATATCTTTTTGTCAGACAATCGTCAATAAACGAATTTTAATACTAGGTTGGAATTTTTTTCTTCAAACTATCGCCTATATACGAAACTTAACCCTCGGTAGGAATTTTTTGGTCAACCTATCGTCAATGTACGAATTTTAACTCTCGGTGGGCACTTTTTTCTTCAAACTACTGTCAATATTCAAATTTTAACTAATGGTTGAAATCTTTTTGTCAAACAATCGTTAATAAACGAATTTTAATACTAGGTTAGAATTTTTTTCTTCAAACTACCGTCAATGTACAAATTTTAACTCTCGGTGGGAACTTTTTTCTTCAAACCACTGTCAATATTCAAATTTTAACTACTGGTTGGAATCTTTTTGTCAAACAATCGTCAATACACGAATTTTAATACTAGGTTGGAATTTTTTTCTTCAAACTATTGTCAATATTCAAATTTTAACTATTGGTTGGAATCTTTTTGTCAAACAATCGTCAATACACGAATTTTAATACTAGGTTGGAATTTTTTTCTTCAAACTATCGCCTATATACGAAACTTAACCCTCGGTAGGAATTTTTTGGTCAACCTATCGTCAATGTACGAATTTTAACTCTCGGTGGGCACTTTTTTCTTCAAACTACTGTCAATATTCAAATTTTAACTAATGGTTGAAATCTTTTTGTCAAACAATCGTTAATAAACGAATTTTAATACTAGGTTAGAATTTTTTTCTTCAAACTACCGTCAATGTACAAATTTTAACTCTCGGTGGGAACTTTTTTCTTCAAACCACTGTCAATATTCAAATTTTAACTACTGGTTGGAATCTTTTTGTCAAACAATCGTCAATACACGAATTTTAATACTAGGTTGGAATTTTTTTCTTCAAACTATTGTCAATATTCAAATTTTAAATATTGGTTCAAATCTTTATGTCAAACAATCGTCAATACACGAATTTTAATACCAGGTTGGAATTTTTTTCTCCAAACCATCGTCTATATACGAATTTTAACTCTCGATGGGAATTTTTTGGCAAACTACCGTCAATGTACGAATTTTAACTCTCGGTGGGCACTTTTTCTTCAAACTACTATCAATACTCAAATTTTAACTATTGGTTGAAATCTTTATGTCAAACAATCGTCAATAATCGAATTTTAATACTAGGTTGGAATTTTTTTCTTCAAACTATCGCCTATATACGAAATTTAACTCTCGGTGGGAATTTTTTGGTCAACCTATCGTCAATGTCCGTATTTTAACTCTCGGTGGGCACTTTTTTCTTCAAACTACTATCAATACTCAAATTTTAACTATTATTTGGAATCTTTTTGTCAACAATCGTCAATACACGAATTTTAATACTAGGTTGGAATTTTTTTCTTCAAACTATCTCCTATATACGAAATTTAATTCTCGGTAGGAATTTTTTGGTCAAACTATCGTCAATGTACGAATTTTAACTCTTGGTGGGCACTTTTTTCTTCAAACTACTGTCAATACTCAAATCTTAACTAATGGTTGAAATCTTTTTGTCAAACAATCGTCAATACACGAATTTTAATACTAGGTTGGAATTTTTTTCTTCAAACTATCGCCTATATACGAAATTTAACTCACGGTGGGAATTTTTTGGTCAACCTATCGTCAATGTACGAATTTTAAATCTCGGTGTGCACTTTTTCCTTCAAACTACTGTCAATATTCAAATTTTAACTAATGGTTGAAATCTTTTTGTCAAACAATCGTCAATACACGAATTTTAATACTAGGTTGGAATTTTTTTCTTCAAACTATCGCCTATATACGAAATTTAACTCACGGTGGGAATTTTTTGTCAACCTATCGTCAATGTACGAATTTTAACTCTCGGTGGGAACTTTTTTCTTCAAACTACTGTCAATATTCAAATTTTAACTAATGGTTGAAATCTTTTTGTTAAACAATCGTCAATAAACGAATTTTAATACTAGGTTAGAATTTTTTTCTTCAAACTATCGCCAATGTACGAATTTTAACTCTCGGTGGGAACTTTTTTCTTCAAACTACTGTCAATATTCAAATTTTAACTATTGGTTGGAATCTTTTTGTCAAACAATCGTCAATACACGAATTTTAATACTAGGTTGGAATTTTTTTCTTCAAACTATCGCCTACATACGAAACTTAACTCTCGGTGGGAATTTTTTGGTCAACCTATCGACAATGTACGAATTTTAACTCTTGGTGGGCACTTTTTTCTTCAAACTACTGTCAATATTCAAATTTTAACTAATGGTTGAAATCTTTTTGTCAGACAATCGTCAATAAACGAATTTTAATACTAGGTTGGAATTTTTTTCTTCAAACTATCGCCTATATACGAAACTTAACCCTCGGTAGGAATTTTTTGGTCAACCTATCGTCAATGTACGAATTTTAACTCTCGGTGGGCACTTTTTTCTTCAAACTACTGTCAATATTCAAATTTTAACTAATGGTTGAAATCTTTTTGTCAAACAATCGTTAATAAACGAATTTTAATACTAGGTTCGAATTTTTTTCTTCAAACTACCGTCAATGTACGAATTTTAACTCTCGGTGGGAACTTTTTTCTTCAAACCACTGTCAATATTCAAATTTTAACTACTGGATGGAATCTTTTTGTCAAACAATCGTCAATACACGAATTTTAATACTAGGTTGGAATTTTTTTCTTCAAACTATTGTCAGTATTCAAATTTTAACTATTGGTTGGAATCTTTTTGTCAAACAATCGTCAATACACGAATTTTAATACTAGGTTGGAATTTTTTTCTTCAAACTATAGCCTATATACGAAATTTAACTCTAGGTAGGAATTTTTTGGTCAACGTATCGTCAATGTACGAATTTTAACTCTCGGTGTGCACTTTTTCCTTCAAACTACTGTCAATATTCAAATTTTAACTATTGGTTGGAATCTTTTTGTCAAACAATCGTCAATACACGAATTTTAATACTAGGTTGGAATTTTTTTCTTCAAACTATCGCCTATATACGAAATTTAACTCACGGTGGGAATTTTTTGGTCAATCTATCGTCAATGTACGAATTTTAACTCTCGGTGGGAACTTTTTTCTTCAAACTACTGTCAATATTCAAATTTTAACTAATGGTTGAAATCTTTTTGTTAAACAATCGTCAATAAGCGAATTTTAATACTAGGTAGGAATTTTTTTTTTCAAACTACCGTCAATGTACGAATTTTAACTCTCGTTGGGAACTTTTTTCTTCAAACTACTGTCATTATTCAAATTTTAACTATTGGTTGGAATCTTTTTGTCAAACAATCGTCAATACACGAATTTTAATACTAGGTTGGAATTTTTTTCTTCAAACTATCGGCTATATACGAAACTTAACTCTCGGTAGGAATTTTTTGGTCAACCTATCGTCAATGTACGAATTTTAACTCTCGGTGGGAACTTTTTTCTTCAAACTACTGTCAATATTCAAATTTTAACTATTGGTTGGATTCTTTTTGTCAAACAATCGTCAATACACGAATTTTAATACTAGGTTGGAATTTTTTTCTTCAAACTATCGCCTATATACGAAACTTAACCCTCGGTAGGAATTTTTTGGTCAACGTATCGTCAATGTACGAATTTTAACTCTCGGTGGGAACTTTTTTCTTCAAACCACTGTCAGTATTCAAATTTTAACTACTGGTTGGAATCTTTTTGTCAAACAATCGTCAATACACGAATTTTAATACTAGGTTGGAATTTTTTTCTTCAAACTATCGCCAATATACGAAATTTAACTCTAGGTAGGAATTTTTTAGTCAACGTATCGTCAATGTACGAATTTTAACTCTCGGTGGGAACTTTTTTCTTCAAACTACTGTCAATATTCAAATTTTAACAATTGGTTGGAATCTTTTTGTCAAACAATCGTCAATACACGAATTTTAATACTAGGTTGGAATTTTTTTCTTCAAACTACCGTCAATGTACGAATTTTAACTCTCGGTGGGAACTTTTTTCTTCAAACCACTGTCAATATTCAAATTTTAACTACTGGTTGGAATCTTTTTATCAAACAATCGTCAATACACGAATTTTAATACTAGGTTGGAATTTTTTTCTTCAAACTATTGTCAATATTCAAATTTTAACTATTGGTTGGAATCTTTTTGTCAAACAATCGTCAATACACGAATTTTAATACTAGGTTGGAATTTTTTTCTTCAAACTATCGCCTATATACGAAATTTAACTCTAGGTAGGAATTTTTTGGTCAACGTATCGTCAATGTACGAATTTTAACTCTCGGTGGGCACTTTTTCCTTCAAACTACTGTCAATATTCAAATTTTAACTATTGGTTGGAATCTTTTTGTCAAACAATCGTCAATACACGAATTTTAATACTAGGTTGGAATTTTTTTCTTCAAACTATAGCCTATATACGAAATTTAACTCTAGGTAGGAATTTTTTGGTCAACGTATCGTCAATGTACGAATTTTAACTCTCGGTGTGCACTTTTTCCTTCAAACTACTGTCAATATTCAAATTTTAACTATTGGTTGGAATCTTTTTGTCAAACAATCGTCAATACACGAATTTTAATACTAGGTTGGAATTTTTTTCTTCAAACTATCGCCTATATACGAAATTTAACTCTCGGTGGGAATTTTTTGGTCAACCTATCGACAATGTACGAATTTTAACTCTTGGTGGGCACTTTTTTCTTCAAACTACTGTCAATATTCAAATTTTAACTAATGGTTGATATCTTTTTGTCAGACAATCGTCAATAAACGAATTTTAATACTAGGTTGGAATTTTTTTCTTCAAACTATCGCCTATATACGAAACTTAACCCTCGGTAGGAATTTTTTGGTCAACCTATCGTCAATGTACGAATTTTAACTCTCGGTGGGCACTTTTTTCTTCAAACTACTGTCAATATTCAAATTTTAACTAATGGTTGAAATCTTTTTGTCAAACAATCGTTAATAAACGAATTTTAATACTAGGTTAGAATTTTTTTCTTCAAACTACCGTCAATGTACAAATATTAACTCTCGGTGGGAACTTTTTTCTTCAAACCACTGTCAATATTCAAATTTTAACTACTGGTTGGAATCTTTTTGTCAAACAATCGTCAATACACGAATTTTAATACTAGGTTGGAATTTTTTTCTTCAAACTATTGTCAATATTCAAATTTTAACTATTGGTTGGAATCTTTTTGTCAAACAATCGTCAATACACGAATTTTAATACTAGGTTGGAATTTTTTTCTTCAAACTATAGCCTATATACGAAATTTAACTCTAGGTAGGAATTTTTTGGTCAACGTATCGTCAATGTACGAATTTTAACTCTCGGTGTGCACTTTTTCCTTCAAACTACTGTCAATATTCAAATTTTAACTATTGGTTGGAATCTTTTTGTCAAACAATCGTCAATACACGAATTTTAATACTAGGTTGGAATTTTTTTCTTCAAACTATCGCCTATATACGAAACTTAACCCTCGGTAGGAATTTTTTGGTCAACCTATCGTCAATGTACGAATTTTAACTCTCGGTGGGCACTTTTTTCTTCAAACTACTGTCAATATTCAAATTTTAACTAATGGTTGAAATCTTTTTGTCAAACAATCGTTAATAAACGAATTTTAATACTAGGTTAGAATTTTTTTCTTCAAACTACCGTCAATGTACGAATTTTAACTCTCGGTGGGAACTTTTTTCTTCAAACCACTGTCAATATTCAAATTTTAACTACTGGTTGGAATCTTTTTGTCAAACAATCGTCAATACACGAATTTTAATACTAGGTTGGAATTTTTTTCTTCAAACTGTTGTCAATATTCAAATTTTAACTATTGGTTGGAATCTTTTTGTCAAACAATCGTCAATACACGAATTTTAATACTAGGTTGGAATTTTTTTCTTCAAACTATCGCCTATATACGAAATTTAACTCTAGGTAGGAATTTTTTGGTCAACGTATCGTCAATGTACGAATTTTAACTCTCGGTGGGCACTCTTTCCTTCAAACTACTGTCAATATTCAAATTTTAACTATTGGTTGGAATCTTTTTGTCAAACAATCGTCAATACACGAATTTTAATACTAGGTTGGAATTTTTTTGTTCAAACTATAGCCTATATACGAAATTTAACTCTAGGTAGGAATTTTTTGGTCAACGTATCGTCAATGTACGAATTTTAACTCTCGGTGTGCACTTTTTCCTTCAAACTACTGTCAATATTCAAATTTTAACTATTGGTTGGAATCTTTTTGTCAAACAATCGTCAATACACGAATTTTAATACTAGGTTGGAATTTTTTTCTTCAAACTATCGCCTATATACGAAATTTAACTCTCGGTGGGAATTTTTTGGTCAACCTATCGACAATGTACGAATTTTAACTCTTGGTGGGCACTTTTTTCTTCAAACTACTGTCAATATTCAAATTTTAACTAATGGTTGAAATCTTTTTGTCAGACAATCGTCAATACACGAATTTTAATACTAGGTTAGAATTTTTTTCTTCAAACTACCGTCAATGTACGAATTTTAACTCTCGGTGGGAACTTTTTTCTTCAAACCACTGTCAATATTCAAATTTTAACTACTGGTTGGAATCTTTTTGTCAAACAATCGTCAATACACGAATTTTAATACTAGGTTGGAATTTTTTTCTTCAAACTGTTGTCAATACTCAAATTTTAACTATTGGTTGGAATCTTTTTGTCAAACAATCGTCAATACACGAATTTTAATACTAGGTTGGAATTTTTTTCTTCAAACTATCGCCAATATACGAAATTTAACTCTAGGTAGGAATTTTTTGGTCAACGTATCGTCAATGTACGAATTTTAACTCTCGGTGGGAACTTTTTTCTTCAAACTACTGTCAATATTCAAATTTTAACAATTGGTTGGAATCTTTTTGTCAAACAATCGTCAATACACGAATTTTAATACTAGGTTGGAATTTTTTTCTTCAAACTGTCGCTTATATACGAAATTTAACTCTCGGTGGGAATTTTTTGGTCAACCTATCGTCAATGTACGAATTCTAACTCTTGGTGGGCACTTTTTTCATCAAACTACTGTCAATATTCAAACTTTAACTAATGGTTGGAATCTTTTTGTCAAACAATCGTCAATACACGAATTTTAATACTATGTTGCAATTTTTTTCTTCAAACTATCGCCTATATACGAAATTTAACTCACGGTGGGAATTTTTTGGTCAACGTATCGCCAATGTACGAATTTTAACTCTCGATGGGCACTTTTTCTTCAAACTACTATGAATACTCAAATTTTAACTATTGTTTGGAATCTTTTTGTCAGACAATTGTCAATACACGAATTTTAATAATAGGTTGGAATTTTTTTCTTCAAACTATCGCCTATATACGAAATTTAACTCTCGGTGGGAATTTTTTGGTCAACCTATCGTCAATGTACGAATTTTAACTCTCGGTGGGCACTTTTTTCTTCAAACTACTGTCATTATTCAAATTTTAACTATTGGTTGGAATCTTTTTGTCAAACAATCGTCAATACACGAATTTTAATACTAGGTTGGAATTTTTTTCTTCAAACTATTGTCAATATTCAAATTTTAAATATTGGTTCAAATCTTTATGTCAAACAATCGTCAATACACGAATTTTAATACCAGGTTGGAATTTTTTTCTCCAAACCATCGTCTATATACGAATTTTAACTCTCGATGGGAATTTTTTGGCAAACTACCGTCAATGTACGAATTTTAACTCTCGGTGGGCACTTTTTCTTCAAACTACTATCAATACTCAAATTTTAACTATTGGTTGAAATCTTTATGTCAAACAATCGTCAATAATCGAATTTTAATACTAGGTTGGAATTTTTTTCTTCAAACTATCGCCTATATACAAAATTTAACTCTCGGTGGGAATTTTTTGGTCAACCTATCGTCAATGTCCGTATTTTAACTCTCGGTGGGCACTTTTTTCTTCAAACTACTATCAATACTCAAATTTTAACTATTATTTGGAATCTTTTTGTCAACAATCGTCAATACACGAATTTTAATACTAGGTTGGAATTTTTTTCTTCAAACTATCTCCTATATACGAAATTTAATTCTCGGTAGGAATTTTTTGGTCAAACTATCGTCAATGTACGAATTTTAACTCTTGGTGGGCACTTTTTTCTTCAAACTACTGTCAGTACTCAAATCTTAACTAATGGTTGAAATCTTTTTGTCAAACAATCGTCAATACACGAATTTTAATACTAGGTTGGAATTTTTTTCTTCAAACTATCGCCTATATACGAAATTTAACTCACGGTGGGAATTTTTTGGTCAACCTATCGTCAATGTACGAATTTTAAATCTCGGTGTGCACTTTTTCCTTCAAACTACTGTCAATATTCAAATTTTAACTAATGGTTGAAATCTTTTTGTCAAACAATCGTCAATACACGAATTTTAATACTAGGTTGGAATTTTTTTCTTCAAACTATCGCCTATATACGAAATTTAACTCACGGTGGGAATTTTTTGGTCAACCTATCGTCAATGTACGAATTTTAACTCTCGGTGGGAACTTTTTTCTTCAAACTACTGTCAATATTCAAATTTTAACTAATGGTTGAAATCTTTTTGTTAAACAATCGTCAATAAACGAATTTTAATACTAGGTTAGAATTTTTTTCTTCAAACTATCGCCAATGTACGAATTTTAACTCTCGGTGGGAACTTTTTTCTTCAAACTACTGTCAATATTCAAATTTTAACTATTGGTTGGAATCTTTTTGTCAAACAATCGTCAATACACGAATTTTAATACTAGGTTGGAATTTTTTTCTTCAAACTATCGCCTATATACGAAACTTAACTCTCGGTAGGAATTTTTTGGTCAACGTATCGTCAATGTACGAATTTTAACTCTCGGTGGGCACTTTTTCCTTCAAACTACTGTCAATATTCAAATTTTAACTATTGGTTGGAATCTTTTTGTCAAACAATCGTCAAAACACGAATTTTAATACTAGGTTGGAATTTTTTTCTTCAAACTATAGCCTATATACGAAATTTAACTCTAGGTAGGAATTTTTTGGTCAACGTATCGTCAATGTACGAATTTTAACTCTCGGTGTGCACTTTTTCCTTCAAACTACTGTCAATATTCAAATTTTAACTATTGGTTGGAATCTTTTTGTCAAACAATCGTCAATACACGAATTTTAATACTAGGTTGGAATTTTTTTCTTCAAACTATCGCCTACATACGAAACTTAACTCTCGGTGGGAATTTTTTGGTCAACCTATCGACAATGTACGAATTTTAACTCTTGGTGGGCACTTTTTTCTTCAAACTACTGTCAATATTCAAATTTTAACTAATGGTTGAAATCTTTTTGTCAGACAATCGTCAATAAACGAATTTTAATACTAGGTTGGAATTTTTTTCTTCAAACTATCGCCTATATACGAAACTTAACCCTCGGTAGGAATTTTTTGGTCAACCTATCGTCAATGTACGAATTTTAACTCTCGGTGGGCACTTTTTTCTTCAAACTACTGTCAATATTCAAATTTTAACTAATGGTTGAAATCTTTTTGTCAAACAATCGTTAATAAACGAATTTTAATACTAGGTTCGAATTTTTTTTTTCAAACTACCGTCAATGTACGAATTTTAACTCTCGGTGGGGACTTTTTTCTTCAAACCACTGTCAATATTCAAATTTTAACTACTGGTTGGAATCTTTTTGTCAAACAATCGACAATACACGAATTTTAATACTAGGTTGGAATTTTTTTCTTCAAACTATTGTCAATATTCAAATTTTAACTATTGGTTGGAATCTTTTTGTCAAACAATCGTCAATACACGAATTTTAATACTAGGTTGGAATTTTTTTCTTCAAACTATCGCCTATATACGAAATTTAACTCTCGGTGGGAATTTTTTGGTCAACCTATCGACAATGTACGAATTTTAACTCTTGGTGGGCACTTTTTTCTTCAAACTACTGTCAATATTCAAATTTTAACTAATGGTTGAAATCTTTTTGTCAGACAATCGTCAATAAACGAATTTTAATACTAGGTTGGAATTTTTTTCTTCAAACTATCGCCTATATACGAAACTTAACCCTCGGTAGGAATTTTTTGGTCAACCTATCGTCAATGTACGAATTTTAACTCTCGGTGGGCACTTTTTTCTTCAAACTACTGTCAATATTCAAATTTTAACTAATGGTTGATATCTTTTTGTCAAACAATCGTTAATAAACGAATTTTAATACTAGGTTAGAATTTTTTTCTTCAAACTACCGTCAATGTACGAATTTTAACTCTCGGTGGGAACTTTTTTCTTCAAACCACTGTCAATATTCAAATTTTAACTACTGGTTGGAATCTTTTTGTCAAACAATCGTCAATACACGAATTTTAATACTAGGTTGGAATTTTTTTCTTCAAACTATTGTCAATATTCAAATTTTAACTATTGGTTGGAATCTTTTTGTCAAACAATCGTCAATACACGAATTTTAATACTAGGTTGGAATTTTTTTCTTCAAACTATCGCCTATATACGAAATTTAACTCTAGGTAGGAATTTTTTGGTCAACGTATCGTCAATGTACGAATTTTAACTCTCGGTGGGCACTTTTTCCTTCAAACTACTGTCAATATTCAAATTTTAACTATTGGTTGGAATCTTTTTGTCAAACAATCGTCAATACACGAATTTTAATACTAGGTTGGAATTTTTTTCTTCAAACTATAGCCTATATACGAAACTTAACCCTCGGTAGGAATTTTTTGGTCAACCTATCGTCAATGTACGAATTTTAACTCTCGGTGGGCACTTTTTTCTTCAAACTACTGTCAATATTCAAATTTTAACAATTGGTTGGAATCTTTTTGTCAAACAATCGTCAATACACGAATTTTAATACTAGGTTGGAATTTTTTTCTTCAAACTATCGCCTATATACGAAATTTAACTCTCGGTAGGAATTTTTTGGTCAACCTATCGTCAATGTACGAATTTTAACTCTCGGTGGGAACTTTTTTCTTCAAACTACTGTCAATGTTCAAATTTTAACTAATGGTTGAAATCTTTTTGTCAAACAATCGTCAATAAACCAACTCTAATACTAGGTTGGAATTTTTTTCTTCAAACTATCGTCAATATACGAAATTTAACTCTCGGTGGGAATTTTTAGGTCAAACTATCGCCAATGTACGAATTTTAACTCTGGATGGGCACTTTTTCTTCAAACTACTATGAATACTCAAATTTTATCTATTGTTTGGAATCTTTTTGTCAGACAATTGTCAATACACGAATTTTAATAATAGGTTGGAATTTTTTTCTTCAAACTATCGCCTATATACGAAATTTAACTCTCGGTGGGAATTTTTTGGTCAACCTATCGTCAATGTACGAATTTTAACTCTCGGTGGGCACTTTTTTCTTCAAACTACTGTCATTATTCAAATTTTAACTATTGGTTGGAATCTTTTTGTCAAACAATCGTCAATACACGAATTTTAATACTAGGTTGGAATTTTTTTCTTCAAACTATCGCCTATATACGAAATTTAACTCTCGGTAGGAATTTTTTGGTCAACCTATCGTCAATGTACGAATTTTAACTCTCGGTGGGAACTTTTTTCTTCAAACTACTGTCAATATTCAAATTTTAACTAATGGTTGAAATCTTTTTGTCAAACAATCGCCAATAAACCAATTCTAATACTAGGTTGGAATTTTTTTCTTCAAACTATCGTCAATATACGAAATTTAACTCTCGGTGGGAATTTTTAGGTCAAACTATCGCCAATGTACGAATTTTAACTCTGGATGGGCACTTTTTCTTCAAACTACTATGAATACTCAAATTTTAACTATTGTTTGGAATCTTTTTGTCAGACAATTGTCGATACACGAATTTTAATAATAGGTTGGAATTTTTTTCTTCAAACTATCGCCTATATACGAAATTTAACTCTCGGTGGGAATTTTTTGGTCAACCTATCGTCAATGTACGAATTTTAACTCTCGGTGTGCACTTTTTCCTTCAAACTACTGTCAATATTCAAATTTTAACTAATGGTTGAAATCTTTTTGTCAGACAATCGTCAATAAACGAATTTTAATACTAGGTTGGAATTTTTTTCTTCAAACTATCGCCTATATACGAAACTTAACCCTCGGTAGGAATTTTTTGGTCAACCTATCGTCAATGTACGAATTTTAACTCTCGGTGGGCACCTTTTTCTTCAAACTACTGTCAATATTCAAATTTTAACTAATGGTTGAAATCTTTTTGTCAAACAATCGTTAATAAACGAATTTTAATACTAGGTTAGAATTTTTTTCTTCAAACTACCGTCAATGTACGAATTTTAACTCTCGGTGGGAACTTTTTTCTTCAAACCACTGTCAATATTCAAATTTTAACTACTGGTTGGAATCTTTTTGTCAAACAATCGTCAATACACGAATTTTAATACTAGGTTGGAATTTTTTTCTTCAAACTATTGTCAATATTCAAATTTTAACTATTGGTTGGAATCTTTTTGTCAAACAATCGTCAATACACGAATTTTAATACTAGGTTGGAATTTTTTTCTTCAAACTATCGCCTATATACGAAATTTAACTCTAGGTAGGAATTTTTTGGTCAACGTATCGTCAATGTACGAATTTTAACTCTCGGTGGGCACTTTTTCCTTCAAACTACTGTCAATATTCAAATTTTAACTATTGGTTGGAATCTTTTTGTCAAACAATCGTCAATACACGAATTTTAATACTAGGTTGGAATTTTTTTCTTCAAACTATAGCCTATATACGAAATTTAACTCTAGGTAGGAATTTTTTGGTCAACGTATCGTCAATGTACGAATTTTAACTCTGGATGGGCACTTTTTCTTCAAACTACTATGAATACTCAAATTTTAACTATTGTTTGGAATCTTTTTGTCAGACAATTGTCAATACACGAATTTTAATAATAGGTTGGAATTTTTTTCTTCAAACTATCGCCTATATACGAAATTTAACTCTCGTTGGGAATTTTTTGGTCAACCTATCGTCAATGTACGAATTTTAACTCTCGGTGTGCACTTTTTCCTTCAAACTACTGTCAATATTCAAATTTTAACTAATGGTTGAAATCTTTTTGTCAGACAATCGTCAATAAACGAATTTTAATACTAGGTTGGAATTTTTTTCTTCAAACTATCGCCTATATACGAAACTTAACCCTCGGTAGTAATTTTTTGGTCAACCTATCGTCAATGTACGAATTTTAACTCTCGGTGGGCACTTTTTTCTTCAAACTACTGTCAATATTCAAATTTTAACTAATGGTTGAAATCTTTTTGTCAAACAATCGTTAATAAACGAATTTTAATACTAGGTTAGAATTTTTTTCTTCAAACTACCGTCAATGTACGAATTTTAACTCTCGGTGGGAACTTTTTTCTTCAAACCACTGTCAATATTCAAATTTTAACTACTGGTTGGAATCTTTTTGTCAAACAATCGTCAATACACGAATTTTAATACTAGGTTGGAATTTTTTTCTTCAAACTATTGTCAATATTCAAGTTTTAACTATTGGTTGGAATCTTTTTGTCAAACAATCGTCAATACACGAATTTTAATACTAGGTTGGAATTTTTTTCTTCAAACTATCGCCTATATACGAAATTTAACTCTAGGTAGGAATTTTTTGGTCAACGTATCGTCAATGTACGAATTTTAACTCTCGGTGGGCACTTTTTCCTTCAAACTACTGTCAATATTCAAATTTTAACTATTGGTTGGAATCTTTTTGTCAAACAATCGTCAATACACGAATTTTAATACTAGGTTGGAATTTTTTTCTTCAAACTATCGCCTATATACGAAATTTAACTCTCGGTTGGAATTTTTTGGTCAACCTATCGTCAATGTACGAATTTTAACTCTCGGTGGGAACTTTTTTCTTCAAACTACTGTCAATATTCAAATTTTAACAATTGGTTGGAATCTTTTTGTCAAACAATCGTCAATACACGAATTTTAATACTAGGTTGGAATTTTTTTCTTCAAACTATCGCCTATATACAAAATTTAACTCTCGGTGGGAATTTTTTGGTCAACCTATCGTCAATGTCCGTATTTTAACTCTCGGTGGGCACTTTTTTCTTCAAACTACTATCAATACTCAAATTTTAACTATTATTTGGAATCTTTTTGTCAACAATCGTCAATACACGAATTTTAATACTAGGTTGGAATTTTTTTCTTCAAACTATCTCCTATATACGAAATTTAATTCTCGGTAGGAATTTTTTGGTCAAACTATCGTCAATGTACGAATTTTAACTCTTGGTGGGCACTTTTTTCTTCAAACTACTGTCAATACTCAAATCTTAACTAATGGTTGAAATCTTTTTGTCAAACAATCGTCAATACACGAATTTTAATACTAGGTTGGAATTTTTTTCTTCAAACTATCGCCTATATACGAAATTTAACTCACGGTGGGAATTTTTTGGTCAACCTATCGTCAATGTACGAATTTTAAATCTCGGTGTGCACTTTTTCCTTCAAACTACTGTCAATATTCAAATTTTAACTAATGGTTGAAATCTTTTTGTCAAACAATCGTCAATACACGAATTTTAATACTAGGTTGGAATTTTTTTCTTCAAACTATCGCCTATATACGAAATTTAACTCACGGTGGGAATTTTTTGGTCAACCTATCGTCAATGTACGAATTTTAACTCTCGGTGGGAACTTTTTTCTTCAAACTACTGTCAATATTCAAATTTTAACTAATGGTTGAAATCTTTTTGTTAAACAATCGTCAATAAACGAATTTTAATACTAGGTTAGAATTTTTTTCTTCAAACTATCGCCAATGTACGAATTTTAACTCTCGGTGGGAACTTTTTTCTTCAAACTACTGTCAATATTCAAATTTTAACTATTGGTTGGAATCTTTTTGTCAAACAATCGTCAATACACGAATTTTAATACTAGGTTGGAATTTTTTTCTTCAAACTATCGCCTATATACGAAACTTAACTCTCGGTAGGAATTTTTTGGTCAACGTATCGTCAATGTACGAATTTTAACTCTCGGTGGGCACTTTTTCCTTCAAACTACTGTCAATATTCAAATTTTAACTATTGGTTGGAATCTTTTTGTCAAACAATCGTCAAAACACGAATTTTAATACTAGGTTGGAATTTTTTTCTTCAAACTATAGCCTATATACGAAATTTAACTCTAGGTAGGAATTTTTTGGTCAACGTATCGTCAATGTACGAATTTTAACTCTCGGTGTGCACTTTTTCCTTCAAACTACTGTCAATATTCAAATTTTAACTATTGGTTGGAATCTTTTTGTCAAACAATCGTCAATACACGAATTTTAATACTAGGTTGGAATTTTTTTCTTCAAACTATCGCCTACATACGAAACTTAACTCTCGGTGGGAATTTTTTGGTCAACCTATCGACAATGTACGAATTTTAACTCTTGGTGGGCACTTTTTTCTTCAAACTACTGTCAATATTCAAATTTTAACTAATGGTTGAAATCTTTTTGTCAGACAATCGTCAATAAACGAATTTTAATACTAGGTTGGAATTTTTTTCTTCAAACTATCGCCTATATACGAAACTTAACCCTCGGTAGGAATTTTTTGGTCAACCTATCGTCAATGTACGAATTTTAACTCTCGGTGGGCACTTTTTTCTTCAAACTACTGTCAATATTCAAATTTTAACTAATGGTTGAAATCTTTTTGTCAAACAATCGTTAATAAACGAATTTTAATACTAGGTTCGAATTTTTTTTTTCAAACTACCGTCAATGTACGAATTTTAACTCTCGGTGGGGACTTTTTTCTTCAAACCACTGTCAATATTCAAATTTTAACTACTGGTTGGAATCTTTTTGTCAAACAATCGACAATACACGAATTTTAATACTAGGTTGGAATTTTTTTCTTCAAACTATTGTCAATATTCAAATTTTAACTATTGGTTGGAATCTTTTTGTCAAACAATCGTCAATACACGAATTTTAATACTAGGTTGGAATTTTTTTCTTCAAACTATCGCCTATATACGAAATTTAACTCTCGGTGGGAATTTTTTGGTCAACCTATCGACAATGTACGAATTTTAACTCTTGGTGGGCACTTTTTTCTTCAAACTACTGTCAATATTCAAATTTTAACTAATGGTTGAAATCTTTTTGTCAGACAATCGTCAATAAACGAATTTTAATACTAGGTTGGAATTTTTTTCTTCAAACTATCGCCTATATACGAAACTTAACCCTCGGTAGGAATTTTTTGGTCAACCTATCGTCAATGTACGAATTTTAACTCTCGGTGGGCACTTTTTTCTTCAAACTACTGTCAATATTCAAATTTTAACTAATGGTTGATATCTTTTTGTCAAACAATCGTTAATAAACGAATTTTAATACTAGGTTAGAATTTTTTTCTTCAAACTACCGTCAATGTACGAATTTTAACTCTCGGTGGGAACTTTTTTCTTCAAACCACTGTCAATATTCAAATTTTAACTACTGGTTGGAATCTTTTTGTCAAACAATCGTCAATACACGAATTTTAATACTAGGTTGGAATTTTTTTCTTCAAACTATTGTCAATATTCAAATTTTAACTATTGGTTGGAATCTTTTTGTCAAACAATCGTCAATACACGAATTTTAATACTAGGTTGGAATTTTTTTCTTCAAACTATCGCCTATATACGAAATTTAACTCTAGGTAGGAATTTTTTGGTCAACGTATCGTCAATGTACGAATTTTAACTCTCGGTGGGCACTTTTTCCTTCAAACTACTGTCAATATTCAAATTTTAACTATTGGTTGGAATCTTTTTGTCAAACAATCGTCAATACACGAATTTTAATACTAGGTTGGAATTTTTTTCTTCAAACTATAGCCTATATACGAAACTTAACCCTCGGTAGGAATTTTTTGGTCAACCTATCGTCAATGTACGAATTTTAACTCTCGGTGGGCACTTTTTTCTTCAAACTACTGTCAATATTCAAATTTTAACAATTGGTTGGAATCTTTTTGTCAAACAATCGTCAATACACGAATTTTAATACTAGGTTGGAATTTTTTTCTTCAAACTATCGCCTATATACGAAATTTAACTCTCGGTAGGAATTTTTTGGTCAACCTATCGTCAATGTACGAATTTTAACTCTCGGTGGGAACTTTTTTCTTCAAACTACTGTCAATGTTCAAATTTTAACTAATGGTTGAAATCTTTTTGTCAAACAATCGTCAATAAACCAACTCTAATACTAGGTTGGAATTTTTTTCTTCAAACTATCGTCAATATACGAAATTTAACTCTCGGTGGGAATTTTTAGGTCAAACTATCGCCAATGTACGAATTTTAACTCTGGATGGGCACTTTTTCTTCAAACTACTATGAATACTCAAATTTTATCTATTGTTTGGAATCTTTTTGTCAGACAATTGTCAATACACGAATTTTAATAATAGGTTGGAATTTTTTTCTTCAAACTATCGCCTATATACGAAATTTAACTCTCGGTGGGAATTTTTTGGTCAACCTATCGTCAATGTACGAATTTTAACTCTCGGTGGGCACTTTTTTCTTCAAACTACTGTCATTATTCAAATTTTAACTATTGGTTGGAATCTTTTTGTCAAACAATCGTCAATACACGAATTTTAATACTAGGTTGGAATTTTTTTCTTCAAACTATCGCCTATATACGAAATTTAACTCTCGGTAGGAATTTTTTGGTCAACCTATCGTCAATGTACGAATTTTAACTCTCGGTGGGAACTTTTTTCTTCAAACTACTGTCAATATTCAAATTTTAACTAATGGTTGAAATCTTTTTGTCAAACAATCGCCAATAAACCAATTCTAATACTAGGTTGGAATTTTTTTCTTCAAACTATCGTCAATATACGAAATTTAACTCTCGGTGGGAATTTTTAGGTCAAACTATCGCCAATGTACGAATTTTAACTCTGGATGGGCACTTTTTCTTCAAACTACTATGAATACTCAAATTTTAACTATTGTTTGGAATCTTTTTGTCAGACAATTGTCGATACACGAATTTTAATAATAGGTTGGAATTTTTTTCTTCAAACTATCGCCTATATACGAAATTTAACTCTCGGTGGGAATTTTTTGGTCAACCTATCGTCAATGTACGAATTTTAACTCTCGGTGTGCACTTTTTCCTTCAAACTACTGTCAATATTCAAATTTTAACTAATGGTTGAAATCTTTTTGTCAGACAATCGTCAATAAACGAATTTTAATACTAGGTTGGAATTTTTTTCTTCAAACTATCGCCTATATACGAAACTTAACCCTCGGTAGGAATTTTTTGGTCAACCTATCGTCAATGTACGAATTTTAACTCTCGGTGGGCACCTTTTTCTTCAAACTACTGTCAATATTCAAATTTTAACTAATGGTTGAAATCTTTTTGTCAAACAATCGTTAATAAACGAATTTTAATACTAGGTTAGAATTTTTTTCTTCAAACTACCGTCAATGTACGAATTTTAACTCTCGGTGGGAACTTTTTTCTTCAAACCACTGTCAATATTCAAATTTTAACTACTGGTTGGAATCTTTTTGTCAAACAATCGTCAATACACGAATTTTAATACTAGGTTGGAATTTTTTTCTTCAAACTATTGTCAATATTCAAATTTTAACTATTGGTTGGAATCTTTTTGTCAAACAATCGTCAATACACGAATTTTAATACTAGGTTGGAATTTTTTTCTTCAAACTATCGCCTATATACGAAATTTAACTCTAGGTAGGAATTTTTTGGTCAACGTATCGTCAATGTACGAATTTTAACTCTCGGTGGGCACTTTTTCCTTCAAACTACTGTCAATATTCAAATTTTAACTATTGGTTGGAATCTTTTTGTCAAACAATCGTCAATACACGAATTTTAATACTAGGTTGGAATTTTTTTCTTCAAACTATAGCCTATATACGAAATTTAACTCTAGGTAGGAATTTTTTGGTCAACGTATCGTCAATGTACGAATTTTAACTCTGGATGGGCACTTTTTCTTCAAACTACTATGAATACTCAAATTTTAACTATTGTTTGGAATCTTTTTGTCAGACAATTGTCAATACACGAATTTTAATAATAGGTTGGAATTTTTTTCTTCAAACTATCGCCTATATACGAAATTTAACTCTCGTTGGGAATTTTTTGGTCAACCTATCGTCAATGTACGAATTTTAACTCTCGGTGTGCACTTTTTCCTTCAAACTACTGTCAATATTCAAATTTTAACTAATGGTTGAAATCTTTTTGTCAGACAATCGTCAATAAACGAATTTTAATACTAGGTTGGAATTTTTTTCTTCAAACTATCGCCTATATACGAAACTTAACCCTCGGTAGTAATTTTTTGGTCAACCTATCGTCAATGTACGAATTTTAACTCTCGGTGGGCACTTTTTTCTTCAAACTACTGTCAATATTCAAATTTTAACTAATGGTTGAAATCTTTTTGTCAAACAATCGTTAATAAACGAATTTTAATACTAGGTTAGAATTTTTTTCTTCAAACTACCGTCAATGTACGAATTTTAACTCTCGGTGGGAACTTTTTTCTTCAAACCACTGTCAATATTCAAATTTTAACTACTGGTTGGAATCTTTTTGTCAAACAATCGTCAATACACGAATTTTAATACTAGGTTGGAATTTTTTTCTTCAAACTATTGTCAATATTCAAGTTTTAACTATTGGTTGGAATCTTTTTGTCAAACAATCGTCAATACACGAATTTTAATACTAGGTTGGAATTTTTTTCTTCAAACTATCGCCTATATACGAAATTTAACTCTAGGTAGGAATTTTTTGGTCAACGTATCGTCAATGTACGAATTTTAACTCTCGGTGGGCACTTTTTCCTTCAAACTACTGTCAATATTCAAATTTTAACTATTGGTTGGAATCTTTTTGTCAAACAATCGTCAATACACGAATTTTAATACTAGGTTGGAATTTTTTTCTTCAAACTATCGCCTATATACGAAATTTAACTCTCGGTTGGAATTTTTTGGTCAACCTATCGTCAATGTACGAATTTTAACTCTCGGTGGGAACTTTTTTCTTCAAACTACTGTCAATATTCAAATTTTAACAATTGGTTGGAATCTTTTTGTCAAACAATCGTCAATACACGAATTTTAATACTAGGTTGGAATTTTTTTCTTCAAACTATCGCCTATATACGAAATTTAACTCTCGGTAGGAATTTTTTGGTCAACCTATCGTCAATGTACGAATTTTAACTCTCGGTGGGAACTTTTTTCTTCAAACTACTGTCAATATTCAAATTTTAACTAATGGTTGAAATCTTTTTGTCAAACAATCGTCAATAAACCAATTCTAATACTAGGTTGGAATTTTTTTCTTCAAACTATCGTCAATATACGAAATTTAACTCTCGGTGGGAATTTTTTGGTCAAACTATCGCCAATGTACGAATTTTAACTCTGGATGGGCACTTTTTCTTCAAACTACTATGAATACTCAAATTTTAACTATTGTTTGGAATCTTTTTGTCAGACAATTGTCAATACACGAATTTTAATAATAGGTTGGAATTTTTTTCTTCAAACTATCGCCTATATACGAAATTTAACTCTCGGTGGGAATTTTTTGGTCAACCTATCGTCAATGTACGAATTTTAACTCTCGGTGGGCACTTTTTTCTTCAAACTACTGTCATTATTCAAATTTTAACTATTGGTTGGTATCTTTTTGTCAAACAATCGTCAATACACGAATTTTAATACTAGGTTGGAATTTTTTTCTTCAAACTATCGCCTATATACGAAACTTAACTCTCGGTAGGAATTTTTTGGTCAACCTATCGTCAATGTACGAATTTTAACTCTCGGTGGGAACTTTTTTCTTCAAACTACTGTCAATATTCAAATTTTAACTATTGGTTGGAATCTTTTTGTCAAACAATCGTCAATACACGAATTTTAATACTAGGTTGGAATTTTTTTCTTGAAACTATCGCCTATATACGAAATTTGACTCTCGGTGGCAATTTTTTGGTCAACCTATCGACAATGTACGAATTTTAACTCTTGGTGGGCACTTTTTTCTTCAAACTACTGTCAATACTCAAATCTTAACTAATGGTTGAAATCTTTTTGTCAGACAGTCGTCAATAAACGAATTTTAATACTAGGTTGGAATTTTTTTCTTCAAACTATCGCCTATATACGAAATTTAACTCTGGGTGGGAATTTTTTGGTCAACCTATCGTCAATGTACGAATTTTAAGTTTTGGTGGGCACTTTTTTCTTCAAACTACTGTCAATATTCAAACTTTAACTAATGGTTGGAATCTATTTGTCAAACAATCGTCAATACACGAATTTTAATACTAGGTTGGAATTTTTTCTTCAAACTATCGCCTATATACGAAATTTAACTCACGGTGGGAATTTTTTGGTCAACCTATCGTCAATGTACGAATTTTAACTCTCGGTGGGAACTTTTTTCTTCAAACTACTGTCAATATTCAAATTTTAACTAATGGTTGAAATCTTTTTGTTAAACAATCGTCAATAAACGAATTTTAATACTAGGTTAGAATTTTTTTCTTCAAACTACCGTCAATGTACGAATTTTAACTCTCGTTGGGAACTTTTTTCTTCAAACTACTGTCAATATTCAAATTTTAACTAATGGTTGAAATCTTTTTGTCAGACAATCGTCAATAAACGAATTTTAATACTAGGTTGGAATTTTTTTCTTCAAACTATCGCCTATATACGAAATTTAACTCTGGGTGGGAATTTTTTGGTCAACCTATCGTCAATGTACGAATTTTAAGTTTTGGTGGGCACTTTTTTCTTCAAACTACTGTCAATATTCAAACTTTAACTAATGGTTGGAATCTATTTGTCAAACAATCGTCAATACACGAATTTTAATACTAGGTTGGAATTTTTTCTTCAAACTATCGCCTATATACGAAATTTAACTCACGGTGGGAATTTTTTGGTCAACCTATCGTCAATGTACGAATTTTAACTCTCGGTGGGAACTTTTTTCTTCAAACTACTGTCAATATTCAAATTTTAACTAATGGTTGAAATCTTTTTGTCAAACAATCGTTAATAAACGAATTTTAATACTAGGTTAGAATTTTTTTCTTCAAACTACCGTCAATGTACGAATTTTAACTCTCGGTGGGAACTTTTTTCTTCAAACCACTGTCAATATTCAAATTTTAACTACTGGTTGGAATCTTTTTGTCAAACAATCGTCAATACACGAATTTTAATACTAGGTTGGAATTTTTTTCTTCAAACTATTGTCAATATTCAAATTTTAACTATTGGTTGGAATCTTTTTGTCAAACAATCGTCAATACACGAATTTTAATACTAGGTTGGAATTTTTTTCTTCAAACTATTGTCAATACTCAAATTTTAACTAATGGTTGAAATCTTTTTGTCAGACAATCGTCAATAAACGAATTTTAATACTAGGTTGGAATTTTTTTCTTCAAACTATCGCCTATATACGAAACTTAACTGTCGGTAGGAATTTTTTGGTCAACCTATCGACAATGTATGAATTTTAACTCTCGGTGGGCACTTTTTCCTTCAAACTACTGTCAATATTCAAATTTTAACTAATGGTTGAAATCTTTTTGTCAAACAATCCTCAATAAACCAATTTTAATACTAGGTTGGAATTTTTGTCTTCAAACTATCGTCAATATACGAAATTTAACTCTCGGTGGGAATTTTTTGGTCAAACTATCGCCAATGTACGAATTTTAACTCTCGATGGGCACTTTTTCTTCAAACTACTATGAATACTCAAATTTTAACTATTGTTTGGAATCTTTTTGTCAGACAATCGTCAATACACGAATTTTAATAATAGGTTGGAATTTTTTTCTTCAAACAATCGCCTATATACGAAATTTAACTCTCGGTGGGAATTTTTTGGTCAACCTATCGTCAATGTACGAATTTTAACTCTCGGTGGGCACTTTTTTCTTCAAACTACTGTCATTATTCAAATTTTAACTATTGGTTGGAATCTTTTTGTCAAACAATCGTCAATACACGAATTTTAATACTAGGTTGGAATTTTTTTCTTCAAACTATCGTCAATATACGAAATTTAACTCTCGGTGGGAATTTTTTGGTCAAACTATCGCCAATGTACGAATTTTAACTCTGGATGGGCACTTTTTCTTCAAACTACTATGAATACTCAAATTTTAACTATTGTTTGGAATCTTTTTGTCAGACAATTGTCAATACACGAATTTTAATAATAGGTTGGAATTTTTTTCTTCAAACTATCGCCTATATACGAAATTTAACTCTCGGTGGGAATTTTTTGGTCAACCTATCGACAATGTACGAATTTTAACTCTCGGTGGGAACTTTTTTCTTCAAACTACTGTCAATATTCAAATTTTAACTAATGGTTGAAATCTTTTTGTTAAACAATCGTCAATAAACGAATTTTAATACTAGGTTAGAATTTTTTTCTTCAAACTACCGTCAATGTACGAATTTTAACTCTCGTTGGGAACTTTTTTCTTCAAACTACTGTCAATATTCAAATTTTAACTAATGGTTGAAATCTTTTTGTCAGACAATCGTCAATAAACGAATTTTAATACTAGGTTGGAATTTTTTTCTTCAAACTATCGCCTATATACGAAACTTAACCCTCGGTAGGAATTTTTTGGTCAACCTATCGTCAATGTACGAATTTTAACTCTCGGTGGGCACTTTTTTCTTCAAACTACTGTCAATATTCAAATTTTAACTAATGGTTGAAATCTTTTTGTCAAACAATCGTTAATAAACGAATTTTAATACTAGGTTAGAATTTTTTTCTTCAAACTACCGTCAATGTACGAATTTTAACTCTCGGTGGGAACTTTTTTCTTCAAACCACTGTCAATATTCAAATTTTAACTACTGGTTGGAATCTTTTTGTCAAACAATCGTCAATACACGAATTTTAATACTAGGTTGGAATTTTTTTCTTCAAACTATTGTCAATATTCAAATTTTAACTATAGGTTGGAATCTTTTTGTCAAACAATCGTCAATACACGAATTTTAATACTAGGTTGGAATTTTTTTCTTCAAACTATCGCCTATATACGAAATTTAACTCTAGGTAGGAATTTTTTGGTCAACGTATCGTCAATGTACGAATTTTAACTCTCGGTGGGCACTTTTTCCTTCAAACTACTGTCAATATTCAAATTTTAACTATTGGTTGGAATCTTTTTGTCAAACAATCGTCAATACACGAATTTTAATACTAGGTTGGAATTTTTTTCTTCAAACTATAGCCTATATACGAAATTTAACTCTAGGTAGGAATTTTTTGGTCAACGTATCGTCAATGTACGAATTTTAACTCTCGGTGTGCACTTTTTCCTTCAAACTACTGTCAATATTCAAATTTTAACTATTGGTTGGAATCTTTTTGTCAAACAATCGTCAATACACGAATTTTAATACTAGGTTGGAATATTTTTCTTCAAACTATCGCCTATATACGAAATTTAACTCTCGGTGGGAATTTTTTGGTCAACCTATCGACAATGTACGAATTTTAACTCTTGGTGGGCACTTTTTTCTTCAAACTACTGTCAATATTCAAATTTTAACTAATGGTTGAAATCTTTTTGTCAGACAATCGTCAATAAACGAATTTTAATACTAGGTTGGAATTTTTTTCTTCAAACTATCGCCTATATACGAAACTTAACCCTCGGTAGGAATTTTTTGGTCAACCTATCGTCAATGTACGAATTTTAACTCTCGGTGGGAACTTTTTTCTTCAAACCACTGTCAATATTCAAATTTTAACTACTGGTTGGAATCTTTTTGTCAAACAATCGTCAATACACGAATTTTAATACTAGGTTGGAATTTTTTTCTTCAAACTATTGTCAATATTCAAATTTTAACTATTGGTTGGAATATTTTTGTCAAATAATCGTCAATACACGAATTTTAATACTAGGTTGGAATTTTTTTCTTCAAACTATCGCCAATATACGAAATTTAACTCTAGGTAGGAATTTTTTGGTCAACGTATCGTCAATGTACGAATTTTAACTCTAGGTGGGAACTTTTTTCTTCAAACTACTGTCAATATTCAAATTTTAACAATTGGTTGGAATCTTTTTGTCAAACAATCGTCAATACACGAATTTTAATACTAGGTTGGAATTTTTTTCTTCAAACTATCGCCTATATACGAAATTTAACTCTCGGTAGGAATTTTTTGGTCAACCTATCGTCAATGTACGAATTTTAACTCTCGGTGGGAACTTTTTTCTTCAAACTACTGTCAATATTCAAATTTTAACTAATGGTTGAAATCTTTTTGTCAAACAATCGTTAATAAACGAATTTTAATACTAGGTTAGAATTTTTTTCTTCAAACTACCGTCAATGTACGAATTTTAACTCTCGGTGGGAACTTTTTTCTTCAAACCACTGTCAATATTCAAATTTTAACTACTGGTTGGAATCTTTTTGTCAAACAATCGTCAATACACGAATTTTAATACTAGGTTGGAATTTTTTTCTTCAAACTATTGTCAATATTCAAATTTTAACTATTGGTTGGAATCTTTTTGTCAAACAATCGTCAATACACGAATTTTAATACTAGGTTGGAATTTTTTTCTTCAAACTGTCGCCAATATACGAAATTTAACTCTAGGTAGGAATTTTTTGGTCAACGTATCGTCAATGTACGAATTTTAACTCTCGGTGGGAACTTTTTTCTTCAAACTACTGTCAATATTCAAATTTTAACAATTGGTTGGAATCTTTTTGTCAAACAATCGTCAATACACGAATTTTAATACTAGGTTGGAATTTTTTTCTTCAAACTATCGCCTATATACGAAATTTAACTCTCGGTAGGAATTTTTTGGTCAACCTATCGTCAATGTACGAATTTTAACTCTCGGTGGGAACTTTTTTCTTCAAACTACTGCCAATATTCAAATCTTAACTAATGGTTGAAATCTTTTTGTCAAACAATCGTCAATAAACCAATTCTAATACTAGGTTGGAATTTTTTTCTTCAAACTATCGTCAATATACGAAATTTAACTCTCGGTGGGAATTTTTTGGTCAAACTATCGCCAATGTACGAATTTTAACTCTGGATGGGTACTTTTTCTTCAAACTACTATGAATTCTCAAATTTTAACTATTGTTTGGAATCTTTTTGTCAGACAATTGTCAATACACGAATTTTAATAATAGGTTGGAATTTTTTTCTTCAAACTATCGCCTATATACGAAATTTAACTCTAGGTGGGAATTTTTTGGTCAACCTATCGTCAATGTACGAATTTTAACTCTCGGTGGGCACTTTTTTCTTCAAACTACTGTCATTATTCAAATTTTAACTATTGGTTGGTATCTTTTTGTCAAACAATCGTCAATACACGAATTTTAATACTAGGTTGGAATTTTTTTCTTCAAACTATCGCCTATATACGAAACTTAACTCTCGGTAGGAATTTTTTGGTCAACCTATCGTCAATGTACGAATTTTAACTCTCGGTGGGCACTTTTTTCTTCAAACTACTGTCAATACTCAAATCCTAACTAATGGTTGAAATCTTTTTGTCAGACAATCGTCAATAAACGAATTTTAATACTAGGTTGGAATTTTTTTCTTCAAACTATCGCCTATATACGAAATTTAACTCTGGGTGGGAATTTTTTGGTCAACCTATCGTCAATGTACGAATTTTAAGTTTTGGTGGGCACTTTTTTCTTCAAACTACTGTCAATATTCAAACTTTAACTAATGGTTGGAATCATTTTGTCAAACAATCGTCAATACACGAATTTTAATACTAGGTTGGAATTTTTTCTTCAAACTATCGCCTATATACGAAATTTAACTCACGGTGGGAATTTTTTGGTAAACCTATCGTCAATGTACGAATTTTAACTCTCGGTGGGAACTTTTTTATTCAAACTACTGTCAATATTCAAATTTTAACTAATGGTTGAAATCTTTTTGTTAAACAATCGTCAATAAACGAATTTTAATACTAGGTTAGAATTTTTTTCTTCAAACTACCGTCAATGTACGAATTTTAACTCTCGTTGGGAACTTTTTTCTTCAAACTACTGTCAATATTCAAATTTTAACTCCTGGTTGGAATCTTTTTGTCAAACAATCGTCAATACACGAATTTTAATACTAGGTTGGAATTTTTTTCTTCAAACTATTGTCAATACTCAAATTTTAACTAATGGTTGAAATCTTTTTGTCAGACAATCGTCAATAAACGAATTTTAATACTAGGTTGGAATTTTTTTCTTCAAACTATCGCCTATATACGAAACTTAACTGTCGGTAGGAATTTTTTGGTCAACCTATCGTCAATGTATGAATTTTAACTCTCGGTGGGCACTTTTTCCTTCAAACTACTGTCAATATTCAAATTTTAACTAATGGTTGAAATCTTTTTGTCAAACAATCCTCAATAAACCAATTTTAATACTAGGTTGGAATTTTTGTCTTCAAACTATCGTCAATATACGAAATTTAACTCTCGGTGGGAATTTTTTGGTCAAACTATCGCCAATGTACGAATTTTAACTCTCGATGGGCACTTTTTCTTCAAACTACTATGAATACTCAAATTTTAACTATTGTTTGGAATCTTTTTGTCAGACAATCGTCAATACACGAATTTTAATAATAGGTTGGAATTTTTTTCTTCAAACAATCGCCTATATACGAAATTTAACTCTCGGTGGGAATTTTTTGGTCAACCTATCGTCAATGTACGAATTTTAACTCTCGGTGGGCACTTTTTTCTTCAAACTACTGTCATTATTCAAATTTTAACTATTGGTTGGAATCTTTTTGTCAAACAATCGTCAATACACGAATTTTAATACTAGGTTGGAATTTTTTTCTTCAAACTATCGTCAATATACGAAATTTAACTCTCGGTGGGAATTTTTTGGTCAAACTATCGCCAATGTACGAATTTTAACTCTGGATGGGCACTTTTTCTTCAAACTACTATGAATACTCAAATTTTAACTATTGTTTGGAATCTTTTTGTCAGACAATTGTCAATACACGAATTTTAATAATAGGTTGGAATTTTTTTCTTCAAACTATCGCCTATATACGAAATTTAACTCTCGGTGGGAATTTTTTGGTCAACCTATCGTCAATGTACGAATTTTAACTCTCGGTGGGCACTTTTTTCTTCAAACTACTGTCATTATTCAAATTTTAACTATTGGTTGGTATCTTTTTGTCAAACAATCGTCAATACACGAATTTTAATACTAGGTTGGAATTTTTTTCTTCAAACTATCGCCTATATACGAAACTTAACTCTCGGTAGGAATTTTTTGGTCAACCTATCGTCAATGTACGAATTTTAACTCTCGGTGGGAACTTTTTTCTTCAAACTACTGTCAATATTCAAATTTTAACTATTGGTTGGAATCTTTTTGTCAAACAATCGTCAATACACGAATTTTAATACTAGGTTGGAATTTTTTTCTTGAAACTATCGCCTATATACGAAATTTGACTCTCGGTGGCAATTTTTTGGTCAACCTATCGACAATGTACGAATTTTAACTCTTGGTGGGCACTTTTTTCTTCAAACTACTGTCAATACTCAAATCTTAACTAATGGTTGAAATCTTTTTGTCAGACAATCGTCAATAAACGAATTTTAATACTAGGTTGGAATTTTTTTCTTCAAACTATCGCCTATATACGAAATTTAACTCTGGGTGGGAATTTTTTGGTCAACCTATCGTCAATTTACGAATTTTAAGTTTTGGTGGGCACTTTTCTCTTCAAACTACTGTCAATATTCAAACTTTAACTAATGGTTGAAATCTTTTTGTCAAACAATCGTTAATAAACGAATTTTAATACTAGGTTAGAATTTTTTTCTTCAAACTACCGTCAATGTACGAATTTTAACTCTCGGTGGGAACTTTTTTCTTCAAACCACTGTCAATATTCAAATTTTAACTACTGGTTGGAATCTTTTTGTCAAACAATCGTCAATACACGAATTTTAATACTAGGTTGGAATTTTTTTCTTCAAACTATTGTCAATATTCAAATTTTAACTATAGGTTGGAATCTTTTTGTCAAACAATCGTCAATACACGAATTTTAATACTAGGTTGGAATTTTTTTCTTCAAACTATCGCCTATATACGAAATTTAACTCTAGGTAGGAATTTTTTGGTCAACGTATCGTCAATGTACGAATTTTAACTCTCGGTGGGCACTTTTTCCTTCAAACTACTGTCAATATTCAAATTTTAACTATTGGTTGGAATCTTTTTGTCAAACAATCGTCAATACACGAATTTTAATACTAGGTTGGAATTTTTTTCTTCAAACTATAGCCTATATACGAAATTTAACTCTAGGTAGGAATTTTTTGGTCAACGTATCGTCAATGTACGAATTTTAACTCTCGGTGTGCACTTTTTCCTTCAAACTACTGTCAATATTCAAATTTTAACTATTGGTTGGAATCTTTTTGTCAAACAATCGTCAATACACGAATTTTAATACTAGGTTGGAATATTTTTCTTCAAACTATCGCCTATATACGAAATTTAACTCTCGGTGGGAATTTTTTGGTCAACCTATCGACAATGTACGAATTTTAACTCTTGGTGGGCACTTTTTTCTTCAAACTACTGTCAATATTCAAATTTTAACTAATGGTTGAAATCTTTTTGTCAGACAATCGTCAATAAACGAATTTTAATACTAGGTTGGAATTTTTTTCTTCAAACTATCGCCTATATACGAAACTTAACCCTCGGTAGGAATTTTTTGGTCAACCTATCGTCAATGTACGAATTTTAACTCTCGGTGGGCACTTTTTTCTTCAAACTACTGTCAATATTCAAATTTTAACTAATGGTTGAAATCTTTTTGTCAAACAATCGTTAATAAACGAATTTTAATACTAGGTTAGAATTTTTTTCTTCAAACTACCGTCAATGTACGAATTTTAACTCTCGGTGGGAACTTTTTTCTTCAAACCACTGTCAATATTCAAATTTTAACTACTGGTTGGAATCTTTTTGTCAAACAATCGTCAATACACGAATTTTAATACTAGGTTGGAATTTTTTTCTTCAAACTATTGTCAATATTCAAATTTTAACTATTGGTTGGAATATTTTTGTCAAATAATCGTCAATACACGAATTTTAATACTAGGTTGGAATTTTTTTCTTCAAACTATCGCCAATATACGAAATTTAACTCTAGGTAGGAATTTTTTGGTCAACGTATCGTCAATGTACGAATTTTAACTCTAGGTGGGAACTTTTTTCTTCAAACTACTGTCAATATTCAAATTTTAACAATTGGTTGGAATCTTTTTGTCAAACAATCGTCAATACACGAATTTTAATACTAGGTTGGAATTTTTTTCTTCAAACTATCGCCTATATACGAAATTTAACTCTCGGTAGGAATTTTTTGGTCAACCTATCGTCAATGTACGAATTTTAACTCTCGGTGGGAACTTTTTTCTTCAAACTACTGTCAATATTCAAATTTTAACTAATGGTTGAAATCTTTTTGTCAAACAATCGTCAATAAACCAATTCTAATACTAGGTTGGAATTTTTTTCTTCAAACTATCGTCAATATACGAAATTTAACTCTCGGTGGGAATTTTTTGGTCAAACTATCGCCAATGTACGAATTTTAACTCTGGATGGGAACTTTTTCTTCAAACTACTATGAATACTCAAATTTTAACTATTGTTTGGAATCTTTTTGTCAGACAATTGTCAATACACGAATTTTAATAATAGGTTGGAATTTTTTTCTTCAAACTATCGCCTATATACGAAATTCAACTCTCGGTGGGAATTTTTTGGTCAACCTATCGTCAATGTACGAATTTTAACTCTCGGTGGGCACTTTTTTCTTCAAACTACTGTCATTATTCAAATTTTAACTATTGGTTGGTATCTTTTTGTCAAACAATCGTCAATACACGAATTTTAATACTAGGTTGGAATTTTTTTCTTCAAACTATCGCCTATATACGAAACTTAACTCTCGGTAGGAATTTTTTGGTCAACCTATCGTCAATGTACGAATTTTAACTCTCGGTGGGAACTTTTTTCTTCAAACTACTGTCAATATTCAAATTTTAACTATTGGTTGGAATCTTTTTGTCAAACAATCGTCAATAAACGAATTTTAATACTAGGTTGGAATTTTTTTCTTCAAACTATCGCCTATATACGAAATTTAACTCTGGGTGGGAATTTTTTGGTCAACCTATCGTCAATGTACGAATTTTAAGTTTTGGTGGGCACTTTTTTCTTCAAACTACTGTCAATATTCAAACTTTAACTAATGGTTGGAATCTATTTGTCAAACAATCGTCAATACACGAATTTTAATACTAGGTTGGAATTTTTTCTTCAAACTATCGCCTATATACGAAATTTAACTCACGGTGGGAATTTTTTGGTCAACCTATCGTCAATGTACGAATTTTAACTCTCGGTGGGAACTTTTTTCTTCAAACTACTGTCAATATTCAAATTTTAACTAATGGTTGAAATCTTTTTGTCAAACAATCGTCAATAAACCAATTCTAATACTAGGTTGGAATTTTTTTCTTCAAACTATCGTCAATATACGAAATTTAACTCTCGGTGGGAATTTTTTGGTCAAACTATCGCCAATGTACGAATTTTAACTCTGGATGGGAACTTTTTCTTCAAACTACTATGAATACTCAAATTTTAACTATTGTTTGGAATCTTTTTGTCAGACAATTGTCAATACACGAATTTTAATAATAGGTTGGAATTTTTTTCTTCAAACTATCGCCTATATACGAAATTTAACTCTCGGTGGGAATTTTTTGGTCAACGTATCGTCAATGTACGAATTTTAACTCTCGGTGGGCACTTTTTCCTTCAAACTACTGTCAATATTCAAATTTTAACTATTGGTTGGAATCTTTTTGTCAAACAATCGTCAATACACGAATTTTAATACTAGGTTGGAATTTTTTTCTTCAAACTATAGCCTATATACGAAATTTAACTCTAGGTAGGAATTTTTTGGTCAACGTATCGTCAATGTACGAATTTTAAATCTCGGTGTGCACTTTTTCCTTCAAACTACTGTCAATATTCAAATTTTAACTATTGGTTGGAATCTTTTTGTCAAACAATCGTCAATACACGAATTTTAATACTAGGTTTGAATTTTTTTCTTCAAACTATCGCCTATATACGAAATTTAACTCTCGGTGGGAATTTTTTGGTCAACCTATCGACAATGTACGAATTTTAACTCTTGGTGGGCACTTTTTTCTTCAAACTACTGTCAATATTCAAATTTTAACTAATGGTTGAAATCTTTTTGTTAGACAATCGTCAATAAACGAATTTTAATACTAGGTTGGAATTTTTTTCTTCAACCTATCGCCTATATACGAAACTTAACCCTCGGTAGGAATTTTTTGGTCAACCTATCGTCAATGTACGAATTTTAACTCTCGGTGGGCACTTTTTTCTTCAAACTACTGTCAATATTCAAATTTTAACTAATGGTTGAAATCTTTTTGTCAAACAATCGTTAATAAACGAATTTTAATACTAGGTTAGAATTTTTTTCTTCAAACTACCGTCAATGTACGAATTTTAACTCTCGGTGGGAACTTTTTTCTTCAAACCACTGTCAATATTCAAATTTTAACTACTGGTTGGAATCTTTTTGTCAAACAATCGTCAATACACGAATTTTAATACTAGGTTGGAATTTTTTTCTTCAAACTATTGTCAATATTCAAATTTTAACTATTGGTTGGAATCTTTTTGTCAAACAATCGTCAATACACGAATTTTAATACTAGGTTGGAATTTTTTTCTTCAAACTATCGCCAATATACGAAATTTAACTCTAGGTAGGAATTTTTTGGTCAACGTATCGTCAATGTACGAATTTTAACTCTCGGTGGGAACTTTTTTCTTCAAACTACTGTCAATATTCAAATTTTAACAATTGGTTGGAATCTTTTTGTTAAACAATCGTCAATACACGAATTTTAATACTAGGTTGGAATTTTTTTCTTCAAACTATCGCCTATATACGAAATTTAACTCTCGGTAGGAATTTTTTGGTCAACCTATCGTCAATGTACGAATTTTAACTCTCGGTGGGAACTTTTTTCTTCAAACTACTGTCAATATTCAAATTTTAACTAATGGTTGAAATCTTTTTGTCAAACAATCGTCAATAAACCAATTCTAATACTAGGTTGGAATTTTTTTCTTCAAACTATCGTCAATATACGAAATTTAACTCTCGGTGGGAATTTTTTGGTCAAACTATCGCCAATGTACGAATTTTAACTCTGGATGGGCACTTTTTCTTCAAACTACTATGAATACTCAAATTTTAACTATTGTTTGGAATCTTTTTGTCAGACAATTGTCAATACACGAATTTTAATAATAGGTTGGAATTTTTTTCTTCAAACTATCGCCTATATACGAAATTCAACTCTCGGTGGGAATTTTTTGGTCAACCTATCGTCAATGTACGAATTTTAACTCTCGGTGGGCACTTTTTTCTTCAAACTACTGTCATTATTCAAATTTTAACTATTGGTTGGTATCTTTTTGTCAAACAATCGTCAATACACGAATTTTAATACTAGGTTGGAATTTTTTTCTTCAAACTATCGCCTATATACGAAACTTAACTCTCGGTAGGAATTTTTTGGTCAACCTATCGTCAATGTACGAATTTTAACTCTCGGTGGGAACTTTTTTCTTCAAACTACTGTCAATATTCAAATTTTAACTATTGGTTGGAATCTTTTTGTCAAACAATCGTCAATAAACGAATTTTAATAATAGGTTGGAATTTTTTTCTTCAAACTATCGCCTATATACGAAATTTAACTCTGGGTGGGAATTTTTTGGTCAACCTATCGTCAATGTACGAATTTTAAGTTTTGGTGGGCACTTTTTTCTTCAAACTACTGTCAATATTCAAACTTTAACTAATGGTTGGAATCTATTTGTCAAACAATCGTCAATACACGAATTTTAATACTAGGTTGGAATTTTTTCTTCAAACTATCGCCTATATACGAAATTTAACTCACGGTGGGAATTTTTTGGTCAACCTATCGTCAATGTACGAATTTTAACTCTCGGTGGGAACTTTTTTCTTCAAACTACTGTCAATATTCAAATTTTAACTAATGGTTGAAATCTTTTTGTCAAACAATCGTTAATAAACGAATTTTAATACTAGGTTAGAATTTTTTTCTTCAAACTACCGTCAATGTACGAATTTTAACTCTCGGTGGGAACTTTTTTCTTCAAACCACTGTCAATATTCAAATTTTAACTACTGGTTGGAATCTTTTTGTCAAACAATCGTCAATACACGAATTTTAATACTAGGTTGGAATTTTTTTCTTCAAACTATTGTCAATATTCAAATTTTAACTATAGGTTGGAATCTTTTTGTCAAACAATCGTCAATACACGAATTTTAATACTAGGTTGGAATTTTTTTCTTCAAACTATCGCCTATATACGAAATTTAACTCTAGGTAGGAATTTTTTGGTCAACGTATCGTCAATGTACGAATTTTAACTCTCGGTGGGCACTTTTTCCTTCAAACTACTGTCAATATTCAAATTTTAAATATTGGTTGGAATCTTTTTGTCAAACAATCGTCAATACACGAATTTTAATACTAGGTTGGAATTTTTTTCTTCAAACTATAGCCTATATACGAAATTTAACTCTAGGTAGGAATTTTTTGGTCAACGTATCGTCAATGTACGAATTTTAAATCTCGGTGTGCACTTTTTCCTTCAAACTACTGTCAATATTCAAATTTTAACTATTGGTTGGAATCTTTTTGTCAAACAATCGTCAATACACGAATTTTAATACTAGGTTGGAATTTTTTTCTTCAAACTATTGTCAATATTCAAATTTTAACTATTGGTTGGAATATTTTTGTCAAACAATCGTCAATACACGAATTTTAATACTAGGTTGGAATTTTTTTCTTCAAACTATCGCCAATATACGAAATTTAACTCTAGGTAGGAATTTTTTGGTCAACGTATCGTCAATGTACGAATTTTAACTCTAGGTGGGAACTTTTTTCTTCAAACTACTGTCAATATTCAAATTTTAACAATTGGTTGGAATCTTTTTGTCAAACAATCGTCAATACACGAATTTTAATACTAGGTTGGAATTTTTTTCTTCAAACTATCGCCTATATACGAAATTTAACTCTCGGTAGGAATTTTTTGGTCAACCTATCGTCAATGTACGAATTTTAACTCTCGGTGGGAACTTTTTTCTTCAAACTACTGTCAATATTCAAATTTTAACTAATGGTTGAAATCTTTTTGTTAAACAATCGTCAATAAACGAATTTTAATACTAGGTTAGAATTTTTTTCTTCAAACTACCGTCAATGTACGAATTTTAACTCTCGTTGGGAACTTTTTTCTTCAAACTACTGTCAATATTCAAATTTTAACTAATGGTTGAAATCTTTTTGTCAGACAATCGTCAATAAACGAATTTTAATACTAGGTTGGAATTTTTTTCTTCAAACTATCGCCTATATACGAAACTTAACCCTCGGTAGGAATTTTTTGGTCAACCTATCGTCAATGTACGAATTTAAACTCTCGGTGGGCACTTTTTTCTTCAAACTACTGTCAATATTCAAATTTTAACTAATGGTTGAAATCTTTTTGTCAAACAATCGTTAATAAACGAATTTTAATACTAGGTTAGAATTTTTTTCTTCAAACTACCGTCAATGTACGAATTTTAACTCTCGGTGGGAACTTTTTTCTTCAAACCACTGTCAATATTCAAATTTTAACTACTGGTTGGAATCTTTTTGTCAAACAATCGTCAATACACGAATTTTAATACTAGGTTGGAATTTTTTTCTTCAAACTATTGTCAATATTCAAATTTTAACTATAGGTTGGAATCTTTTTGTCAAACAATCGTCAATACACGAATTTTAATACTAGGTTGGAATTTTTTTCTTCAAACTATCGCCTATATACGAAATTTAACTCTAGGTAGGAATTTTTTGGTCAACGTATCGTCAATGTACGAATTTTAACTCTCGGTGGGCACTTTTTCCTTCAAACTACTGTCAATATTCAAATTTTAACTATTGGTTGGAATCTTTTTGTCAAACAATCGTCAATACACGAATTTTAATACTAGGTTGGAATTTTTTTCTTCAAACTATAGCCTATATACGAAATTTAACTCTAGGTAGGAATTTTTTGGTCAACGTATCGTCAATGTACGAATTTTAAATCTCGGTGTGCACTTTTTCCTTCAAACTACTGTCAATATTCAAATTTTAACTATTGGTTGGAATCTTTTTGTCAAACAATCGTCAATACACGAATTTTAATACTAGGTTGGAATTTTTTTCTTCAAACTATCGCCTATATACGAAATTTAACTCTCGGTGGGAATTTTTTGGTCAACCTATCGACAATGTACGAATTTTAACTCTTGGTGGGCACTTTTTTCTTCAAACTACTGTCAATATTCAAATTTTAACTAATGGTTGAAATCTTTTTGTCAGACAATCGTCAATAAACGAATTTTAATACTAGGTTGGAATTTTTTTCTTCAAACTATCGCCTATATACGAAACTTAACCCTCGGTAGGAATTTTTTGGTCAACCTATCGTCAATGTACGAATTTTAACTCTCGGTGGGCACTTTTTTCTTCAAACTACTGTCAATATTCAAATTTTAACTAATGGTTGAAATCTTTTTGTCAAACAATCGTTAATAAACGAATTTTAATACTAGGTTAGAATTTTTTTCTTCAAACTACCGTCAATGTACGAATTTTAACTCTCGGTGGGAACTTTTTTCTTCAAACCACTGTCAATATTCAAATTTTAACTACTGGTTGGAATCTTTTTGTCAAACAATCGTCAATACACGAATTTTAATACTAGGTTGGAATTTTTTTCTTCAAACTATTGTCAATATTCAAATTTTAACTATTGGTTGGAATCTTTTTGTCAAACAATCGTCAATACACGAATTTTAATACTAGGTTGGAATTTTTTTCTTCAAACTATAGCCTATATACGAAATTTAACTCTAGGTAGGAATTTTTTGGTCAACGTATCGTCAATGTACGAATTTTAAATCTCGGTGTGCACTTTTTCCTTCAAACTACTGTCAATATTCAAATTTTAACTATTGGTTGGAATCTTTTTGTCAAACAATCGTCAATACACGAATTTTAATACTAGGTTGGAATTTTTTTCTTCAAACTATCGCCTATATACGAAATTTAACTCTCGGTGGGAATTTTTTGGTCAACCTATCGACAATGTACGAATTTTAACTCTTGGTGGGCACTTTTTTCTTCAAACTACTGTCAATATTCAAATTTTAACTAATGGTTGAAATCTTTTTGTCAGACAATCGTCAATAAACGAATTTTAATACTAGGTTGGAATTTTTTTCTTCAAACTATCGCCTATATACGAAACTTAACCCTCGGTAGGAATTTTTTGGTCAACCTATCGTCAATGTACGAATTTTAACTCTCGGTGGGCACTTTTTTCTTCAAACTACTGTCAATATTCAAATTTTAACTAATGGTTGAAATCTTTTTGTCAAACAATCGTTAATAAACGAATTTTAATACTAGGTTACAATTTTTTTCTTCAAACTACCGTCAATGTACGAATTTTAACTCTCGGTGGGAACTTTTTTCTTCAAACCACTGTCAATATTCAAATTTTAACTACTGGTTGGAATCTTTTTGTCAAACAATCGTCAATACACGAATTTTAATACTAGGTTGGAATTTTTTTCTTCAAACTATTGTCAATATTCAAATTTTAACTATAGGTTGGAATCTTTTTGTCAAACAATCGTCAATACACGAATTTTAATACTAGGTTGGAATTTTTTTCTTCAAACTATCGCCTATATACGAAATTTAACTCTAGGTAGGAATTTTTTGGTCAACGTATCGTCAATGTACGAATTTTAACTCTCGGTGGGCACTTTTTCCTTCAAACTACTGTCAATATTCAAATTTTAACTATTGGTTGGAATCTTTTTGTCAAACAATCGTCAATACACGAATTTTAATACTAGGTTGGAATTTTTTTCTTCAAACTATAGCCTATATACGAAATTTAACTCTAGGTAGGAATTTTTTGGTCAACGTATCGTCAATGTACGAATTTTAAATCTCGGTGTGCACTTTTTCCTTCAAACTACTGTCAATATTCAAATTTTAACTATTGGTTGGAATCTTTTTGTCAAACAATCGTCAATACACGAATTTTAATACTAGGTTGGAATTTTTTTCTTCAAACTATCGCCTATATACGAAATTTAACTCTCGGTGGGAATTTTTTGGTCAACCTATCGACAATGTACGAATTTTAACTCTTGGTGGGCACTTTTTTCTTCAAACTACTGTCAATATTCAAATTTTAACTAATGGTTGAAATCTTTTTGTCAGACAATCGTCAATAAACGAATTTTAATACTAGGTTGGAATTTTTTTCTTCAAACTATCGCCTATATACGAAACTTAACCCTCGGTAGGAATTTTTTGGTCAACCTATCGTCAATGTACGAATTTAAACTCTCGGTGGGCACTTTTTTCTTCAAACTACTGTCAATATTCAAATTTTAACTAATGGTTGAAATCTTTTTGTCAAACAATCGTTAATAAACGAATTTTAATACTAGGTTAGAATTTTTTTCTTCAAACTACCGTCAATGTACGAATTTTAACTCTCGGTGGGAACTTTTTTCTTCAAACCACTGTCAATATTCAAATTTTAACTACTGGTTGGAATCTTTTTGTCAAACAATCGTCAATACACGAATTTTAATACTAGGTTGGAATTTTTTTCTTCAAACTATTGTCAATATTCAAATTTTAACTATAGGTTGGAATCTTTTTGTCAAACAATCGTCAATACACGAATTTTAATACTAGGTTGGAATTTTTTTCTTCAAACTATCGCCTATATACGAAATTTAACTCTAGGTAGGAATTTTTTGGTCAACGTATCGTCAATGTACGAATTTTAACTCTCGGTGGGCACTTTTTCCTTCAAACTACTGTCAATATTCAAATTTTAACTATTGGTTGGAATCTTTTTGTCAAACAATCGTCAATACACGAATTTTAATACTAGGTTGGAATTTTTTTCTTCAAACTATAGCCTATATACGAAATTTAACTCTAGGTAGGAATTTTTTGGTCAACGTATCGTCAATGTACGAATTTTAAATCTCGGTGTGCACTTTTTCCTTCAAACTACTGTCAATATTCAAATTTTAACTATTGGTTGGAATCTTTTTGTCAAACAATCGTCAATACACGAATTTTAATACTAGGTTGGAATTTTTTTCTTCAAACTATCGCCTATATACGAAATTTAACTCTCGGTGGGAATTTTTTGGTCAACCTATCGACAATGTACGAATTTTAACTCTTGGTGGGCACTTTTTTCTTCAAACTACTGTCAATATTCAAATTTTAACTAATGGTTGAAATCTTTTTGTCAGACAATCGTCAATAAACGAATTTTAATACTAGGTTGGAATTTTTTTCTTCAAACTATCGCCTATATACGAAACTTAACCCTCGGTAGGAATTTTTTGGTCAACCTATCGTCAATGTACGAATTTTAACTCTCGGTGGGCACTTTTTTCTTCAAACTACTGTCAATATTCAAATTTTAACTAATGGTTGAAATCTTTTTGTCAAACAATCGTTAATAAACGAATTTTAATACTAGGTTAGAATTTTTTTCTTCAAACTACCGTCAATGTACGAATTTTAACTCTCGGTGGGAACTTTTTTCTTCAAACCACTGTCAATATTCAAATTTTAACTACTGGTTGGAATCTTTTTGTCAAACAATCGTCAATACACGAATTTTAATACTAGGTTGGAATTTTTTTCTTCAAACTATTGTCAATATTCAAATTTTAACTATTGGTTGGAATCTTTTTGTCAAACAATCGTCAATACACGAATTTTAATACTAGGTTGGAATTTTTTTCTTCAAACTATAGCCTATATACGAAATTTAACTCTAGGTAGGAATTTTTTGGTCAACGTATCGTCAATGTACGAATTTTAAATCTCGGTGTGCACTTTTTCCTTCAAACTACTGTCAATATTCAAATTTTAACTATTGGTTGGAATCTTTTTGTCAAACAATCGTCAATACACGAATTTTAATACTAGGTTGGAATTTTTTTCTTCAAACTATCGCCTATATACGAAATTTAACTCTCGGTGGGAATTTTTTGGTCAACCTATCGACAATGTACGAATTTTAACTCTTGGTGGGCACTTTTTTCTTCAAACTACTGTCAATATTCAAATTTTAACTAATGGTTGAAATCTTTTTGTCAGACAATCGTCAATAAACGAATTTTAATACTAGGTTGGAATTTTTTTCTTCAAACTATCGCCTATATACGAAACTTAACCCTCGGTAGGAATTTTTTGGTCAACCTATCGTCAATGTACGAATTTTAACTCTCGGTGGGCACTTTTTTCTTCAAACTACTGTCAATATTCAAATTTTAACTAATGGTTGAAATCTTTTTGTCAAACAATCGTTAATAAACGAATTTTAATACTAGGTTAGAATTTTTTTCTTCAAACTACCGTCAATGTACGAATTTTAACTCTCGGTGGGAACTTTTTTCTTCAAACCACTGTCAATATTCAAATTTTAACTACTGGTTGGAATCTTTTTGTCAAACAATCGTCAATACACGAATTTTAATACTAGGTTGGAATTTTTTTCTTCAAACTATTGTCAATATTCAAATTTTAACTATAGGTTGGAATCTTTTTGTCAAACAATCGTCAATACACGAATTTTAATACTAGGTTGGAATTTTTTTCTTCAAACTATCGCCTATATACGAAATTTAACTCTAGGTAGGAATTTTTTGGTCAACGTATCGTCAATGTACGAATTTTAACTCTCGGTGGGCACTTTTTCCTTCAAACTACTGTCAATATTCAAATTTTAACTATTGGTTGGAATCTTTTTGTCAAACAATCGTCAATACACGAATTTTAATACTAGGTTGGAATTTTTTTCTTCAAACTATAGCCTATATACGAAATTTAACTCTAGGTAGGAATTTTTTGGTCAACGTATCGTCAATGTACGAATTTTAAATCTCGGTGTGCACTTTTTCCTTCAAACTACTGTCAATATTCAAATTTTAACTATTGGTTGGAATCTTTTTGTCAAACAATCGTCAATACACGAATTTTAATACTAGGTTGGAATTTTTTTCTTCAAACTATCGCCTATATACGAAATTTAACTCTCGGTGGGAATTTTTTGGTCAACCTATCGACAATGTACGAATTTTAACTCTTGGTGGGCACTTTTTTCTTCAAACTACTGTCAATATTCAAATTTTAACTAATGGTTGAAATCTTTTTGTCAGACAATCGTCAATAAACGAATTTTAATACTAGGTTGGAATTTTTTTCTTCAAACTATCGCCTATATACGAAACTTAACCCTCGGTAGGAATTTTTTGGTCAACCTATCGTCAATGTACGAATTTTAACTCTCGGTGGGCACTTTTTTCTTCAAACTACTGTCAATATTCAAATTTTAACTAATGGTTGAAATCTTTTTGTCAAACAATCGTTAATAAACGAATTTTAATACTAGGTTAGAATTTTTTTCTTCAAACTACCGTCAATGTACGAATTTTAACTCTCGGTGGGAACTTTTTTCTTCAAACCACTGTCAATATTCAAATTTTAACTACTGGTTGGAATCTTTTTGTCAAACAATCGTCAATACACGAATTTTAATACTAGGTTGGAATTTTTTTCTTCAAACTATTGTCAATATTCAAATTTTAACTATTGGTTGGAATCTTTTTGTCAAACAATCGTCAATACACGAATTTTAATACTAGGTTGGAATTTTTTTCTTCAAACTATAGCCTATATACGAAATTTAACTCTAGGTAGGAATTTTTTGGTCAACGTATCGTCAATGTACGAATTTTAAATCTCGGTGTGCACTTTTTCCTTCAAACTACTGTCAATATTCAAATTTTAACTATTGGTTGGAATCTTTCTGTCAAACAATCGTCAATACACGAATTTTAATACTAGGTTGGAATTTTTTTCTTCAAACTATCGCCTATATACGAAATTTAACTCTCGGTGGGAATTTTTTGGTCAACCTATCGACAATGTACGAATTTTAACTCTTGGTGGGCACTTTTTTCTTCAAACTACTGTCAATATTCAAATTTTAACTAATGGTTGAAATCTTTTTGTCAGACAATCGTCAATAAACGAATTTTAATACTAGGTTGGAATTTTTTTCTTCAAACTATCGCCTATATACGAAACTTAACCCTCGGTAGGAATTTTTTGGTCAACCTATCGTCAATGTACGAATTTTAACTCTCGGTGGGCACTTTTTTCTTCAAACTACTGTCAATATTCAAATTTTAACTAATGGTTGAAATCTTTTTGTCAAACAATCGTTAATAAACGAATTTTAATACTAGGTTAGAATTTTTTTCTTCAAACTACCGTCAATGTACGAATTTTAACTCTCGGTGGGAACTTTTTTCTTCAAACCACTGTCAATATTCAAATTTTAACTACTGGTTGGAATCTTTTTGTCAAACAATCGTCAATACACGAATTTTAATACTAGGTTGGAATTTTTTTCTTCAAACTATTGTCAATATTCAAATTTTAACTATTGGTTGGAATCTTTTTGTCAAACAATCGTCAATACACGAATTTTAATACTAGGTTGGAATTTTTTTCTTCAAACTATCGCCAATATACGAAATTTAACTCCAGGTAGGAATTTTTTGGTCAACGTATCGTCAATGTACGAATTTTAACTCTCGGTGGGAACTTTTTTCTTCAAACTACTGTCAATATTCAAATTTTAACAATTGGTTGGAATCTTTTTGTCAAACAATCGTCAATACACGAATTTTAATACTAGGTTGGAATTTTTTTCTTCAAACTATCGCCTATATACGAAATTTAACTCTCGGTAGGAATTTCTTGGTCAACCTATCGTCAATGTACGAATTTTAACTCTCGGTGGGAACTTTTTTCTTCAAACTACTGTCAATATTCAAATTTTAACTAATGGTTGAAATCTTTTTGTCAAACAATCGTCAATAAACCAATTCTAATACTAGGTTGGAATTTTTTTCTTCAAACTATCGTCAATATACGAAATTTAACTCTCGGTGGGAATTTTTTGGTCAAACTATCGCCAATGTACGAATTTTAACTCTGGATGGGCACTTTTTCTTCAAACCACTATGAATACTCAAATTTTAACTATTGTTTGGAATCTTTTTGTCAGACAATTGTCAATACACGAATTTTAATAATAGGTTGGAATTTTTTTCTTCAAACTATCGCCTATATACGAAATTTAACTCTCGGTGGGAATTTTTTGGTCAACCTATCGTCAATGTACGAATTCTAACTCTCGGTGGGCACTTTTTTCTTCAAACTACTGTCATTATTCAAATTTTAACTATTGGTTGGTATCTTTTTGTCAAACAATCGTCAATACACGAATTTTAATACTAGGTTGGAATTTTTTTCTTCAAACTATCGCCTATATACGAAACTTAACTCTCGGTAGGAATTTTTTGGTCAACCTATCGTCAATGTACGAATTTTAACTCTCGGTGGGAACTTTTTTCTTCAAACTACTGTCAATATTCAAATTTTAACTATTGGTTGGAATCTTTTTGTCAAACAATCGTCAATACACGAATTTTAATACTAGGTTGGAATTTTTTTCTTGAAACTATCGCCTATATACGAAATTTGACTCTCGGTGTCAATTTTTTGGTCAACCTATCGACAATGTACGAATTTTAACTCTTGGTGGGCACTTTTTTCTTCAAACTACTGTCAATACTCAAATCTTAACTAATGGTTGAAATCTTTTTGTCAGACAATCGTCAATAAACGAATTTTAATACTAGGTTGGAATTTTTTCTTCAAACTATCGCCTATATACGAAATTTAACTCACGGTGGGAATTTTTTGGTCAACCTATCGTCAATGTACGAATTTTAACTCTCGGTGGGAACTTTTTTCTTCAAACTACTGTCAATATTCAAATTTTAACTAATGGTTGAAATCTTTTTGTTAAACAATCGTCAATAAACGAATTTTAATACTAGGTTAGAATTTTTTTCTTCAAACTACCGTCAATGTACGAATTTTAACTCTCGTTGGGAACTTTTTTCTTCAAACTACTGTCAATATTCAAATTTTAACTAATGGTTGAAATCTTTTTGTCAGACAATCGTCAATAAACGAATTTTAATACTAGGTTGGAATTTTTTTCTTCAAACTATCGCCTATATACGAAACTTAACCCTCGGTAGGAATTTTTTGGTCAACCTATCGTCAATGTACGAATTTTAACTCTCGGTGGACACTTTTTTCTTCAAACTACTGTCAATATTCAAATTTTAACTAATGGTTGAAATCTTTTTGTCAAACAATCGTTAATAAACGAATTTTAATACTAGGTTAGAATTTTTTTCTTCAAACTACCGTCAATGTACGAATTTTAACTCTCGGTGGGAACTTTTTTCTTCAAACTATTGTCAATATTCAAATTTTAACTATAGGTTGGAATCTTTTTGTCAAACAATCGTCAATACACGAATTTTAATACTAGGTTGGAATTTTTTTCTTCAAACTATCGCCTATATACGAAATTTAACTCTAGGTAGGAATTTTTTGGTCAACGTATCGTCAATGTACGAATTTTAACTCTCGGTGGGCACTTTTTCCTTCAAACTACTGTCAATATTCAAATTTTAACTATTGGTTGGAATCTTTTTGTCAAACAATCGTCAATACACGAATTTTAATACTAGGTTGGAATTTTTTTCTTCAAACTATAGCCTATATACGAAATTTAACTCTAGGTAGGAATTTTTTGGTCAACGTATCGTCAATGTACGAATTTTAACTCTCGGTGTGCACTTTTTCCTTCAAACTACTGTCAATATTCAAATTTTAACTATTGGTTGGAATCTTTTTGTCAAACAATCGTCAATACACGAATTTTAATACTAGGTTGGAATATTTTTCTTCAAACTATCGCCTATATACGAAATTTAACTCTCGGTGGGAATTTTTTGGTCAACCTATCGACAATGTACGAATTTTAACTCTTGGTGGGCACTTTTTTCTTCAAACTACTGTCAATATTCAAATTTTAACTAATGGTTGAAATCTTTTTGTCAGACAATCGTCAATAAACGAATTTTAATACTAGGTTGGAATTTTTTTCTTCAAACTATCGCCTATATACGAAACTTAACCCTCGGTAGGAATTTTTTGGTCAACCTATCGTCAATGTACGAATTTTAACTCTCGGTGGGCACTTTTTTCTTCAAACTACTGTCAATATTCAAATTTTAACTAATGGTTGAAATCTTTTTGTCAAACAATCGTTAATAAACGAATTTTAATACTAGGTTAGAATTTTTTTCTTCAAACTACCGTCAATGTACGAATTTTAACTCTCGGTGGGAACTTTTTTCTTCAAACCACTGTCAATATTCAAATTTTAACTACTGGTTGGAATCTTTTTGTCAAACAATCGTCAATACACGAATTTTAATACTAGGTTGGAATTTTTTTCTTCAAACTATTGTCAATATTCAAATTTTAACTATTGGTTGGAATATTTTTGTCAAACAATCGTCAATACACGAATTTTAATACTAGGTTGGAATTTTTTTCTTTAAACTATCGCCAATATACGAAATTTAACTCTAGGTAGGAATTTTTTGGTCAACGTATCGTCAATGTACGAATTTTAACTCTAGGTGGGAACTTTTTTCTTCAAACTACTGTCAATATTCAAATTTTAACAATTGGTTGGAATCTTTTTGTCAAACAATCGTCAATACACGAATTTTAATACTAGGTTGGAATTTTTTTCTTCAAACTATCGCCTATATACGAAATTTAACTCTCGGTAGGAATTTTTTGGTCAACCTATCGTCAATGTACGAATATTAACTCTCGGTGGGAACTTTTTTCTTCAAACTACTGTCAATATTCAAATTTTAACTAATGGTTGAAATCTTTTTGTCAAACAATCGTCAATAAACCAATTCTAATACTAGGTTGGAATTTTTTTCTTCAAACAATCGTCAATCTACGAAATTTAACTCTCGGTGGGTATTTTTTGGTCAAACTATCGCCAATGTACGAATTTTAACTCTGGATGGGAACTTTTTCTTCAAACTACTATGAATACTCAAATTTTAACTATTGTTTGGAATCTTTTTGTCAGACAATTGTCAATACACGAATTTTAATAATAGGTTGGAATTTTTTTCTTCAAACTATCGCCTATATACGAAATTTAACTCTCGGTGGGAATTTTTTGGTCAACCTATCGTCAATGTACGAATTTTAACTCTCGGTGGGCACTTTTTTCTTCAAACTACTGTCATTATTCAAATTTTAACTATTGGTTGGTATCTTTTTGTCAAACAATCGTCAATACACGAATTTTAATACTAGGTTGGAATTTTTTTCTTCAAACTATCGCCTATATACGAAACTTAACTCTCGGTAGGAATTTTTTGGTCAACCTATCGTCAATGTACGAATTTTAACTCTCGGTGGGAACTTTTTTCTTCAAACTACTGTCAATATTCAAATTTTAACTATTGGTTGGAATCTTTTTGTCAAACAATCGTCAATACACGAATTTTAATACTAGGTTGGAATTTTTTTCTTGAAACTATCGCCTATATACGAAATTTGACTCTCGGTGGGAATTTTTTGGTCAACCTATCGACAATGTACGAATTTTAACTCTTGGTGGGCACTTTTTTCTTCAAACTACTGTCAATACTCAAATCTTAACTAATGGTTGAAATCTTTTTGTCAGACAATCGTCAATAAACGAATTTTAATACTAGGTTGGAATTTTTTTCTTCAAACTACCGTCAATGTACGAATTTTAACTCTCGTTGGGAACTTTTTTCTTCAAACTACTGTCAATATTCAAATTTTAACTAATGGTTGAAATCTTTTTGTCAGACAATCGTCAATAAACGAATTTTAATACTAGGTTGGAATTTTTTTCTTCAAACTATCGCCTATATACGAAACTTAACCCTCGGTAGGAATTTTTTGGTCAACCTATCGTCAATGTACGAATTTTAACTCTCGGTGGGCACTTTTTTCTTCAAACTACTGTCAATATTCAAATTTTAACTAATGGTTGAAATCTTTTTGTCAAACAATCGTTAATAAACGAATTTTAATACTAGGTTAGAATTTTTTTCTTCAAACTACCGTCAATGTACGAATTTTAACTCTCGGTGGGAACTTTTTTCTTCAAACCACTGTCAATATTCAAATTTTAACTACTGGTTGGAATCTTTTTGTCAAACAATCGTCAATACACGAATTTTAATACTAGGTTGGAATTTTTTTCTTCAAACTATTGTCAATATTCAAATTTTAACTATAGGTTGGAATCTTTTTGTCAAACAATCGTCAATACACGAATTTTAATACTAGGTTGGAATTTTTTTCTTCAAACTATCGCCTATATACGAAATTTAACTCTAGGTAGGAATTTTTTGGTCAACGTATCGTCAATGTACGAATTTTAACTCTCGGTGGGCACTTTTTCCTTCAAACTACTGTCAATATTCAAATTTTAACTATTGGCTGGAATCTTTTTGTCAAACAATCGTCAATACACGAATTTTAATACTAGGTTGGAATTTTTTTCTTCAAACTATAGCCTATATACGAAATTTAACTCTAGGTAGGAATTTTTTGGTCAACGTATCGTCAATGTACGAATTTTAACTCTCGGTGTGCACTTTTTCCTTCAAACTACTGTCAATATTCAAATTTTAACTATTGGTTGGAATCTTTTTGTCAAACAATCGTCAATACACGAATTTTAATACTAGGTTGGAATATTTTTCTTCAAACTATCGCCTATATACGAAATTTAACTCTCGGTGGGAATTTTTTGGTCAACCTATCGACAATGTACGAATTTTAACTCTTGGTGGGCACTTTTTTCTTCAAACTACTGTCAATATTCAAATTTTAACTAATGGTTGAAATCTTTTTGTCAGACAATCGTCAATAAACGAATTTTAATACTAGGTTGGAATTTTTTTCTTCAAACTATCGCCTATATACGAAACTTAACCCTCGGTAGGAATTTTTTGGTCAACCTATCGTCAATGTACGAATTTTAACTCTCGGTGGGCACTTTTTTCTTCAAACTACTGTCAATATTCAAATTTTAACTAATGGTTGAAATCTTTTTGTCAAACAATCGTTAATAAACGAATTTTAATACTAAGTTAGAATTTTTTTCTTCAAACTACCGTCAATGTACGAATTTTAACTCTCGGTGGGAACTTTTTTCTTCAAACCACTGTCAATATTCAAATTTTAACTACTGGTTGGAATCTTTTTGTCAAACAATCGTCAATACACGAATTTTAATACTAGGTTGGAATTTTTTTCTTCAAACTATTGTCAATATTCAAATTTTAACTATTGGTTGGAATATTTTTGTCAAACAATCGTCAATACACGAATTTTAATACTAGGTTGGAATTTTTTTCTTTAAACTATCGCCAATATACGAAATTTAACTCTAGGTAGGAATTTTTTGGTCAACGTATCGTCAATGTACGAATTTTAACTCTAGGTGGGAACTTTTTTCTTCAAACTACTGTCAATATTCAAATTTTAACAATTGGTTGGAATCTTTTTGTCAAACAATCGTCAATACACGAATTTTAATACTAGGTTGGAATTTTTTTCTTCAAACTATCGCCTATATACGAAATTTAACTCTCGGTAGGAATTTTTTGGTCAACCTATCGTCAATGTACGAATTTTAACTCTCGGTGGGAACTTTTTTCTTCAAACTACTGTCAATATTCAAATTTTAACTAATGGTTGAAATCTTTTTGTCAAACAATCGTCAATAAACCAATTCTAATACTAGGTTGGAATTTTTTTCTTCAAACAATCGTCAATCTACGAAATTTAACTCTCGGTGGGTATTTTTTGGTCAAACTATCGCCAATGTACGAATTTTAACTCTGGATGGGAACTTTTTCTTCAAACTACTATGAATACTCAAATTTTAACTATTGTTTGGAATCTTTTTGTCAGACAATTGTCAATACACGAATTTTAATAATAGGTTGGAATTTTTTTCTTCAAACTATCGCCTATATACGAAATTTAACTCTCGGTGGGAATTTTTTGGTCAACCTATCGTCAATGTACGAATTTTAACTCTCGGTGGGCACTTTTTTCTTCAAACTACTGTCATTATTCAAATTTTAACTATTGGTTGGTATCTTTTTGTCAAACAATCGTCAATACACGAATTTTAATACTAGGTTGGAATTTTTTTCTTCAAACTATCGCCTATATACGAAACTTAACTCTCGGTAGGAATTTTTTGGTCAACCTATCGTCAATGTACGAATTTTAACTCTCGGTGGGAACTTTTTTCTTCAAACTACTGTCAATATTCAAATTTTAACTATTGGTTGGAATCTTTTTGTCAAACAATCGTCAATACACGAATTTTAATACTAGGTTGGAATTTTTTCTTCAAACTATCGCCTATATACGAAATTTAACTCACGGTGGGAATTTTTTGGTCAACCTATCGTCAATGTACGAATTTTAACTCTCGGTGGGAACTTTTTTCTTCAAACTACTGTCAATATTCAAATTTTAACTAATGGTTGAAATCTTTTTGTTAAACAATCGTCAATAAACGAATTTTAATACTAGGTTAGAATTTTTTTCTTCAAACTACCGTCAATGTACGAATTTTAACTCTCGTTGGGAACTTTTTTCTTCAAACTACTGTCAATATTCAAATTTTAACTCCTGGTTGGAATCTTTTTGTCAAACAATCGTCAATACACGTATTTTAATACTAGGTTGGAATTTTTTTCTTCAAACTATTGTCAATACTCAAATTTTAACTAATGGTTGAAATCTTTTTGTCAGACAATCGTCAATAAACGAATTTTAATACTAGGTTGGAATTTTTTTCTTCAAACTATCGCCTATATACGAAACTTAACTGTCGGTAGGAATTTTTTGGTCAACCTATCGTCAATGTATGAATTTTAACTCTCGGTGGGCACTTTTTCCTTCAAACTACTGTCAATATTCAAATTTTAACTAATGGTTGAAATCTTTTTGTCAAACAATCCTCAATAAACCAATTTTAATACTAGGTTGGAATTTTTGTCTTCAAACTATCGTCAATATACGAAATTTAACTCTCGGTGGGAATTTTTTGGTCAAACTATCGCCAATGTACGAATTTTAACTCTCGATGGGCACTTTTTCTTCAAACTACTATGAATACTCAAATTTTAACTATTGTTTGGAATCTTTTTGTCAGACAATCGTCAATACACGAATTTTAATAATAGGTTGGAATTTTTTTCTTCAAACTATCGCCTATATACGAAATTTAACTCTCGGTGGGAATTTTTTGGTCAACCTATCGTCAATGTACGAATTTTAACTCTCGGTGGGCACTTTTTTCTTCAAACTACTGTCATTATTCAAATTTTAACTATTGGTTGGAATCTTTTTGTCAAACAATCGTCAATACACGAATTTTAATACTAGGTTGGAATTTTTTTCTTCAAACTATCGCCTATATACGAAACTTAACCCTCGGTAGGAATTTTTTGGTCAACCTATCGTCAATGTACGAATTTTAACTCTCGGTGGGCACTTTTTTCTTCAAACTACTGTCAATATTCAAATTTTAACTAATGGTTGAAATCTTTTTGTCAAACAATCGTTAATAAACGAATTTTAATACTAGGTTAGAATTTTTTTCTTCAAACTACCGTCAATGTACGAATTTTAACTCTCGGTGGGAACTTTTTTCTTCAAACCACTGTCAATATTCAAATTTTAACTACTGGTTGGAATCTTTTTGTCAAACAATCGTCAATACACGAATTTTAATACTAGGTTGGAATTTTTTTCTTCAAACTATTGTCAATATTCAAATTTTAACTATTGGTTGGAATATTTTTGTCAAACAATCGTCAATACACGAATTTTAATACTAGGTTGGAATTTTTTTCTTTAAACTATCGCCAATATACGAAATTTAACTCTAGGTAGGAATTTTTTGGTCAACGTATCGTCAATGTACGAATTTTAACTCTAGGTGGGAACTTTTTTCTTCAAACTACTGTCAATATTCAAATTTTAACAATTGGTTGGAATCTTTTTGTCAAACAATCGTCAATACACGAATTTTAATACTAGGTTGGAATTTTTTTCTTCAAACTATCGCCTATATACGAAATTTAACTCTCGGTAGGAATTTTTTGGTCAACCTATCGTCAATGTACGAATTTTAACTCTCGGTGGGAACTTTTTTCTTCAAACTACTGTCAATATTCAAATTTTAACTAATGGTTGAAATCTTTTTGTCAAACAATCGTCAATAAACCAATTCTAATACTAGGTTGGAATTTTTTTCTTCAAACAATCGTCAATCTACGAAATTTAACTCTCGGTGGGTATTTTTTGGTCAAACTATCGCCAATGTACGAATTTTAACTCTGGATGGGAACTTTTTCTTCAAACTACTATGAATACTCAAATTTTAACTATTGTTTGGAATCTTTTTGTCAGACAATTGTCAATACACGAATTTTAATAATAGGTTGGAATTTTTTTCTTCAAACTATCGCCTATATACGAAATTTAACTCTCGGTGGGAATTTTTTGGTCAACCTATCGTCAATGTACGAATTTTAACTCTCGGTGGGCACTTTTTTCTTCAAACTACTGTCATTATTCAAATTTTAACTATTGGTTGGTATCTTTTTGTCAAACAATCGTCAATACACGAATTTTAATACTAGGTTGGAATTTTTTTCTTCAAACTATCGCCTATATACGAAACTTAACTCTCGGTAGGAATTTTTTGGTCAACCTATCGTCAATGTACGAATTTTAACTCTCGGTGGGAACTTTTTTCTTCAAACTACTGTCAATATTCAAATTTTAACTATTGGTTGGAATCTTTTTGTCAAACAATCGTCAATACACGAATTTTAATACTAGGTTGGAATTTTTTTCTTGAAACTATCGCCTATATACGAAATTTGACTCTCGGTGGGAATTTTTTGGTCAACCTATCGACAATGTACGAATTTTAACTCTTGGTGGGCACTTTTTTCTTCAAACTACTGTCAATACTCAAATCTTAACTAATGGTTGAAATCTTTTTGTCAGACAATCGTCAATAAACGAATTTTAATACTAGGTTGGAATTTTTTTCTTCAAACTACCGTCAATGTACGAATTTTAACTCTCGTTGGGAACTTTTTTCTTCAAACTACTGTCAATATTCAAATTTTAACTAATGGTTGAAATCTTTTTGTCAGACAATCGTCAATAAACGAATTTTAATACTAGGTTGGAATTTTTTTCTTCAAACTATCGCCTATATACGAAACTTAACCCTCGGTAGGAATTTTTTGGTCAACCTATCGTCAATGTACGAATTTTAACTCTCGGTGGGCACTTTTTTCTTCAAACTACTGTCAATATTCAAATTTTAACTAATGGTTGAAATCTTTTTGTCAAACAATCGTTAATAAACGAATTTTAATACTAGGTTAGAATTTTTTTCTTCAAACTACCGTCAATGTACGAATTTTAACTCTCGGTGGGAACTTTTTTCTTCAAACCACTGTCAATATTCAAATTTTAACTACTGGTTGGAATCTTTTTGTCAAACAATCGTCAATACACGAATTTTAATACTAGGTTGGAATTTTTTTCTTCAAACTATTGTCAATATTCAAATTTTAACTATAGGTTGGAATCTTTTTGTCAAACAATCGTCAATACACGAATTTTAATACTAGGTTGGAATTTTTTTCTTCAAACTATCGCCTATATACGAAAATTAACTCTAGGTAGGAATTTTTTGGTCAACGTATCGTCAATGTACGAATTTTAACTCTCGGTGGGCACTTTTTCCTTCAAACTACTGTCAATATTCAAATTTTAACTATTGGCTGGAATCTTTTTGTCAAACAATCGTCAATACACGAATTTTAATACTAGGTTGGAATTTTTTTCTTCAAACTATCGCCTATATACGAAACTTAACTCTCGGTAGGAATTTTTTGGTCAACCTATCGTCAATGTACGAATTTTAACTCTCGGTGGGAACTTTTTTCTTCAAACTACTGTCAATATTCAAATTTTAACTATTGGTTGGAATCTTTTTGTCAAACAATCGTCAATACACGAATTTTAATACTAGGTTGGAATTTTTTTCTTGAAACTATCGCCTATATACGAAATTTGACTCTCGGTGGGAATTTTTTGGTCAACCTATCGACAATGTACGAATTTTAACTCTTGGTGGGCACTTTTTTCTTCAAACTACTGTCAATACTCAAATCTTAACTAATGGTTGAAATCTTTTTGTCAGACAATCGTCAATAAACGAATTTTAATACTAGGTTGGAATTTTTTTCTTCAAACTACCGTCAATGTACGAATTTTAACTCTCGTTGGGAACTTTTTTCTTCAAACTACTGTCAATATTCAAATTTTAACTAATGGTTGAAATCTTTTTGTCAGACAATCGTCAATAAACGAATTTTAATACTAGGTTGGAATTTTTTTCTTCAAACTATCGCCTATATACGAAACTTAACCCTCGGTAGGAATTTTTTGGTCAACCTATCGTCAATGTACGAATTTTAACTCTCGGTGGGCACTTTTTTCTTCAAACTACTGTCAATATTCAAATTTTAACTAATGGTTGAAATCTTTTTGTCAAACAATCGTTAATAAACGAATTTTAATACTAGGTTAGAATTTTTTTCTTCAAACTACCGTCAATGTACGAATTTTAACTCTCGGTGGGAACTTTTTTCTTCAAACCACTGTCAATATTCAAATTTTAACTACTGGTTGGAATCTTTTTGTCAAACAATCGTCAATACACGAATTTTAATACTAGGTTGGAATTTTTTTCTTCAAACTATTGTCAATATTCAAATTTTAACTATAGGTTGGAATCTTTTTGTCAAACAATCGTCAATACACGAATTTTAATACTAGGTTGGAATTTTTTTCTTCAAACTATCGCCTATATACGAAAATTAACTCTAGGTAGGAATTTTTTGGTCAACGTATCGTCAATGTACGAATTTTAACTCTCGGTGGGCACTTTTTCCTTCAAACTACTGTCAATATTCAAATTTTAACTATTGGCTGGAATCTTTTTGTCAAACAATCGTCAATACACGAATTTTAATACTAGGTTGGAATTTTTTTCTTCAAACTATAGCCTATATACGAAATTTAACTCTAGGTAGGAATTTTTTGGTCAACGTATCGTCAATGTACGAATTTTAACTCTCGGTGTGCACTTTTTCCTTCAAACTACTGTCAATATTCAAATTTTAACTATTGGTTGGAATCTTTTTGTCAAACAATCGTCAATACACGAATTTTAATACTAGGTTGGAATATTTTTCTTCAAACTATCGCCTATATACGAAATTTAACTCTCGGTGGGAATTTTTTGGTCAACCTATCGACAATGTACGAATTTTAACTCTTGGTGGGCACTTTTTTCTTCAAACTACTGTCAATATTCAAATTTTAACTAATGGTTGAAATCTTTTTGTCAGACAATCGTCAATAAACGAATTTTAATACTAGGTTGGAATTTTTTTCTTCAAACTATCGCCTATATACGAAACTTAACCCTCGGTAGGAATTTTTTGGTCAACCTATCGTCAATGTACGAATTTTAACTCTCGGTGGGCACTTTTTTCTTCAAACTACTGTCAATATTCAAATTTTAACTAATGGTTGAAATCTTTTTGTCAAACAATCGTTAATAAACGAATTTTAATACTAAGTTAGAATTTTTTTCTTCAAACTACCGTCAATGTACGAATTTTAACTCTCGGTGGGAACTTTTTTCTTCAAACCACTGTCAATATTCAAATTTTAACTACTGGTTGGAATCTTTTTGTCAAACAATCGTCAATACACGAATTTTAATACTAGGTTGGAATTTTTTTCTTCAAACTATTGTCAATATTCAAATTTTAACTATTGGTTGGAATATTTTTGTCAAACAATCGTCAATACACGAATTTTAATACTAGGTTGGAATTTTTTTCTTTAAACTATCGCCAATATACGAAATTTAACTCTAGGTAGGAATTTTTTGGTCAACGTATCGTCAATGTACGAATTTTAACTCTAGGTGGGAACTTTTTTCTTCAAACTACTGTCAATATTCAAATTTTAACAATTGGTTGGAATCTTTTTGTCAAACAATCGTCAATACACGAATTTTAATACTAGGTTGGAATTTTTTTCTTCAAACTATCGCCTATATACGAAATTTAACTCTCGGTAGGAATTTTTTGGTCAACCTATCGTCAATGTACGAATTTTAACTCTCGGTGGGAACTTTTTTCTTCAAACTACTATGAATACTCAAATTTTAACTATTGTTTGGAATCTTTTTGTCAGACAATCGTCAATACACGAATTTTAATAATAGGTTGGAATTTTTTTCTTCAAACTATCGCCTATATACGAAATTTAACTCTCGGTGGGAATTTTTTGGTCAACCTATCGTCAATGTACGAATTTTAACTCTCGGTGGGCACTTTTTTCTTCAAACTACTGTCATTATTCAAATTTTAACTATTGGTTGGAATCTTTTTGTCAAACAATCGTCAATACACGAATTTTAATACTAGGTTGGAATTTTTTTCTTCAAACTATCGCCAATATACGAAATTTATCTCTCGGTGGGAATTTTTTGGTCAAACTATCGCCAATGTACGAATTTTAACTCTCGGTGTGCACTTTTTCCTTCAAACTACTGTCAATATTCAAATTTTAACTAATGGTTGAAATCTTTTTGTCAGACAATCGTCAATAAACGAATTTTAATACTAGGTTGGAATTTTTTTCTTCAAACTATCGCCTATATACGAAACTTAACTCTCGGTAGGAATGTTTTGGTCAACCTATCGTCAATGTACGAATTTTAACTCTCCGTGGGCTCTTTTTTCTTCAAACTACTGTCAATATTCAAATTTTAACTAATGGTTGAAATCTTTTTGTCAGACAAGCGTCAATAAACGAATTTTAATACTAGGTTGGAATTTTTTTCTTCAAACTATCGCCTATATACGAAACTTAACTCTCGGTAGGAATTTTTTGGTCAACCTATCGTCAATGTACGAAATTTAACTCTCGGTGTGCACTTTTTCCTTCAAACTACTGTCAATATTCAAATTTTAACTAATGGTTGAAATCTTTTTGTCAAACAATCGTCAATAAACGAATTTTAATACTAGGTTGGAATTTTTTTCTTCAAATTACCGTCAATGTACGAATTTTAACTCTCGTTGGGAACTTTTTTCTTCAAACTACTGTCATTATTCAAATTTTAACTATTGGTTGGAATCTTTTTGTCAAACAATCGTCAATACACGAATTTTAATACTAGGTTGGAATTTTTTTCTTCAAACTATCGCTTATATACGAAATTTAACTCCCGGTGGGAATTTTTTGGTCAACCTATCGTCAATGTACGAATTCTAACTCTTGGTGGGCACTTTTTTCATCAAACTACTGTCAATATTCAAACTTTAACTAATGGTTGGAATCTTTTTGTCAAACAATCGTCAATACACGAATTTTAATACTATGTTGGAATTTTTTTCTTCAAACTATCGCCTATATACGAAATTTAACTCACGGTGGGAATTTTTTGGTCAACGTATCGCCAATGTACGAATTTTAACTCTCGGTGGGAACTTTTTTCTTCAAACTACTGTCAATATTCAAATTTTAACTAATGGTTGAAATCTTTTTGTTAAACAATCGTCAATAAACGAATTTTAATACTAGGTTAGAATTTTTTTCTTCAAACTACCGTCAATGTACGAATTTTAACTCTCGGTGGGAACTTTTTTCTTCAAACCACTGTCAATATTCAAATTTTAACTACTGGTTCGAATCTTTTTGTCAAACAATCGTCAATACACGAATTTTAATACTAGGTTGGAATTTTTTTCTTCAAACTATTGTCAATATTCAAATTTTAACTATTGGTTGGAATCTTTTTGTCAAACAATCGTCAATACACGAATTTTAATACTAGGTTGGAATTTTTTTCTTCAAACTATCGCCAATATACGAAATTTAACTCTAGGTAGGAATTTTTTGGTCAACGTATCGTCAATGTACTAATTTTAACTCTCGGTGGGAACTTTTTTCTTGAAACTACTGTCAATATTCAAATTTTAACAATTGGTTGGAATCTTTTTGTCAAACAATCGTCAATACACGAATTTTAATACTAGGTTGGAATTTTTTTCTTCAAACTATCGCCTATATACGAAATTTAACTCTCGGTAGGAATTTTTTGGTCAACCTATCGTCAATGTACGAATTTTAACTCTCGGTGGGAACTTTTTTCTTCAAACTACTGTCAATATTCAAATTTTAACTAATGGTTGAAATCTTTTTGTCAAACAATCGTCAATAAACCAATTTTAATACTAGGTTGGAATTTTTTCTTCAAACTATCGTCAATATACGAAATTTAACTCTCGGTGGGAATTTTTTGGTCAAACTATCGCCAATGTACGAATTTTAACTCTGGATGGGCACTTTTTCTTCAAACTACTATGAATACTCAAATTTTAACTATTGTTTGGAATCTTTTTGTCAGACAATTGTCAATACACGAATTTTAATAATAGGTTGGAATTTTTTTCTTCAAACTATCGCCTATATACGAAATTTAACTCTCGGTGGGAATTTTTTGGTCAACCTATCGTCAATGTACGAATTTTAACTCTCCGTGGGAACTTTTTTCTTCAAACTACTGTCAATATTCAAATTTTAACTAATGGTTGAAATCTTTTTGTTAAACAATCGTCAATAAACGAATTTTAATACTAGGTTAGAATTTTTTTCTTCAAACTACCGTCAATGTACGAATTTTAACTCTCGTTGGGAACTTTTTTCTTCAAACTACTGTCAATATTCAAATTTTAACTCCTGGTTGGAATCTTTTTGTCAAACAATCGTCAATACACGAATTTTAATACTAGGTTGGAATTTTTTTCTTCAAACTATTGTCAATACTCAAATTTTAACTAATGGTTGAAATCTTTTTGTCAGACAATCGTCAATAAACGAATTTTAATACTAGGTTGGAATTTTTTTCTTCAAATTATCGTCAATATACGAAATTTAACTCTCGGTGGGAATTTTTTGGTCAAACTATCGCCAATGTACGAATTTTAACTCTCGATGGGCACTTTTTCTTCAAACTACTATGAATACTCAAATTTTAACTATTGTTTGGAATCTTTTTGTCAGACAATCGTCAATACACGAATTTTAATAATAGGTTGGAATTTTTTTCTTCAAACTATCGCCTATATACGAAATTTAACTCTCGGTGGGAATTTTTTGGTCAACCTATCGTCAATGTACGAATTTTAACTCTCGGTGGGCACTTTTTTCTTCAAGCTATTGTCATTATTCAAATTTTAACTATTGGTTGGAATCTTTTTGTCAAACAATCGTCAATACACGAATTTTAATACTAGGTTGGAATTTTTTTCTTCAAACTATCGCCAATATACGAAATTTATCTCTCGGTGGGAATTTTTTGGTCAAACTATCGCCAATGTACGAATTTTAACTCTCGGTGTGCACTTTTTCCTTCAAACTACTGTCAATATTCAAATTTTAACTAATGGTTGAAATCTTTTTGTCAGACAATCGTCAATAAACGAATTTTAATACTAGGTTGGAATTTTTTTCTTCAAACTATCGCCTATATACGATACTTAACTCTCGGTAGGAATGTTTTGGTCAACCTATCGTCAATGTACGAATTTTAACTCTCCGTGGGCTCTTTTTTCTTCAAACTACTGTCAATATTCAAATTTTAACTAATGGTTGAAATCTTTTTGTCAGACAAGCGTCAATAAACGAATTTTAATACTAGGTTGGAATTTTTTTCTTCAAACTATCGCCTATATACGAAACTTAACTCTCGGTAGGAATTTTTTGGTCAACCTATCGTCAATGTACGAAATTTAACTCTCGGTGTGCACTTTTTCCTTCAAACTACTGTCAATATTCAAATTTTAACTAATGGTTGAAATCTTTTTGTCAAACAATCGTCAATAAACGAATTTTAATACTAGGTTGGAATTTTTTTCTTCAAATTACCGTCAATGTACGAATTTTAACTCTCGTTGGGAACTTTTTTCTTCAAACTACTGTCATTATTCAAATTTTAACTATTGGTTGGAATCTTTTTGTCAAACAATCGTCAATACACGAATTTTAATACTAGGTTGGAATTTTTTTCTTCAAACTATCGCTTATATACGAAATTTAACTCTCGGTGGGAATTTTTTGGTCAACCTATCGTCAATGTACGAATTCTAACTCTTGGTGGGCACTTTTTTCATCAAACTACTGTCAATATTCAAACTTTAACTAATGGTTGGAATCTTTTTGTCAAACAATCGTCAATACACGAATTTTAATACTAGGTTGGAATTTTTTTTCTTCAAACTATCGCCAATATACGAAATTTAACTCTAGGTAGGAATTTTTTGGTCAACGTATCGTCAATGTACGAATTTTAACTCTCGGTGGGAACTTTTTTCTTGAAACTACTGTCAATATTCAAATTTTAACAATTGGTTGGAATCTTTTTGTCAAACAATCGTCAATACACGAATTTTAATACTAGGTTGGAATTTTTTTCTTCAAACTATCGCCTATATACGAAATTTAACTCTCGGTAGGAATTTTTTGATCAACCTATCGTCAATGTACGAATTTTAACTCTCGGTGGGAACTTTTTTCTTCAAACTACTGTCAATATTCAAATTTTAACTATTGGTTGGAATCTTTTGGTCAAACAATTGTCATTATACGAATCTTAAATCTAGGTTGGAATTTTTATCTCCAAACTACCGTCTATATACGAATTTTAACTCTCGATGTGAATTTTTTGGCAAACTACCGTCAATGTACAAATTTTAACTCTGGGTGGGAATTTTTTTCTTCAAACTATCGTCTACATATGAAATTTAACTCTTGTTTGGAATTCTTAGTCAAACTATCGTAAATGTACGAATTCTAACTCTCGGTGGGAATTTTTTTCTTCAGACTGCTCTCAATATATAAATTTTAACTATTTGTTGAAATCTTTTTGTCAAACAATCGTCAATACACGTGGTTTAATACTAGGTTGGAATTTGTTTCGCCAAACCATCGTCTATATACGAATTTTAAATCGCGATGGGAATTTTTTGGCAAACTACCGTCAATGTACGAATTTTAACTCTCGGTGGGCACTTTTTTCTGCAAACTACTGTCAATATTCATATTTTAAGTCTTGGTTGAAATCTTTTGGTCAAACAATCGTCATTATACGAATTATAGCACTAGGTTGGAATTATTTTCTCCAAACTACCGCCTATATACGAATTTTAACTCTCGATGGGGATTTTTTGATCAAACTACAGTCAATGTACGAATTTTAACTCTCGGTGGGAATTTTTTTCTTCAGACTACTGTCAATGTACAAATTTTAACTATTTGTTGAAATCTTTTTGTCAAACAATCTTCAATACACGTGGTTTAATACTAAGTTGGAATTTTATTCTCCAAACCATCGTCTATATACGAATTTTAACTCTCGATGGGAATTTTTTGGCAAACTACCGTCTATGTACGAATTTTGACTCTCAGTGGGCACTTTTTTCTGCAAACTACTGTCAATATTCAAATTTTGTGTCTTGGTTGAAATCTTTTTGTCATACAATCGTCATTATACGAACATTAACTCTAGGTTGGAATTTTTTTCTTCAAACTATCGTCTATATATGAAATTTAACTCTTGTTGAGAATTCTTAGTCAAACTATCGTAAATGTACGAATTCTAACTCTCGGTGGGAATTTTTTTCCTCAGACTACTCTCAATATATAAATTTTAACTATTTGTTGAAATCTTTTTGTCAAACAATCGTCAATACGCGTGGTTTAATACTAGGTTGGAATTTTTTTCGCCAAACCATCGTCTATATACGAATTTTAACTCGCGACGGGAATTTTTTGGCAAACTACCGTCAATGTACGAATTTTATCTCTCGATGGGCATCTTTTTCTGCAAACTACTGTCAATATTCAAATTTTAAGTCTTGGTTGAAATCTTTTGGTCAAACAATCGTCATTATACGAATTATAACACTAGGTTGGAATTATTTTCTCCAAACTACCGCCTATATACGAATTTTAACTCTCGATGGGGATTTTTTGATCAAACTACAGTCAATGTACGAATTTTAACTCTCGGTGGGAATTTTTTTCTTCAGACTGCTCTCAATATATAAATTTTAACTATTTGTTGAAATCTTTTTGTCAAACAATCGTCAATACACGTGGTTTAATACTAGGTTGGAATTTGTTTCACCAAACCATCGTCTATATACGAATTTTAAATCGCGATGGGAATTTTTTGGCAAACTACCGTCAATGTACGAATTTTAACTCTCGGTGGGCACTTTTTTCTGCAAACTACTGTCAATATTCATATTTTAAGTCTTGGTTGAAATCTTTTGGTCAAACAATCGTCATTATACGAATTATAACGCTAGGTTGGAATTATTTTCTCCAAACTACCGCCTATATACGAATTTTAACTCTCGATGGGGATTTTTTGATCAAACTACAGTCAATGTACGAATTTTAACTCTCGGTGGGAATTTTTTTCTTCAGACTACTGTCAATGTACAAATTTTAACTATTTGTTGAAATCTTTTTGTCAAACAATCTTCAATACACGTGGTTTAATACTAAGTTGGAATTTTATTCTCCAAACCATCGTCTATAAACGAATTTTAACTCTCGATGGGAATTTTTTGGCAAACTACCGTCTCTGTACGAATTTTGACTCTCAGTGGGCACTTTTTTCTGCAAACTACTGTCAATATTCAAATTTTGTGTCTTGGTTGAAATCTTTTTGTCAAACAATCGTCATTATACGAACTTTAACTCTAGGTTGGAATTTTTTTCTTCAAACTATCGTCTATATATGAAATTTAACTCTTGTTGAGAATTCTTAGTCAAACTATCGTAAATGTACGAATTCTAACTCTCGGTGGGAATTTTTTTCTTCAGACTACTCTCAATATATAAATTTTAACTATTTGTTGAAATATTTTTGTCAAACAATCGTCAATACGCGTGGTTTAATACTAGGTTGGAATTTTTTTCGCCAAACCATCGTCTATATACGAATTTTAACTCGCGACGGGAATTTTTTGGCAAACTACCGTCAATGTACGAATTTTATCTCTCGGTGGGCATTTTTTTCTGCAAACTACTGTCAATATTCAAATTTTAAGTCTTGGTTGAAATCTTTTGGTCAAACAATCGTCATTATACGAATTATAACACTAGGTTGGAATTATTTTCTCCAAACTACCGCCTATATACGAATTTTAACTCTCGATGGGGATTCTTAGTCAAACTATCGTAAATGTACGAATTTTAACTCTCGGTGGGAATCTTTTACTTCGGACTACTCTCAATATACAGATTTAACTGTTTGTTGAAATCTTTTTGCCAAACAATCGTCAATACACGTGGTTTAATACCAGGTTGGAATTTTTTTCTCCAAACCATCGTCTATATACGAATTTTAACTCTCGATGGGAATTTTTTGGCAAACTACCGTCAATGTACGAATTTTAACCCTCGGTGGGCACTTTTTCTTCAAACTACTATCAATACTCAAATTTTAACTATTGGTTGAAATCTTTATGTCAAACAATCGTCAATAATCGAATTTTAATACTAGGTTGGAATTTTTTTCTTCAAACTATCGCCTATATCCGAAATTTAACTCTCGGGAGGAATTTTTTGGTCAAGCTACCGTCAATGTACGAATTTTAACTCTAGGTGGGCACTTTTTTCTTCAAACTACTGTCAATATTCAAATTTTAACTGTTGTTTGGAATCTTTTTGCCAAACAATCGTCAATACACGAATTTTAATACTAGGTTGGAATTTTTTTCTTCAAACTATTGTCAATATTCAAATTTTAAATATTGGTTCAAATCTTTATATCAAACAATCGTCAATACACGAATTTTAATACTAGATTGGAATTTTTTTCTTCAAACTATTGTCAATATTCAAATTTTAAATATTGGTTGAAATCTTTATGTCAAGCAATCGTCAATAATCGAATTTTAATACTAGGTTGGAATTTTTTTCTTCAAGATTTCGCCTATATACGAAATTTAACACTCGGGAGGAATTTTTTGGTCAAGCTACCGCCAATGTACGAATTTTAACTCTCGGTGGGAACTTTTTTCTTCAAACTACTATCAATACTCAAATTTTAACTATTATTTGGAATCTTTTTGTCAACAATCGTCAATACACGAATTTTAATACTAGGTTGGAATTTTTTTCTTCAAACTATTGTCAATATTCAAATTTTAAACATTGGTTGAAATCTTTATGTCAAACAATCGTCAATAATCGAACTTTAATACTAGGTTGGAATTTTTTTCTTCAAACTATCGCCTATATACGAAATTTAACTCTCGGTGGGAAATTTTTGGTCAACCTATCGTCAATGTACGAATTTTATCTCTCGGTGCGCACTTTTTTCTTCAAACTACTGTCAACATTCAAATTTTAACTATTGGTTGCAATCCTTATGTCAAACAATCGTCAATAAACGAATTTTAATACTAGGTTGGAATATTTTTCTTCAAACTATCGCCTATATACGAAATTTCACTCTCGGTGGGAATTTTTTGGTCAAACTAACGTCAATGTACGAATTTTAACACTTGGTGGGCACTTTTTTCTTCAAACTACTGTCAATATTCAAATTTTAACTATTGGTTGAAATCTTTATGTCAAACAATCGTCAATAATCGAATTTTAATACTAGGTTGGAATTTTTTTCTTCAAACTATCTCCTATATACGAAATTTAATTCTCGGTAGGAATTTTTTGGTCAAACTATCGTCAATGTACGAATTTTAACTCTCGGTGGGCACTTTTTTCTTCAAACTACTGTCAATATTCAAATTTTAACTATTGGTTGGAATCTTTTTGTCAAACAATCGTCAATACACGAATTTTAATACTAGGTTGGAATTTTTTTCTTCAAACTATTGTCAATATTCAAATTTTAAATATTGGTTCAAATCTTTATGTCAAACAATCGTCAATACACGGATTTTAATACTAGGTTGGAATTTTTTTCTTCAAACTATCGCCTATATACGAAATTTAACTCTCGGTGGGAATTTTTTGGTCAACCTATCGTCAATGTACGAATTTTAACTCTCGGTGGGCACTTTTTCTTCAAACTACTATCAATACTCAAATTTTAACTACTGGTTGAAATCTTTATGTCAAACAATCGTCAATAATCGGACTTTAATACTAGGTTGGAATTTTTTTCTTCAAACTATCACCTATATACGAAATTTAACTCTCGGTGGGAATTTTTTGGTCAACCTATCGTCAATGTACGAATTTTAACTCTCGGTGGGCACTTTTTCTTCAAACTACTATCAATACTCAAATTTTAACTACTGGTTCGTATCTTTTTGTCAAACAATCGTCAATACACGAATTTTAATACTAGGTTGGAATTTTTTTCTTCAAACTATCGCCTATATACGAAATTTACCTCTCGGTGGGAATTTTTTGGTCAGCCTATCGTCAATGTACGAATTTTAACTGTCGGTGGGCACTTTTTTCTTCAAACTACTGTCAATATTCAGATTTTAAGTATTGTTTGAAATCTTTTTGTCAAACAATCATCAATACACGAAGTTTAATACTAGGCTGGAATTTTTTTCTCCAATCCATCGTCTATGTACGAATTTTAACTCTCGATGGGAATTTTTTAGTCAAGCTACCGTCAATGTACGAATTTTAGCTCTCAGTGGCCACTTTTTTCTTCAAACGACTGTCAATATTCAAATTTTAACTATTGGTTGAAATCTTTATGTCAAACAATCGTCAATAAACGAATTTTAATACTAGGTTTGAATATTTTCTTCAAAAAAACTAACGCCTATATACGAAATTTAACTCTCGGGAGGAATTTTTTGGTCAAGCCACCGTCAATGTACGAATTTTAACACTCGGTGGGAACTTGTTTCTTCAAACTACTGTCAATATTCAGATTTTAAGTATTGTTTGAAATCTTTTTGTCAAATAATCATCAATACACGAAGTTTAATACTAGGTTGGAATTTTTTTCTCCAATCCATCGTCTATGTACGAATTTTAACTCTCGATGGGAATTTTTTAGTCATGCTACCGTCAATGTACGAATTTTAACTCTCGGTGGCCACTTTTTTCTTCAAACTACTGCCAATATTCAAATTTTAAGTCTTGGGTGAAATCTTTATGTCACACAATCGTCAATAAACGAATTTTAATACTAGGTTTGAATTTTTTCTTCAAAAAAGCTAACGCCTATATACGAAATTTAACTCTCGGGAGGAATTTTTTGGTCAAGCCACCGTCAATGTACGAATTTTAACACTCGGTGGGAACTTGTTTCTTCAAACTACTGTCAATATTCAGATTTTAAGTATTGTTTGAAATCTTTTTGTCAAATAATCATCAATACACGAAGTTTAATACTAGGTTGGAATTTTTTTCTCCAATCCATCGTCTATGTACGAATTTTAACTCTCGATGGGAATTTTTTAGTCATGCTACCGTCAATGTACGAATTTTAACTCTCGGTGGCCACTTTTTTCTTCAAACTACTGCCAATATTCAAATTTTAAGTCTTGGTTGAAATCTTTATGTCACACAATCGTCAATAAACGAATTTTAATACTAGGTTTGAATTTTTTCTTCAAAAAAGCTAACGCCTATATACGAAATTTAACTCTCGGGAGGAATTTTTTGGTCAAGCCACCGTCAATGTACGAATTTTAACACTCGGTGGGAACTTGTTTCTTCAAACTACTGTCAATATTCAGATTTTAAGTATTGTTTGAAATCTTTTTGTCAAATAATCATCAATACACGAAGTTTAATACTAGGTTGGAATTTTTTTCTCCAATCCATCGTCTATGTACGAATTTTAACTCTCGATGGGAATTTTTTAGTCATGCTACCGTCAATGTACGAATTTTAACTCTCGGTGGCCACTTTTTTCTTCAAACTACTGCCAATATTCAAATTTTAAGTCTTGGTTGAAATCTTTTTGTCAAACAATCGTCATTATACGAACTTTAACTCTAGGTTGTAATTTTTTTCTTCAAACTATCGTCTATATACGAAATTTAACTCTTGTCGGGAATTCTTAGTCAAACTATCGTAAATGTACGAATTTTAACTCTCGGTGGGAATTTTTTACTTCGGACTACTCTCAATATACAGATTTTAACTGTTTGTTGAAATCTTTTTGCCAAACAATCGTCAATACACGTGGTTTAATACCAGGTTGGAATTTTTTTCTCCAAACCATCGTCTATATACGAATTTTAACTCTCGATGGGAATTTTTTGGCAAACTACCGTCAATGTACGAATTTTAACTCTCTGTGGGCACTTTTTTCTTCAGACTACTCTCAATATACAAATTTTAACTGTTTGTTGAAATCTTTCTGTCAAACAATCGTCATTATACGAACTTTAACACTAGGTTGGAATTTTTTTCTTCAAACTATCGTCTATATACGAAATTTATCTCTTGTTGGGAATTCTTAGTCAAACTACCGTCAATGTACGAATTTTAACTCTCGTTGGGAATTTTTTTCTTCAGACTACTGTCAATATACAAATTTTAACTGTTTGTTGAAATCTTTTTGTCAAACAATCGTCAATACACGTGGTTTAATACCAGGTTGGAATTTTTTTCTCCAAACCATCGACTATATACGAATTTTAACTCTCGATGGGATTTGTTTGGCAAACTACCGTCAATGTGCGAATTTTAACTCTCGGTGGGAATTTTTTCCTTCCGACTACTGTCAATGTACAAATTTTAACTATTTGTTGAAATCTTTTTGTCAAACAATCGTCAATACACGTAGTTTAATACCAGGTTGGAATTTTTTTCTACAAACCATCGTCTATATACGAATTTTAACTCCCGATGGGAATTTTTTGGCAAACTACCGTCAATGTACGAATTTTAACTCTCGGTAGGCAATTTTTCCTTCAAACTACTGTCAATATTCAGATTTTAAGTATTGTTTGAAATCTTTTTGTCAAACAATCATCAATACACGAAGTTTAATACTAGGCTGGAATTTTTTTCTCCAATCCATCGTCTATGTACGAATTTTAACTCTCGATGGGAATTTTTTAGTCAAGCTACCGTCAATGTACGAATTTTAGCTCTCAGTGGCCACTTTTTTCTTCAAACGACTGTCAATATTCAAATTTTAACTATTGGTTGAAATCTTTATGTCAAACAATCGTCAATAAACGAATTTTAATACTAGGTTTGAATTTTTTCTTCAAAAAAACTAACGCCTATATACGAAATTTAACTCTCGGGAGGAATTTTTTGGTCAAGCCACCGTCAATGTACGAATTTTAACACTCGGTGGGAACTTGTTTCTTCAAACTACTGTCAATATTCAGATTTTAAGTATTGTTTGAAATCTTTTTGTCAAATAATCATCAATACACGAAGTTTAATACTAGGTTGGAATTTTTTTCTCCAATCCATCGTCTATGTACGAATTTTAACTCTCGATGGGAATTTTTTAGTCATGCTACCGTCAATGTACGAATTTTAACTCTCGGTGGCCACTTTTTTCTTCAAACTACTGCCAATATTCAAATTTTAAGTCTTGGTTGAAATCTTTTGGTCAAACAATCGTCATTATACGAATTATAACTCTAGGTTGGAATTATTTTCTCCAAACTACCGTCTATATACGAATTTTAACTCTCGATGGGGATTTTTTAATCAAACTACCGTCAATGTACGAATTTTGACTCTCGGTGGACACTTTTTTCTTCAAACTACTGTCAAGATTCATATTTTAAGTCTTGGTTGAAATCTTTTGGTCAAACAATCGTCATTATACGAATTATAACACTAGGTTGGAATTATTTTCTCCAAACTACCGCCTATATACGAATTTTAACTCTCGATGGGGATTTTTTGATCAAACTACAGTCAATGTACGAATTTTGACTCTCGGTGGACACTTTTTTCTTCAAACTACTGTCAAGATTCATATTTTAAGTCTTGGTTGAAATCTTTTGGTCAAACAATCGTCATTATACGAATTATAACACTAGGTTGGAATTATTTTCTCCAAACTACCGCCTATATACGAATTTTAACTCTCGATGGGGATTTTTTGATCAAACTACAGTCAATGTACGAATTTTAACTCTCGGTGGGAATTTTTTTCTTCAGACTGCTCTCAATATATAAATTTTAACTATTTGTTGAAATCTTTTTGTCAAACAATCGTCAATACACGTGGTTTAATACTAGGTTGGAATTTGTTTCGCCAAACCATCGTCTATATACGAATTTTAAATCGCGATGGGAATTTTTTGGCAAACTACCGTCAATGTACGAATTTTAACTCTCGGTGGGCACTTTTTTCTGCAAACTACTGTCAATATTCATATTTTAAGTCTTGGTTGAAATCTTTTGGTCAAACAATCGTCATTATACGAATTATAACACTAGGTTGGAATTATTTTCTCCAAACTACCGCCTATATACGAATTTTAACTCTCGATGGGGATTTTTTGATCAAACTACAGTCAATGTACGAATTTTAACTCTCGGTGGGAATTTTTTTCTTCAGACTACTGTCAATGTACAAATTTTAACTATTTGTTGAAATCTTTTTGTCAAACAATCTTCAATACACGTGGTTTAATACTAAGTTGGAATTTTATTCTCCAAACCATCGTCTATATACGAATTTTAACTCTCGATGGGAATTTTTTGGCAAACTACCGTCTCTGTACGAATTTTGACTCTCAGTGGGCACTTTTTTCTGCAAACTACTGTCAATATTCAAATTTTGTGTCTTGGTTGAAATCTTTTTGTCAAACAATCGTCATTATACGAACTTTAACTCTAGGTTGGAATTTTTTTCTTCAAACTATCGTCTATATATGAAATTTAACTCTTGTTGAGAATTCTTAGTCAAACTATCGTAAATGTACGAATTCTAACTCTCGGTGGGAATTTTTTTCTTCAGACTACTCTCAATATATAAATTTTAACTATTTGTTGAAATCTTTTTGTCAAACAATCGTCAATACGCGTGGTTTAATACTAGGTTGGAATTTTTTTCGCCAAACCATCGTCTATATACGAATTTTAACTCGCGACGGGAATTTTTTGGCAAACTACCGTCAATGTACGAATTTTATCTCTCGGTGGGCATTTTTTTCTGCAAACTACTGTCAATATTCAAATTTTAAGTCTTGGTTGAAATCTTTTGGTCAAACAATCGTCATTATACGAATTATAACTCTAGGTTGGAATTATTTTCTCCAAACTACCGTCTATATACGAATTTTAACTCTCGATGGGGATTTTTTAATCAAACTACCGTCAATGTACGAATTTTGACTCTCGGTGGACACTTTTTTCTTCAAACTACTGTCAAGATTCATATTTTAAGTCTTGGTTGAAATCTTTTGGTCAAACAATCGTCATTATACGAATTATAACACTAGGTTGGAATTATTTTCTCCAAACTAACGCCTATATACGAATTTTAACTCTCGATGGGGATTTTTTGATCAAACTACAGTCAATGTACGAATTTTGACTCTCGGTGGACACTTTTTTCTTCAAACTACTGTCAAGATTCATATTTTAAGTCTTGGTTGAAATGTTTTGGTCAAACAATCGTCATTATACGAATTATAACACTAGGTTGGAATTATTTTCTCCAAACTACCGCCTATATACGAATTTTAACTCTCGATGGGGATTTTTTGATCAAACTACAGTCAATGTACGAATTTTAACTCTCGGTGGGAATTTTTTTCTTCAGACTGCTCTCAATATATAAATTTTAACTATTTGTTGAAATCTTTTTGTCAAACAATCGTCAATACACGTGGTTTAATACTAGGTTGGAATTTGTTTCGCCAAACCATCGTCTATATACGAATTTTAAATCGCGATGGGAATTTTTTGGCAAACTACCGTCAATGTACGAATTTTAACTCTCGGTGGGCACTTTTTTCTGCAAACTACTGTCAATATTCATATTTTAAGTCTTGGTTGAAATCTTTTGGTCAAACAATCGTCATTATACGAATTATAACACTAGGTTGGAATTATTTTCTCCAAACTACCGCCTATATACGAATTTTAACTCTCGATGGGGATTTTTTGATCAAACTACAGTCAATGTACGAATTTTAACTCTCGGTGGGAATTTTTTTCTTCAGACTGCTCTCAATATATAAATTTTAACTATTTGTTGAAATCTTTTTGTCAAACAATCGTCAATACACGTGGTTTAATACTAGGTTGGAATTTGTTTCGCCAAACCATCGTCTATATACGAATTTTAAATCGCGATGGGAATTTTTTGGCAAACTACCGTCAATGTACGAATTTTAACTCTCGGTGGGCACTTTTTTCTGCAAACTACTGTCAATATTCATATTTTAAGTCTTGGTTGAAATCTTTTGGTCAAACAATCGTCATTATACGAATTATAACACTAGGTTGGAATTATTTTCTCCAAACTACCGCCTATATACGAATTTTAACTCTCGATGGGGATTTTTTGATCAAACTACAGTCAATGTACGAATTTTAACTCTCGGTGGGAATTTTTTTCTTCAGACTACTGTCAATGTACAAATTTTAACTATTTGTTGAAATCTTTTTGTCAAACAATCTTCAATACACGTGGTTTAATACCAAGTTGGAATTTTATTCTCCAAACCATCGTCTATATACGAATTTTAACTCTCGATGGGAATTTTTTGGCAAACTACCGTCTCTGTACGAATTTTGACTCTCAGTGGGCACTTTTTTCTGCAAACTACTGTCAATATTCAAATTTTGTGTCTTGGTTGAAATCTTTTTGTCAAACAATCGTCATTATACGAACTTTAACTCTAGGTTGGAATTTTTTTCTTCAAACTATCGTCTATATATGAAATTTAACTCTTGTTGAGAATTCTTAGTCAAACTATCGTAAATGTACGAATTCTAACTCTCGGTGGGAATTTTTTTCTTCAGACTACTCTCAATATATAAATTTTAACTATTTGTTGAAATCTTTTTGTCAAACAATCGTCAATACGCGTGGTTTAATACTAGGTTGGAATTTTTTTCGCCAAACCATCGTCTATATACGAATTTTAACTCGCGACGGGAATTTTTTGGCAAACTACCGTCAATGTACGAATTTTATCTCTCGGTGGGCATTTTTTTCTGCAAACTACTGTCAATATTCAAATTTTAAGTCTTGGTTGAAATCTTTTGGTCAAACAATCGTCATTATACGAATTATAACTCTAGGTTGGAATTATTTTCTCCAAACTACCGTCTATATACGAATTTTAACTCTCGATGGGGATTTTTTGATCAAACTACCGTCAATGTACGAATTTTGACTCTCGGTGGACACTTTTTTCTTCAAACTACTGTCAAGATTCATATTTTAAGTCTTGGTTGAAATCTTTTGGTCAAACAATCGTCATTATACGAATTATAACACTAGGTTGGAATTATTTTCTCCAAACTACCGCCTATATACGAATTTTAACTCTCGATGGGGATTTTTTGATCAAACTACAGTCAATGTACGAATTTTAACACTCGGTGGGAATTTTTTTCTTCAGACTGCTCTCAATATATAAATTTTAACTATTTGTTGAAATCTTTTTGTCAAACAATCGTCAATACACGTGGTTTAATACTAGGTTGGAATTTGTTTCGCCAAACCATCGTCTATATGCGAATTTTAAATCGCGATGGGAATTTTTTGGCAAACTACCGTCAATGTACGAATTTTAACTCTCGGTGGGCACTTTTTTCTGCAAACTACTGTCAATATTCATATTTTAAGTCTTGGTTGAAATCTTTTGGTCAAACAATCGTCATTATACGAATTATAACACTAGGTTGGAATTATTTTCTCCAAACTACCGCCTATATACGAATTTTAACTCTCGATGGGGATTTTTTGATCAAACTACAGTCAATGTACGAATTTTAACTCTCGGTGGGAATTTTTTTCTTCAGACTACTGTCAATGTACAAATTTTAACTATTTGTTGAAATCTTTTTGTCAAACAATCTTCAATACACGTGGTTTAATACTAAGTTGGAATTTTATTCTCCAAACCATCGTCTATATACGAATTTTAACTCTCGATGGGAATTTTTTGGCAAACTACCGTCAATGTACGAATTTTAACTCTCGGTGGGCACTTTTTTCTGCAAACTACTGTCAATATTCATATTTTAAGTCTTGGTTGAAATCTTTTGGTCAAACAATCGTCATTATACGAATTATAACACTAGGTTGGAATTATTTTCTCCAAACTACCGCCTATATACGAATTTTAACTCTCGATGGGGATTTTTTGATCAAACTACAGTCAATGTACGAATTTTAACTCTCGGTGGGAATTTTTTTCTTCAGACTACTGTCAATGTACAAATTTTAACTATTTGTTGAAATCTTTTTGTCAAACAATCTTCAATACACGTGGTTTAATACCAAGTTGGAATTTTATTCTCCAAACCATCGTCTATATACGAATTTTAACTCTCGATGGGAATTTTTTGGCAAACTACCGTCTCTGTACGAATTTTGACTCTCAGTGGGCACTTTTTTCTGCAAACTACTGTCAATATTCAAATTTTGTGTCTTGGTTGAAATCTTTTTGTCAAACAATCGTCATTATACGAACTTTAACTCTAGGTTGGAATTTTTTTCTTCAAACTATCGTCTATATATGAAATTTAACTCTTGTTGAGAATTCTTAGTCAAACTATCGTAAATGTACGAATTCTAACTCTCGGTGGGAATTTTTTTCTTCAGACTACTCTCAATATATAAATTTTAACTATTTGTTGAAATCTTTTTGTCAAACAATCGTCAATACGCGTGGTTTAATACTAGGTTGGAATTTTTTTCGCCAAACCATCGTCTATATACGAATTTTAACTCGCGACGGGAATTTTTTGGCAAACTACCGTCAATGTACGAATTTTATCTCTCGGTGGGCATTTTTTTCTGCAAACTACTGTCAATATTCAAATTTTAAGTCTTGGTTGAAATCTTTTGGTCAAACAATCGTCATTATACGAATTATAACTCTAGGTTGGAATTATTTTCTCCAAACTACCGTCTATATACGAATTTTAACTCTCGATGGGGATTTTTTGATCAAACTACCGTCAATGTACGAATTTTGACTCTCAGTGGGCACTTTTTTCTGCAAACTACTGTCAATATTCAAATTTTGTGTCTTGGTTGAAATCTTTTTGTCAAACAATCGTCATTATACGAACTTTAACCCTAGGTTGGAATTTTTTTCTTCAAACTATCGTCTATATACGAATTTTAACTCTCGATGGGGATTTTTTGATCAAACTACAGTCAATGTACGAATTTTAACTATCGGTGGGAATTTTTTTCTTCAGACTGCTCTCAATATATAAATTTTAAGTATTTGTTGAAATCTTTTTGTCAAACAATCGTCAATACACGTGGTTCAATACTAGGTTGGAATTTGTTTCGCCAAACCATCGTCTATATACGAATTTTAAATCGCGATGGGAATTTTTTGGCAAACTACCGTCAATGTACGAATTTTAACTCTCGGTGGGCACTTTTTTCTGCAAACTACTGTCAATATTCATATTTTAAGTCTTGGTTGAAATCTTTTGGTCAAACAATCGTCATTATACGAATTATAACACTAGGTTGGAATTATTTTCTCCAAACTACCGCCTATATACGAATTTTAACTCTCGATGGGGATTTTTTGATCAAACTACAGTCAATGTACGAATTTTAACTCTCGGTGGGAATTTTTTTCTTCAGACTACTGTCAATGTACAAATTTTAACTATTTGTTGAAATCTTTTTGTCAAACAATCTTCAATACACGTGGTTTAATACTAAGTTGGAATTTTATTCTCCAAACCATCGTCTATATACGAATTTTAACTCTCGATGGGAATTTTTTGGCAAACTACCGTCTCTGTACGAATTTTGACTCTCAGTGGGCACTTTTTTCTGCAAACTACTGTCAATATTCAAATTTTGTGTCTTGGTTGAAATCTTTTTGTCAAACAATCGTCATTATACGAACTTTAACTCTAGGTTGGAATTTTTTTCTTCAAACTATCGTCTATATATGAAATTTAACTCTTGTTGAGAATTCTTAGTCAAACTATCGTAAATGTACGAATTCTAACTCTCGGTGGGAATTTTTTTCTTCAGACTACTCTCAATATATAAATTTTAACTATTTGTTGAAATCTTTTTGTCAAACAATCGTCAATACGCGTGGTTTAATACTAGGTTGGAATTTTTTTCGCCAAACCATCGTCTATATACGAATTTTAACTCGCGACGGGAATTTTTTGGCAAACTACCGTCAATGTACGAATTTTATCTCTCGGTGGGCATTTTTTTCTGCAAACTACTGTCAATATTCAAATTTTAAGTCTTGGTTGAAATCTTTTGGTCAAACAATCGTCATTATACGAATTATAACTCTAGGTTGGAATTATTTTCTCCAAACTACCGTCTATATACGAATTTTAACTCTCGATGGGGATTTTTTGATCAAACTACCGTCAATGTACGAATTTTGACTCTCGGTGGACACTTTTTTCTTCAAACTACTGTCAAGATTCATATTTTAAGTCTTGGTTGAAATCTTTTGGTCAAACAATCGTCATTATACGAATTATAACACTAGGTTGGAATTATTTTCTCCAAACTACCGCCTATATACGAATTTTAACTCTCGATGGGGATTTTTTGATCAAACTACAGTCAATGTACGAATTTTAACTCTCGGTGGGAATTTTTTTCTTCAGACTGCTCTCAATATATAAATTTTAACTATTTGTTGAAATCTTTTTGTCAAACAATCGTCAATACACGTGGTTTAATACTAGGTTGGAATTTGTTTCGCCAAACCATCGTCTATATGCGAATTTTAAATCGCGATGGGAATTTTTTGGCAAACTACCGTCAATGTACGAATTTTAACTCTCGGTGGGCACTTTTTTCTGCAAACTACTGTCAATATTCATACTTTAAGTCTTGGTTGAAATCTTTTGGTCAAACAATCGTCATTATACGAATTATAACACTAGGTTGGAATTATTTTCTCCAAACTACCGCCTATATACGAATTTTAACTCTCGATGGGGATTTTTTGATCAAACTACAGTCAATGTACGAATTTTAACTCTCGGTGGGAATTTTTTTCTTCAGACTACTGTCAATGTACAAATTTTAACTATTTGTTGAAATCTTTTTGTCAAACAATCTTCAATACACGTGGTTTAATACTAAGTTGGAATTTTATTCTCCAAACCATCGTCTATATACGAATTTTAACTCTCGATGGGAATTTTTTGGCAAACTACCGTCTCTGTACGAATTTTGACTCTCAGTGGGCACTTTTTTCTGCAAACTACTGTCAATATTCAAATTTTGTGTCTTGGTTGAAATCTTTTTGTCAAACAATCGTCATTATACGAACTTTAACTCTAGGTTGGAATTTTTTTCTTCAAACTATCGTCTATATATGAAATTTAACTCTTGTTGAGAATTCTTAGTCAAACTATCGTAAATGTACGAATTCTAACTCTCGGTGGGAATTTTTTTCTTCAGACTACTCTCAATATATAAATTTTAACTATTTGTTGAAATCTTTTTGTCAAACAATCGTCAATACGCGTGGTTTAATACTAGGTTGGAATTTTTTTCGCCAAACCATCGTCTATATACGAATTTTAACTCGCGACGGGAATTTTTTGGCAAACTACCGTCAATGTACGAATTTTATCTCTCGGTGGGCATTTTTTTCTGCAAACTACTGTCAATATTCAAATTTTAAGTCTTGGTTGAAATCTTTTGGTCAAACAATCGTCATTATACGAATTATAACTCTAGGTTGGAATTATTTTCTCCAAACTACCGTCTATATACGAATTTTAACTCTCGATGGGGATTTTTTGATCAAACTACCGTCAATGTACGAATTTTGACTCTCGGTGGACACTTTTTTCTTCAAACTACTGTCAAGATTCATATTTTAAGTCTTGGTTGAAATCTTTTGGTCAAACAATCGTCATTATACGAATTATAACACTAGGTTGGAATTATTTTCTCCAAACTACCGCCTATATACGAATTTTAACTCTCGATGGGGATTTTTTGATCAAACTACAGTCAATGTACGAATTTTAACTCTCGGTGGGAATTTTTTTCTTCAGACTGCTCTCAATATATAAATTTTAACTATTTGTTGAAATCTTTTTGTCAAACAATCGTCAATACACGTGGTTTAATACTAGGTTGGAATTTGTTTCGCCAAACCATCGTCTATATGCGAATTTTAAATCGCGATGGGAATTTTTTGGCAAACTACCGTCAATGTACGAATTTTAACTCTCGGTGGGCACTTTTTTCTGCAAACTACTGTCAATATTCATATTTTAAGTCTTGGTTGAAATCTTTTGGTCAAACAATCGTCATTATACGAATTATAACACTAGGTTGGAATTATTTTCTCCAAACTACCGCCTATATACGAATTTTAACTCTCGATGGGGATTTTTTGATCAAACTACAGTCAATGTACGAATTTTAACTCTCGGTGGGAATTTTTTTCTTCAGACTACTGTCAATGTACAAATTTTAACTATTTGTTGAAATCTTTTTGTCAAACAATCTTCAATACACGTGGTTTAATACTAAGTTGGAATTTTATTCTCCAAACCATCGTCTATATACGAATTTTAACTCTCGATGGGAATTTTTTGGCAAACTACCGTCAATGTACGAATTTTAACTCTCGGTGGGCACTTTTTTCTGCAAACTACTGTCAATATTCATATTTTAAGTCTTGGTTGAAATCTTTTGGTCAAACAATCGTCATTATACGAATTATAACACTAGGTTGGAATTATTTTCTCCAAACTACCGCCTATATACGAATTTTAACTCTCGATGGGGATTTTTTGATCAAACTACAGTCAATGTACGAATTTTAACTCTCGGTGGGAATTTTTTTCTTCAGACTACTGTCAATGTACAAATTTTAACTATTTGTTGAAATCTTTTTGTCAAACAATCTTCAATACACGTGGTTTAATACCAAGTTGGAATTTTATTCTCCAAACCATCGTCTATATACGAATTTTAACTCTCGATGGGAATTTTTTGGCAAACTACCGTCTCTGTACGAATTTTGACTCTCAGTGGGCACTTTTTTCTGCAAACTACTGTCAATATTCAAATTTTGTGTCTTGGTTGAAATCTTTTTGTCAAACAATCGTCATTATACGAACTTTAACTCTAGGTTGGAATTTTTTTCTTCAAACTATCGTCTATATATGAAATTTAACTCTTGTTGAGAATTCTTAGTCAAACTATCGTAAATGTACGAATTCTAACTCTCGGTGGGAATTTTTTTCTTCAGACTACTCTCAATATATAAATTTTAACTATTTGTTGAAATCTTTTTGTCAAACAATCGTCAATACGCGTGGTTTAATACTAGGTTGGAATTTTTTTCGCCAAACCATCGTCTATATACGAATTTTAACTCGCGACGGGAATTTTTTGGCAAACTACCGTCAATGTACGAATTTTATCTCTCGGTGGGCATTTTTTTCTGCAAACTACTGTCAATATTCAAATTTTAAGTCTTGGTTGAAATCTTTTGGTCAAACAATCGTCATTATACGAATTATAACTCTAGGTTGGAATTATTTTCTCCAAACTACCGTCTATATACGAATTTTAACTCTCGATGGGGATTTTTTGATCAAACTACCGTCAATGTACGAATTTTGACTCTCAGTGGGCACTTTTTTCTGCAAACTACTGTCAATATTCAAATTTTGTGTCTTGGTTGAAATCTTTTTGTCAAACAATCGTCATTATACGAACTTTAACCCTAGGTTGGAATTTTTTTCTTCAAACTATCGTCTATATACGAATTTTAACTCTCGATGGGGATTTTTTGATCAAACTACAGTCAATGTACGAATTTTAACTATCGGTGGGAATTTTTTTCTTCAGACTGCTCTCAATATATAAATTTTAAGTATTTGTTGAAATCTTTTTGTCAAACAATCGTCAATACACGTGGTTCAATACTAGGTTGGAATTTGTTTCGCCAAACCATCGTCTATATACGAATTTTAAATCGCGATGGGAATTTTTTGGCAAACTACCGTCAATGTACGAATTTTAACTCTCGGTGGGCACTTTTTTCTGCAAACTACTGTCAATATTCATATTTTAAGTCTTGGTTGAAATCTTTTGGTCAAACAATCGTCATTATACGAATTATAACACTAGGTTGGAATTATTTTCTCCAAACTACCGCCTATATACGAATTTTAACTCTCGATGGGGATTTTTTGATCAAACTACAGTCAATGTACGAATTTTAACTCTCGGTGGGAATTTTTTTCTTCAGACTACTGTCAATGTACAAATTTTAACTATTTGTTGAAATCTTTTTGTCAAACAATCTTCAATACACGTGGTTTAATACTAAGTTGGAATTTTATTCTCCAAACCATCGTCTATATACGAATTTTAACTCTCGATGGGAATTTTTTGGCAAACTACCGTCTCTGTACGAATTTTGACTCTCAGTGGGCACTTTTTTCTGCAAACTACTGTCAATATTCAAATTTTGTGTCTTGGTTGAAATCTTTTTGTCAAACAATCGTCATTATACGAACTTTAACTCTAGGTTGGAATTTTTTTCTTCAAACTATCGTCTATATATGAAATTTAACTCTTGTTGAGAATTCTTAGTCAAACTATCGTAAATGTACGAATTCTAACTCTCGGTGGGAATTTTTTTCTTCAGACTACTCTCAATATATAAATTTTAACTATTTGTTGAAATCTTTTTGTCAAACAATCGTCAATACGCGTGGTTTAATACTAGGTTGGAATTTTTTTCGCCAAACCATCGTCTATATACGAATTTTAACTCGCGACGGGAATTTTTTGGCAAACTACCGTCAATGTACGAATTTTATCTCTCGGTGGGCATTTTTTTCTGCAAACTACTGTCAATATTCAAATTTTAAGTCTTGGTTGAAATCTTTTGGTCAAACAATCGTCATTATACGAATTATAACTCTAGGTTGGAATTATTTTCTCCAAACTACCGTCTATATACGAATTTTAACTCTCGATGGGGATTTTTTGATCAAACTACCGTCAATGTACGAATTTTGACTCTCGGTGGACACTTTTTTCTTCAAACTACTGTCAAGATTCATATTTTAAGTCTTGGTTGAAATCTTTTGGTCAAACAATCGTCATTATACGAATTATAACACTAGGTTGGAATTATTTTCTCCAAACTACCGCCTATATACGAATTTTAACTCTCGATGGGGATTTTTTGATCAAACTACAGTCAATGTACGAATTTTAACTCTCGGTGGGAATTTTTTTCTTCAGACTGCTCTCAATATATAAATTTTAACTATTTGTTGAAATCTTTTTGTCAAACAATCGTCAATACACGTGGTTTAATACTAGGTTGGAATTTGTTTCGCCAAACCATCGTCTATATGCGAATTTTAAATCGCGATGGGAATTTTTTGGCAAACTACCGTCAATGTACGAATTTTAACTCTCGGTGGGCACTTTTTTCTGCAAACTACTGTCAATATTCATATTTTAAGTCTTGGTTGAAATCTTTTGGTCAAACAATCGTCATTATACGAATTATAACACTAGGTTGGAATTATTTTCTCCAAACTACCGCCTATATACGAATTTTAACTCTCGATGGGGATTTTTTGATCAAACTACAGTCAATGTACGAATTTTAACTCTCGGTGGGAATTTTTTTCTTCAGACTACTGTCAATGTACAAATTTTAACTATTTGTTGAAATCTTTTTGTCAAACAATCTTCAATACACGTGGTTTAATACTAAGTTGGAATTTTATTCTCCAAACCATCGTCTATATACGAATTTTAACTCTCGATGGGAATTTTTTGGCAAACTACCGTCTCTGTACGAATTTTGACTCTCAGTGGGCACTTTTTTCTGCAAACTACTGTCAATATTCAAATTTTGTGTCTTGGTTGAAATCTTTTTGTCAAACAATCGTCATTATACGAACTTTAACTCTAGGTTGGAATTTTTTTCTTCAAACTATCGTCTATATATGAAATTTAACTCTTGTTGAGAATTCTTAGTCAAACTATCGTAAATGTACGAATTCTAACTCTCGGTGGGAATTTTTTTCTTCAGACTACTCTCAATATATAAATTTTAACTATTTGTTGAAATCTTTTTGTCAAACAATCGTCAATACGCGTGGTTTAATACTAGGTTGGAATTTGTTTCGCCAAACCATCGTCTATATACGAATTTTAACTCGCGACGGGAATATTTTGGCAAACTACCGTCAATGTACGAATTTTATCTCTCGGTGGGCATTTTTTTCTGCAAACTACTGTCAATATTCAAATTTTAAGTCTTGGTTGAAATCTTTTGGTCAAACAATCGTCATTATACGAATTATAACTCTAGGTTGGAATTATTTTCTCCAAACTACCGTCTATATACGAATTTTAACTCTCGATGGGGATTTTTTGATCAAACTACCGTCAATGTACGAATTTTGACTCTCGGTGGACACTTTTTTCTTCAAACTACTGTCAAGATTCATATTTTAAGTCTTGGTTGAAATCTTTTGGTCAAACAATCGTCATTATACGAATTATAACACTAGGTTGGAATTATTTTCTCCAAACTACCGCCTATATACGAATTTTAACTCTCGATGGGGATTTTTTGATCAAACTACAGTCAATGTACGAATTTTAACTCTCGGTGGGAATTTTTTTCTTCAGACTACTGTCAATGTACAAATTTTAACTATTTGTTGAAATCTTTTTGTCAAACAATCTTCAATACACGTGGTTTAATACTAAGTTGGAATTTTATTCTCCAAACCATCGTCTATATACGAATTTTAACTCTCGATGGGAATTTTTTGGCAAACTACCGTCTCTGTACGATATTGACTCTCAGTGGGCACTTTTTTCTGCAAACTACTGTCAATATTCAAATTTTGTGTCTTGGTTGAAATCTTTTTGTCAAACAATCGTCATTATACGAACTTTAACTCTAGGTTGGAATTTTTTTCTTCAAACTATCGTCTATATATGAAATTTAACTCTTGTTGAGAATTCTTAGTCAAACTATCGTAAATGTACGAATTCTAACTCTCGGTGGGAATTTTTTTCTTCAGACTACTCTCAATATATAAATTTTAACTATTTGTTGAAATCTTTTTGTCAAACAATCATCAATACGCGTGGTTTAATACTAGGTTGGAATTTTTTTCGCCAAACCATCGTCTATATACGAATTTTAACTCGCGACGGGAATTTTTTGGCAAACTACCGTCAATGTACGAATTTTATCTCTCGGTGGGCATTTTTTTCTGCAAACTACTGTCAAGATTCAAATTTTAAGTCTTGGTTGAAATCTTTTGGTCAAACAATCGTCATTATACGAACTTTAACTCTAGGTTGGAATTTTTTTCTCGAAACCATCGTCTATATACGAATTTTAACTCTCGATGGGAATTTTTTGGCAAACTACCGTCAATGTAGGAATTTTGATTCTCAGTGGGCACTTTTTTCTGCAAACTACTGTCAATATTCAAATTTTGTGTCTTGGTTGAAATCTTTTTGTCAAACAATCGTCATTACACGTGGTTTAATACCAGGTCGGAATTTTTTTCTCCAATCCATCGGCTATATACGAATTTTAACTCTCGATGGGAATTTTTTGGCAAACTACCGTCAATGTACGAATTTTAACTCTCGGTGGGCACTTTTTTCTGCAAACTACTGTCTATATTCAAATTATATGTCTTGGTTGAAATCTTTAGGTCAAACAATTGTCATTATACGAATCTTAAATCTAGGTTGGAATTTTTATCTCCAAACTACCGTCTATATACGAATTTTAATTCTCGATGGGAATTTTTTGTCAAACTACCGTCAATGTACGAATTTTGACTCTCAGTGGGCACTTTTTTCTGCAAACTACTGTCAATATTCAAATTTTAAGTCTTGGTTGAAATCTTTTTGTCAAACAATCGTCATTATACGAACTTTAACTCTAGGTTGTAATTTTTTGCTTCAAACTATCGTCTATATACGAATTTTAACTCTCGATGGGAATTTTTTGGCAAACTACCGTCAATGTACGAATTTTATCTCTCGGTGCGCACTTTTTTCTTCAAACTACTGTCAACATTCAAATTTTAACTATTGGTTGAAATCCTTATGTCAAACAATCGTCAATAAACGAATTTTAATACTAGGTTGGAATATTTTTCTTCAAACTATCGCCTATATACGAAATTTCACTCTCGGTGGGAATTTTTTGGTCAAACTATCGTCAATGTACGAATTTTAACTCTTGGTGGGCACTTTTTTCTTCAAACTACTGTCAATATTCAAATTTTAACTATTGGTTGAAATCTTTATGTCAAACAATCGTCAATAATCGAATTTTAATACTAGGTTGGAATTTTTTTCTTCAAACTATCGCCTATATACGAAATTTAACTCTCGGTGGGAATATTTTGGTCAACCTATCGTCAATGTCCGTATTTTAACTCTCGGTGGGCACTTTTTTCTTCAAACTACTATCAATACTCAAATTTTAACTATTATTTGGAATCTTTTTGTCAACAATCGTCAATACACGAATTTTAATACTAGGTTGGAATTTTTTTCTTCAAACTATCTCCTATATACGAAATTTAATTCTCGGTAGGAATTTTTTGGTCAAACTATCGTCAATGTACGAATTTTAACTCTCGGTGGGCACTTTTTTCTTCAAACTACTGTCAATATTCAAATTTTAACTATTGGTTGGAATCTTTTTGTCAAACAATCGTCAATACACGAATTTTAATACTAGGTTGGAATTTATTTCTTCAAACTATTGTCAATATTCAAATTTTAAATATTGGTTCAAATCTTTATGTCAAACAATCGTCAATACACGAATTTTAATACCAGGTTGGAATTTTTTTCTCCAAACCATCGTCTATATACGAATTTCAACTCTCGATGGGAATTTTTTGGCAAACTACCGTCAATGTACGAATTTTAACTCTCGGTGGACACTTTTTCTTCAAACTACTATCAATACTCAAATTTTAACTATTGGTTGATATCTTTATGTCAAACAATCGTCAATAATCGAATTTTAATACTAGGTTGGAATTTTTTTCTTCAAACTATCGCCTATATACGAAATATAACTCTCGGGAGGAATTTTTTGGTCAAGCTACCGTCAATGTACGAATTCTAACTCTAGGTGGGCACTTTTTTCTTCAAACTACTGTCAATATTCAAATTTTAACTGTTGTTTGGAATCTTTTTGTCAAACAATCGTCAATACACGAATTTTAATACTAGGTTGGAATTTTTTTCTTCAAACTATTGTCAATATTCAAATTTGAAATATTGGTTCAAATCTTTATATCAAACAATCGTCAATACACGAATTTTAATACTAGGTTGGAATTTTTTTCTTCAAACTATTGTCAATATTCAAATTTTAAATATTGGTTGAAATCTTTATGTCAAGCAATCGTCAATAATCGAATTTTAATACTAGGTTGGAATTTTTTTCTTCAAGATTTCGCCTATATACGAAATTTAAATCTCGGGAGGAATTTTTTGGTCAAACTACGGCCAATGTACGAATTTTAACTCTCGGTGGGAACTTTTTTCTTCAAACTACTATCAATACTCAAATTTTAACTATTATTTGGAATCTTTTTGTCAACAATCGTCAATACACGAATTTTAATACTAGGTTGGAATTTTTTTCTTCAAACTATTGTCAATATTCAAATTTTAAACATTGGTTGAAATCTTTATGTCAAACAATCGTCAATAATCGAACTTTAATACTAGGTTGGAATTTTTTTCTTCAAACTATCGCCTATATACGAAATTTAACTCTCGGTGGGAAATTTTTGGTCAACCTATCGTCAATGTACGAATTTTATCTCTCGGTGCGCACTTTTTTCTTCAAACTACTGTCAACATTCAAATTTTAACTATTGGTTGAAATCCTTATGTCAAACAATCGTCAATAAACGAATTTTAATACTAGGTTGGAATATTTTTCTTCAAACTATCGCCTATATACGAAAGTTCACTCTCGGTGGGAATTTTTTGGTCAAACTATCGTCAATGTACGAATTTTAACTCTTGGTGGGCACTTTTTTCTTCAAACTACTGTCAATATTCAAATTTTAACTATTGGTTGAAATCTTTATGTCAAACAATCGTCAATAATCGAATTTTAATACTAGGTTGGAATTTTTTTCTTCAAACTATCGCCTATATACGAAATTTAACTCTCGGTGGGAATATTTTGGTCAACCTATCGTCAATGTCCGTATTTTAACTCTCGGTGGGCACTTTTTTCTTCAAACTACTATCAATACTCAAATTTTAACTATTATTTGGAATCTTTTTGTCGACAATCGTCAATACACGAATTTTAATACTAGGTTGGAATTTTTTTCTTCAAACTATCTCCTGTATACGAAATTTAATTCTCGGTAGGAATTTTTTGGTCAAACTATCGTCAATGTACGAATTTTAACTCTCGGTGGGCACTTTTTTCTTCAAACTACTGTCAATATTCAAATTTTAACTATTGGTTGGAATCTTTTTGTCAAACAATCGTCAATACACGAATTTTAATACTAGGTTGGAATTTATTTCTTCAAACTATTGTCAATATTCAAATTTTAAATATTGGTTCAAATCTTTATGTCAAACAATCGTCAATACACGAATTTTAATACCAGGTTGGAATTTTTTTCTCCAAACCATCGTCTATATACGAATTTTAACTCTCGATGGGAATTTTTTGGCAAACTACCGTCAATGTACGAATTTTAACTCTCGGTGGGCACTTTTTCTTCAAACTACTATCAATACTCAAATTTTAACTATTGGTTGATATCTTTATGTCAAACAATCGTCAATAATCGAATTTTAATACTAGGTTGGAATTTTTTTCTTCAAACTATCGCCTATATACGAAATTTAACTCTCGGGAGGAATCTTTTTGTCAAACAATCGTCAATACACGAATTTTAATACTGGGTTGGAATTTTTTTCTTCAAACTATTGTCAATATTCAAATTTTAAATATTGGTTCAAATCTTTATATCAAACAATCGTCAATACACGAATTTTAATACTAGGTTGGAATTTTTTTCTTCAAACTATTGTCAATATTCAAATTTTAAATATTGGTTCAAATCTTTATATCAAACAATCGTCAATACACGAATTTTAATACTAGGTTGGAATTTTTTTCTTCAAACTATTGTCAATATTCAAATTTTAAATATTGGTTGAAATCTTTATGTCAAGCAATCGTCAATAATCGAATTTTAATACTAGGTTGGAATTTTTTTCTTCAAGATTTCGCCTATATACGAAATTTAACTCTCGGGAGGAATTTTTTGGTCAAGCTACGGCCAATGTACGAATTTTAACTCTCGGTGGGAACTTTTTTCTTCAAACTACTATCAATACTCAAATTTTAACTATTATTTGGAATCTTTTTGTCAACAATCGTCAATACACGAATTTTAATACTAGGTTGGAATTTTTTTCTTCAAACTATTGTCAATATTCAAATTTTAAACATTGGTTGAAATCTTTATGTCAAACAATCGTCAATAATCGAACTTTAATACTAGGTTGGAATTTTTTTCTTCAAACTATCGCCTATATACGAAATTTAACTCTCGGTGGGAAATTTTTGGTCAACCTATCGTCAATGTACGAATTTTATCTCTCGGTGCGCACTTTTTTCTTCAAACTACTGTCAACATTCAAATTTTAACTATTGGTTGAAATCCTTATGTCAAACAATCGTCAATAAACGAATTTTAATACTAGGTTGGAATATTTTTCTTCAAACTATCGCCTATATACGAATGTTCACTCTCGGTGGGAATTTTTTGGTCAAACTATCGTCAATGTACGAATTTTAACTCTTGGTGGGCACTTTTTTCTTCAAACTACTGTCAATATTCAAATTTTAACTATTGGTTGAAATCTTTATGTCAAACAATCGTCAATAATCGAATTTTAATACTAGGTTGGAATTTTTTTCTTCAAACTATTGTCAATATTCAAATTTTAAATATTGGTTCAAATCTTTATATCAAACAATCGTCAATACACGAATTTTAATACTAGGTTGGAATTTTTTTCTTCAAACTATTGTCAATATTCAAATTTTAAATATTGGTTGAAATCTTTATGTCAAGCAATCGTCAATAATCGAATTTTAATACTAGGTTGGAATTTTTTTCTTCAAGATTTCGCCTATATACGAAATTTAACTCTCGGGAGGAATTTTTTGGTCAAGCTACGGCCAATGTACGAATTTTAACTCTCGGTGGGAACTTTTTTCTTCAAACTACTATCAATACTCAAATTTTAACTATTATTTGGAATCTTTTTGTCAACAATCGTCAATACACGAATTTTAATACTAGGTTGGAATTTTTTTCTTCAAACTATTGTCAATATTCAAATTTTAAACATTGGTTGAAATCTTTATGTCAAACAATCGTTAATAAACGAATTTTAATACTAGGTTGGAATATTTTTCTTCAAACTATCGCCTATATACGAAAGTTCACTCTCGGTGGGAATTTTTTGGTCAAACTATCGTCAATGTACGAATTTTAACTCTTGGTGGGCACTTTTTTCTTCAAACTACTGTCAATATTCAAATTTTAACTATTGGTTGAAATCTTTATGTCAAACAATCGTCAATAATCGAATTTTAATACTAGGTTGGAATTTTTTTCTTCAAACTATCGCCTATATACGAAATTTAACTCTCGGTGGGAATTTTTTGGTCAACCTATCGTCAATGTCCGTATTTTAACTCTCGGTGGGCACTTTTTTCTTCAAACTACTGTCAATATTCAAATTTTAACTATTGGTTGGAATCTTTTTGTCAAACAATCGTCAATACACGAATTTTAATACTAGGTTGGAATTTTTTTCTTCAAACTATTGTCAATATTCAAATTTTAAATATTGGTTCAAATCTTTATATCAAACAATCGTCAATACACGAATTTTAATACTAGGTTGGAATTTTTTTCTTCAAACTATTGTCAATATTCAAATTTTAAATATTGGTTGAAATCTTTATGTCAAGCAATCGTCAATAATCGAATTTTAATACTAGGTTGGAATTTTTTTCTTCAAGATTTCGCCTATATACGAAATTTAAATCTCGGGAGGAATTTTTTGGTCAAACTACGGCCAATGTACGAATTTTAACTCTCGGTGGGAACTTTTTTCTTCAAACTACTATCAATACTCAAATTTTAACTATTATTTGGAATCTTTTTGTCAACAATCGTCAATACACGAATTTTAATACTAGGTTGGAATTTTTTTCTTCAAACTATTGTCAATATTCAAATTTTAAACATTGGTTGAAATCTTTATGTCAAACAATCGTCAATAATCGAACTTTAATACTAGGTTGGAATTTTTTTCTTCAAACTATCGCCTATATACGAAATTTAACTCTCGGTGGGAAATTTTTGGTCAACCTATCGTCAATGTACGAATTTTATCTCTCGGTGCGCACTTTTTTCTTCAAACTACTGTCAACATTCAAATTTTAACTATTGGTTGAAATCCTTATGTCAAACAATCGTCAATAAACGAATTTTAATACTAGGTTGGAATATTTTTCTTCAAACTATCGCCTATATACGAAAGTTCACTCTCGGTGGGAATTTTTTGGTCAAACTATCGTCAATGTACGAATTTTAACTCTTGGTGGGCACTTTTTTCTTCAAACTACTGTCAATATTCAAATTTTAACTATTGGTTGAAATCTTTATGTCAAACAATCGTCAATAATCTAATTTTAATACTAGGTTGGAATTTTTTTCTCCAAACCATCGTCTATATACGAATTTTAACTCTCGATGGGAATTTTTTGGCAAACTACCGTCAATGTACGAATTTTAACTCTCGGTGGGCACTTTTTCTTCAAACTACTATCAATACTCAAATTTTAACTATTGGTTGAAATCTTTATGTCAAACAATCGTCAATAATCGAATTTTAATACTAGGTTGGAATTTTTTTCTTCAAACTATCGCCTATATTCGAAATTTAACTCTCGGGAGGAATTTTTTGGTCAAGCTACCGTCAATGTACGAATTTTAACTCTAGGTGGGCACTTTTTTCTTCAAACTACTGTCAATATTCAAATTTTAACTATTGGTTGAAATCTTTATGTCAAACAATCGTCAATAATCGAATTTTAATACTAGGTTGGAATTTTTTTCTTCAAACTATCGCCTATATACGAAATTTAACTCTCGGTGGGAATTTTTTGGTCAACCTATCGTCAATGTCCGTATTTTAACTCTCGGTGGGCACTTTTTTCTTCAAACTACTATCAATACTCAAATTTTAACTATTATTTGGAATCTTTTTGTCAACAATCGTCAATACACGAATCTTAATACTAGGTTGGAATTTTTTTCTTCAAACTATCTCCTATATACGAAATTTAATTTTCGGTAGGAATTTTTTGGTCAAACTATCGTCAATGTACGAATTTTAACTCTCGGTGGGCACTTTTTTCTTCAAACTACTGTCAATATTCAAATTTTAACTATTGGTTGGAATCTTTTTGTCAAACAATCGTCAATACACGAATTTTAATACTAGGTTGGAATTTTTTTCTGCAAACTATTGTCAATATTCAAATTTTAAATATTGGTTCAAATCTTTATATCAAACAATCGTCAATACACGAATTTTAATACTAGGTTGGAATTTTTTTCTTCAAACTATTGTCAATATTCAAATTTTAAATATTGGTTGAAATCTTTATGTCAAGCAATCGTCAATAATCGAATTTTAATACTAGGTTGGAATTTTTTTCTTCAAGATTTCGCCTATATAGGAAATTTAACTCTCGGGAGGAATTTTTTGGTCAAGCTACGGCCAATGTACGAATTTTAACTCTCGGTGGGAACTTTTTTCTTCAAACTACTATCAATAATCAAATTTTAACTATTATTTGGAATGTTTTTGTCAACAATCGTCAATACACGAATTTTAATACTAGGTTGGAATTTTTTTCTTCAAACTATTGTCAATATTCAAATTTTAAACATTGGTTGAAATCTTTATGTCAAACAATCGTCAATAATCGAACTTTAATACTAGGTTGGAATTTTTTTCTTCAAACTATCGCCTATATACGAAATTTAACTCTCGGTGGGAAATTTTTGGTCAACCTATCGTCAATGTACGAATTTTATCTCTCGGTGCGCACTTTTTTCTTCAAACTACTGTCAACATTCAAATTTTAACTATTGGTTGAAATCCTTATGTCAAACAATCGTCAATAAACGAATTTTAATACTAGGTTGGAATATTTTTCTTCAAACTATCGCCTATATACGAAAGTTCACTCTCGGTGGGAATTTTTTGGTCAAACTATCGTTAATGTACGAATTTTAACTCTCGGTGGGCACTTTTTTCTTCAAACTACTATCAATACTCAAATTTTAACTATTATTTGGAATCTTTTTGTCAACAATCGTCAATACACGAATTTTAATACTAGGTTGGAATTTTTTTCTTCAAACTATTGTCAATATTCAAATTTTAAACATTGGTTGAAATCTTTATGTCAAACAATCGTCAATAATCGAACTTTAATACTAGGTTGGAATTTTTTTCTTCAAACTATCGCCTATATACGAAATTTAACTCTCGGTGGGAAATTTTTGGTCAACCTATCGTCAATGTACGAATTTTATCTCTCGGTGCGCACTTTTTTCTTCAAACTACTGTCAACATTCAAATTTTAACTATTGGTTGAAATCCTTATGTCAAACAATCGTCAATAAACGAATTTTAATACTAGGTTGGAATATTTTTCTTCAAACTATCGCCTATATACGAATGTTCACTCTCGGTGGGAATTTTTTGGTCAAACTATCGTCAATGTACGAATTTTAACTCTTGGTGGGCACTTTTTTCTTCAAACTACTGTCAATATTCAAATTTAAACTATTGGTTGAAATCTTTATGTCAAACAATCGTCAATAATCGAATTTTAATACTAGGTTGGAATTTTTTTCTTCAAACTATCGCCTATATACGAAATTTAACTCTCGGTGGGAATTTTTTGGTCAACCTATCGTCAATGTTCGTATTTTAACTCTCGGTGGGCACTTTTTTCTTCAAACTACTATCAATACTCAAATTTTAACTATTATTTGGAATCTTTTTGTCAACAATCGTCAATACACGAATCTTAATACTAGGTTGGAATTTTTTTCTTCAAACTATCTCCTATATACGAAATTTAATTTTCGGTAGGAATTTTTTGGTCAAACTATCGTCAATGTACGAATTTTAACTCTCGGTGGGCACTTTTTTCTTCAAACTACTGTCAATATTCAAATTTTAACTATTGGTTGGAATCTTTTTGTCAAACAATCGTCAATACACGAATTTTAATACTAGGTTGGAATTTTTTTCTGCAAACTATTGTCAATATTCAAATTTTAAATATTGGTTCAAATCTTTATATCAAACAATCGTCAATACACGAATTTTAATACTAGGTTGGAATTTTTTTCTTCAAACTATCGCCTATATACGAAATTTAACTCTCGGTGGGAATTTTTTGGTCAACCTATCGTCAATGTCCGTATTTTAACTCTCGGTGGGCACTTTTTTCTTCAAACTACTTTCAATACTCAAATTTTAACTATTATTTGGAATCTTTTTGTCAACAATCGTCAATACACGAATTTTAATACTAGGTTGGAATTTTTTTCTTCAAACTATTGTCAATATTCAAATTTTAAACATTGGTTGAAATCTTTATGTCAAACAATCGTCAATAATCGAACTTTAATACTAGGTTGGAATTTTTTTCTTCAAACTATCGCCTATATACGAAATTTAACTCTCGGTGGGAAATTTTTGGTCAACCTATCGTCAATGTACGAATTTTATCTCTCGGTGCGCACTTTTTTCTTCAAACTACTGTCAACATTCAAATTTTAACTATTGGTTGAAATCCTTATGTCAAACAATCGTCAATAAACGAATTTTAATACTAGGTTGGAATATTTTTCTTCAAACTATCGCCTATATACGAATGTTCACTCTCGGTGGGAATTTTTTGGTCAAACTATCGTCAATGTACGAATTTTAACTCTTGGTGGGCACTTTTTTCTTCAAACTACTGTCAATATTCAAATTTTAACTATTGGTTGAAATCTTTATGTCAAACAATCGTCAATAATCGAATTTTAATACTAGGTTGGAATTTTTTTCTTCAAACTATCGCCTATATACGAAATTTAACTCTCGGTGGGAATATTTTGGTCAACCTATCGTCAATGTCCGTATTTTAACTCTCGGTGGGCACTTTTTTCTTCAAACTACTATCAATACTCAAATTTTAACTATTATTTGGAATCTTTTTGTCAACAATCGTCAATACACGAATTTTAATACTAGGTTGGAATTTTTTTCTTCAAACTATCTCCTATATACGAAATTTAATTCTCGGTAGGAATTTTTTGGTCAAACTATCGTCAATGTACGAATTTTAACTCTCGGTGGGCACTTTTTTCTTCAAACTACTGTCAATATTCAAATTTTAACTATTGGTTGGAATCTTTTTGTCAAACAATCGTCAATACACGAATTTTAATACTAGGTTGGAATTTTTTTCTTCAAACTATTGTCAATATTCAAATTTGAAATATTGGTTCAAATCTTTATATCAAACAATCGTCAATACACGAATTTTAATACTAGGTTGGAATTTTTTTCTTCAAACTATTGTCAATATTCAAATTTTAAATATTGGTTGAAATCTTTATGTCAAGCAATCGTCAATAATCGAATTTTAATACTAGGTTGGAATTTTTTTCTTCAAGATTTCGCCTATATACGAAATTTAAATCTCGGGAGGAATTTTTTGGTCAAACTACGGCCAATGTACGAATTTTAACTCTCGGTGGGAACTTTTTTCTTCAAACTACTATCAATACTCAAATTTTAACTATTATTTGGAATCTTTTTGTCAACAATCGTCAATACACGAATTTTAATACTAGGTTGGAATTTTTTTCTTCAAACTATTGTCAATATTCAAATTTTAAACATTGGTTGAAATATTTATGTCAAACAATCGTCAATAATCGAACTTTAATACTAGGTTGGAATTTTTTTCTTCAAACTATCGCCTATATACGAAATTTAACTCTCGGTGGGAAATTTTTGGTCAACCTATCGTCAATGTACGAATTTTATCTCTCGGTGCGCACTTTTTTCTTCAAACTACTGTCAACATTCAAATTTTAACTATTGGTTGAAATCCTTATGTCAAACAATCGTCAATAAACGAATTTTAATACTAGGTTGGAATATTTTTCTTCAAACTATCGCCTATATACGAAATTTCACTCTCGGTGGGAATTTTTTGGTCAAACTATCGTCAATGTACGAATTTTAACTCTTGGTGGGCACTTTTTTCTTCAAACTACTGTCAATATTCAAATTTTAACTATTGGTTGAAATCTTTATGTCAAACAATCGTCAATAATCGAATTTTAATACTAGGTTGGAATTTTTTTCTTCAAACAATCGCCTATATACGAAATTTAACTCTCGGTGGGAATATTTTGGTCAACCTATCGTCAATGTCCGTATTTTAACTCTCGGTGGGCACTTTTTTCTTCAAACTACTATCAATACTCAAATTTTAACTATTATTTGGAATCTTTTTGTCAACAATCGTCAATACACGAATTTTAATACTAGGTTGGAATTTTTTTCTTCAAACTATCTCCTATATACGAAATTTAATTCTCGGTAGGAATTTTTTGGTCAAACTATCGTCAATGTACGAATTTTAACTCTCGGTGGGCACTTTTTTCTTCAAACTACTGTCAATATTCAGGTTTTAACTATTGGTTGGAATCTTTTTGTCAAACAATCGTCAATACACGAATTTTAATACTAGGTTGGAATTTTTTTCTTCAAACTATTGTCAATATTCAAATTTTAAATATTGGTTCAAATCTTTATGTCAAACAATCGTCAATACACGAATTTTAATACCAGGTTGGAATTTTTTTCTCCAAACCGTCGTCTATATACGAATTTTAACTCTCGATGGGATTTTTTTGGCAAACTACCGTCAATGTACGAATTTTAACTCTCGGTGGGCACTTTTTCTTCAAACTACTATCAATACTCAAATTTTAACTATTGGTTGATATCTTTATGTCAAACAATCGTCAATAATCGAATTTTAATACTAGGTTGGAATTTTTTTCTTCAAACTATCGCCTATATACGAAATTTAACTCTCGGTGGGAATTTTTTGGTCAACCTATCGTCAATGTCCGTATTTTAACTCTCGGTGGGCACTTTTTTCTTCAAACTACTGTCAATATTCAAATTTTAACTATTGGTTGGAATCTTTTTGTCAAACAATCGTCAATACACGAATTTTAATACTAGGTTGGAATTTTTTTCTTCAAACTATTGTCAATATTCAAATTTTAAATATTGGTTCAAATCTTTATATCAAACAATCGTCAATACACGAATTTTAAAACTAGGTTGGAATTTTTTTCTTCAAACTATTGTCAATATTCAAATTTTAAATATTGGTTGAAATCTTTATGTCAAGCAATCGTCAATAATCGAATTTTAATACTAGGTTGGAATTTTTTTCTTCAAGATTTCGCCTATATACGAAATTTAACTCTCGGGAGGAATTTCTTGGTCAAGCTACGGCCAATGTACGAATTTTAACTCTCGGTGGGAACTTTTTTCTTCAAACTACTATCAATACTCAAGTTTTAACTATTATTTGGAATCTTTTTGTCAACAATCGTCAATACACGAATTTTAATACTAGGTTGGAATTTTTTTCTTCAAACTATTGTCAATATTCAAATTTTAAACATTGGTTGAAATCTTTATGTCAAACAATCGTCAATAATCGAACTTTAATACTAGGTTGGAATTTTTTTCTTCAAACTATCGCCTATATACGAAATTTAACTCTCGGTGGGAAATTTTTGGTCAACCTATCGTCAATGTACGAATTTTATCTCTCGGTGCGCACTTTTTTCTTCAAACTACTGTCAACATTCAAATTTTAACTATTGGTTGAAATCCTTATGTCAAACAATCGTCAATAAACGAATTTTAATACTAGGTTGGAATATTTTTCTTCAAACTATCGCCTATATACGAAAGTTCACTCTCGGTGGGAATTTTTTGGTCAAACTATCGTCAATGTACGAATTTTAACTCTTGGTGGGCACTTTTTTCTTCAAACTACTGTCAATATTCAAATTTTAACTATTGGTTGAAATCTTTATGTCAAACAATCGTCAATAATCTAATTTTAATACTAGGTTGGAATTTTTTTCTCCAAACTATCGTCTATATACGAATTTTAACTCTCGATGGGAATTTTTTGGCAAACTACCGTCAATGTACGAATTTTAACTCTCGGTGGGCACTTTTTCTTCAAACTACTATCAATACTCAAATTTTAACTATTGGTTGAAATCTTTATGTCAAACAATCGTCAATAATCGAATTTTAATACTAGGTTGGAATTTTTTTCTTCAAACTATCGCCTATATACGAAATTTAACTCTCGGTGGGAATTTTTTGGTCAACCTATCGTCAATGTCCGTATTTTAACTCTCGGTGGGCACTTTTTTCTTCAAACTACTATCAATACTCAAATTTTAACTATTATTTGGAATCTTTTTGTCAACAATCGTCAATACACGAATCTTAATACTAGGTTGGAATTTTTTTCTTCAAACTATCTCCTATATACGAAATTTAATTTTCGGTAGGAATTTTTTGGTCAAACTATCGTCAATGTACGAATTTTAACTCTCGGTGGGCACTTTTTTCTTCAAACTACTGTCAATATTCAAATTTTAACTATTGGTTGGAATCTTTTTGTCAAACAATCGTCAATACACGAATTTTAATACTAGGTTGGAATTTTTTTCTGCAAACTATTGTCAATATTCAAATTTTAAATATTGGTTCAAATCTTTATATCAAACAATCGTCAATACACGAATTTTAATACTAGGTTGGAATTTTTTTCTTCAAACTATCGCCTATATACGAAATTTAACTCTCGGTGGGAATTTTTTGGTCAACCTATCGTCAATGTCCGTATTTTAACTCTCGGTGGGCACTTTTTTCTTCAAACTACTTTCAATACTCAAATTTTAACTATTATTTGGAATCTTTTTGTCAACAATCGTCAATACACGAATTTTAATACTAGGTTGGAATTTTTTTCTTCAAACTATTGTCAATATTCAAATTTTAAACATTGGTTGAAATCTTTATGTCAAACAATCGTCAATAATCGAACTTTAATACTAGGTTGGAATTTTTTTCTTCAAACTATCGCCTATATACGAAATTTAACTCTCGGTGGGAAATTTTTGGTCAACCTATCGTCAATGTACGAATTTTATCTCTCGGTGCGCACTTTTTTCTTCAAACTACTGTCAACATTCAAATTTTAACTATTGGTTGAAATCCTTATGTCAAACAATCGTCAATAAACGAATTTTAATACTAGGTTGGAATATTTTTCTTCAAACTATCGCCTATATACGAATGTTCACTCTCGGTGGGAATTTTTTGGTCAAACTATCGTCAATGTACGAATTTTAACTCTTGGTGGGCACTTTTTTCTTCAAACTACTGTCAATATTCAAATTTTAACTATTGGTTGAAATCTTTATGTCAAACAATCGTCAATAATCGAATTTTAATACTAGGTTGGAATTTTTTTCTTCAAACTATCGCCTATATACGAAATTTAACTCTCGGTGGGAATATTTTGGTCAACCTATCGTCAATGTCCGTATTTTAACTCTCGGTGGGCACTTTTTTCTTCAAACTACTATCAATACTCAAATTTTAACTATTATTTGGAATCTTTTTGTCAACAATCGTCAATACACGAATTTTAATACTAGGTTGGAATTTTTTTCTTCAAACTATCTCCTATATACGAAATTTAATTCTCGGTAGGAATTTTTTGGTCAAACTATCGTCAATGTACGAATTTTAACTCTCGGTGGGCACTTTTTTCTTCAAACTACTGTCAATATTCAAATTTTAACTATTGGTTGGAATCTTTTTGTCAAACAATCGTCAATACACGAATTTTAATACTAGGTTGGAATTTTTTTCTTCAAACTATTGTCAATATTCAAATTTTAAATATTGGTTCAAATCTTTATGTCAAATAATCGTCAATACACGAATTTTAATACCAGGTTGGAATTTTTTTCTCCAAACCATCGTCTATATACGAATTTTAACTCTCGATGGGAATTTTTTGGCAAACTACCGTCAATGTACGAATTTTAACTCTCGGTGGACACTTTTTCTTCAAACTACTATCAATACTCAAATTTTAACTATTGGTTGATATCTTTATGTCAAACAATCGTCAATAATCGAATTTTAATACTAGGTTGGAATTTTTTTCTTCAAACTATCGCCTATATACGAAATTTAACTCTCGGGAGGAATTTTTTGGTCAAGCTACCGTCAATGTACGAATTCTAACTCTAGGTGGGCACTTTTTTCTTCAAACTACTGTCAATATTCAAATTTTGACTGTTGTTTGGAATCTTTTTGTCAAACAATCGTCAATACACGAATTTTAATACTAGGTTGGAATTTTTTTCTTCAAACTATTGTCAATATTCAAATTTGAAATATTGGTTCAAATCTTTATATCAAACAATCGTCAATACACGAATTTTAATACTAGGTTGGAATTTTTTTCTTCAAACTATAGTCAATATTCAAATTTTAAATATTGGTTGAAATCTTTATGTCAAGCAATCGTCAATAATCGAATTTTAATACTAGGTTGGAATTTTTTTCTTCAAGATTTCGCCTATATACGAAATTTAAATCTCGGGAGGAATTTTTTGGTCAAACTACGGCCAATGTACGAATTTTAACTCTTGGTGGGAACTTTTTTCTTCAAACTACTATCAATACTCAAATTTTAACTATTATTTGGAATCTTTTTGTCAACAATCGTCAATACACGAATTTTAATACTAGGTTGGAATTTTTTTCTTCAAACTATTGTCAATATTCAAATTTTAAACATTGGTTGAAATCTTTATGTCAAACAATCGTCAATAATCGAACTTTAATACTAGGTTGGAATTTTTTTCTTCAAACTATCGCCTATATACGAAATTTAACTCTCGGTGGGAAATTTTTGGTCAACCTATCGTCAATGTACGAATTTTATCTCTCGGTGCGCACTTATTTCTTCAAACTACTGTCAACATTCAAATTTTAACTATTGGTTGAAATCCTTATGTCAAACAATCGTCAATAAACGAATTTTAATACTAGGTTGGAATTTTTTTCTTCAAACTATTGTCAATATTCAAATTTTAAATATTGGTTCAAATCTTTATGTCAAACAATCGTCAATACACGAATTTTAATACCAGGTTGGAATTTTTTTCTCCAAACCATGGTCTATATACGAATTTTAACTCTCGATGGGATTTTTTTGGCAAACTACCGTCAATGTACGAATTTTAACTCTCGGTGGGCACTTTTTCTTCAAACTACTATCAATACTCAAATTTTAACTATTGGTTGATATCTTTATGTCAAACAATCGTCAATAATCGAATTTTAATACTAGGTTGGAATTTTTTTCTTCAAACTATCGCCTATATACGAAATTTAACTCTCGGTGGGAATTTTTTGGTCAACCTATCGTCAATGTCCGTATTTTAACTCTCGGTGGGCACTTTTTTCTTCAAACTACTGTCAATATTCAAATTTTAACTATTGGTTGGAATCTTTTTGTCAAACAATCGTCAATACACGAATTTTAATACTAGGTTGGAATTTTTTTCTTCAAACTATTGTCAATATTCAAATTTTAAATATTGGTTCAAATCTTTATATCAAACAATCGTCAATACACGAATTTTAAAACTAGGTTGGAATTTTTTTCTTCAAACTATTGTCAATATTCAAATTTTAAATATTGGTTGAAATCTTTATGTCAAGCAATCGTCAATAATCGAATTTTAATACTAGGTTGGAATTTTTTTCTTCAAGATTTCGCCTATATACGAAATTTAACTCTCGGGATGAATTTCTTGGTCAAGCTACGGCCAATGTACGAATTTTAACTCTCGGTGGGAACTTTTTTCTTCAAACTACTATCAATACTCAAATTTTAACTATTATTTGGAATCTTTTTGTCAACAATCGTCAATACACGAATTTTAATACTAGGTTGGAATTTTTTTCTTCAAACTATTGTCAATATTCAAATTTTAAACATTGGTTGAAATCTTTATGTCAAACAATCGTCAATAATCGAACTTTAATACTAGGTTGGAATTTTTTTCTTCAAACTATCGCCTATATACGAAATTTAACTCTCGGTGGGAAATTTTTGGTCAACCTATCGTCAATGTACGAATTTTATCTCTCGGTGCGCACTTTTTTCTTCAAACTACTGTCAACATTCAAATTTTAACTATTGGTTGAAATCCTTATGTCAAACAATCGTCAATAAACGAATTTTAATACTAGGTTGGAATATTTTTCTTCAAACTATCGCCTATATACGAAAGTTCACTCTCGGTGGGAATTTTTTGGTCAAACTATCGTCAATGTACGAATTTTAACTCTTGGTGGGCACTTTTTTCTTCAAACTACTGTCAATATTCAAATTTTAACTATTGGTTGAAATCTTTATGTCAAACAATCGTCAATAATCTAATTTTAATACTAGGTTGGAATTTTTTTCTCCAAACCATCGTCTATATACGAATTTTAACTCTCGATGGGAATTTTTTGGCAAACTACCGTCAATGTACGAATTTTAACTCTCGGTGGGCACTTTTTCTTCAAACTACTATCAATACTCAAATTTTAACTATTGGTTGAAATCTTTATGTCAAACAATCGTCAATAATCGAATTTTAATACTAGGTTGGAATTTTTTTCTTCAAACTATCGCCTATATTCGAAATTTAACTCTCGGGAGGAATTTTTTGGTCAAGCTACCGTCAATGTACGAATTTTAACTCTAGGTGGGCACTTTTTTCTTCAAACTACTGTCAATATTCAAATTTTAACTGTTGTTTGGAATCTTTTTGTCAAACAATCGTCAATACACGAATTTTAATACTAGGTTGGAATTTTTTTCTTCAAACTATTGTCAATATTCAAATTTTAAATATTGGTTCAAATCTTTATATCAAACAATCGTCAATACACGAATTTTAATACTAGGTTGGAATTTTTTTCTTCAAACTATTGTCAATATTCAAATTTTAAATATTGGTTGAAATCTTTATGTCAAGCAATCGTCAATAATCGAATTTTAATACTAGGTTGGAATTTTTTTCTTCAAACTATCGCCTATATACGAAATTTAACTCTCGGTGGGAATTTTTTGGTCAACCTACCGTCAATGTACGAATTTTAACTCTCGGTGGGAACTTTTTTCTTCAAACTACTATCAATACTCAAATTTTAACTATTATTTGGAATCTTTTTGTCAACAATCGTCAATACACGAATTTTAATACTAGGTTGGAATTTTTTTCTTCAAACTATTGTCAATATTCAAATTTTAAACATTGGTTGAAATCTTTATGTCAAACAATCGTCAATAATCGAACTTTAATACTAGGTTGGAATTTTTTTCTTCAAACTATCGCCTATATACGAAATTTAACTCTCGGTGGGAAATTTTTGGTCAACCTATCGTCAATGTACGAATTTTATCTCTCGGTGCGCACTTTTTTCTTCAAACTACTGTCAACATTCAAATTTTAACTATTGGTTGAAATCCTTATGTCAAACAATCGTCAATAAACGAATTTTAATACTAGGTTGGAATATTTTTCTTCAAACTATCGCCTATATACGAATGTTCACTCTCGGTGGGAATTTTTTGGTCAAACTATCGTCAATGTACGAATTTTAACTCTTGGTGGGCACTTTTTTCTTCAAACTACTGTCAATATTCAAATTTTAACTATTGGTTGAAATCTTTATGTCAAACAATCGTCAATAATCGAATTTTAATACTAGGTTGGAATTTTTTTCTTCAAACTATCGCCTATATACGAAATTTAACTCTCGGTGGGAATTTTTTGGTCAACCTATCGTCAATGTCCGTATTTTAACTCTCGGTGGGCACTTTTTTCTTCAAACTACTATCAATACTCAAATTTTAACTATTATTTGGAATCTTTTTGTCAACAATCGTCAATACACGAATCTTAATACTAGGTTGGAATTTTTTTCTTCAAACTATCTCCTATATACGAAATTTAATTTTCGGTAGGAATTTTTTGGTCAAACTATCGTCAATGTACGAATTTTAACTCTCGGTGGGCACTTTTTTCTTCAAACTACTGTCAATATTCAAATTTTAACTATTGGTTGGAATCTTTTTGTCAAACAATCGTCAATACACGAATTTTAATACTAGGTTGGAATTTGTTTCTTCAAACTATTGTCAATATTCAAATTTTAAATATTGGTTCAAATCTTTATATCAAACAATCGTCAATACACGAATTTTAATACTAGGTTGGAATTTTTTTCTTCAAACTATTGTCAATATTCAAATTTTAAATATTGGTTGAAATCTTTATGTCAATCAATCGTCAATAATCGAATTTTAATACTAGGTTGGAATTTTTTTCTTCAAGATTTCGCCTATATACGAAATTTTACTCTCGGGAGGAATTTCTTGGTCAAGCTACGGCCAATGTACGAATTTTAACTCTCGGTGGGAACTTTTTTCTTCAAACTACTATCAATACTCAAATTTTAACTATTATTTGGAATCTTTTTGTCAACAATCGTCAATACACGAATTTTAATACTAGGTTGGAATTTTTTTCTTCAAACTATTGTCAATATTCAAATTTTAAACATTGGTTGAAATCTTTATGTCAAACAATCGTCAATAATCGAACTTTAATACTAGGTTGGAATTTTTTTCTTCAAACTATCGCCTATATACGAAATTTAACTCTCGGTGGGAAATTTTTGGTCAACCTATCGTCAATGTACGAATTTTATCTCTCGGTGCGCACTTTTTTCTTCAAACTACTGTCAACATTCAAATTTTAACTATTGGTTGAAATCCTTATGTCAAACAATCGTCAATAAACGAATTTTAATACTAGGTTGGAATATTTTTCTTCAAACTATCGCCTATATACGAAATTTAACTCTCGGGAGGAATTTTTTGGTCAAGCTACCGTCAATGTACGAATTTTAACTCTAGGTGGGCACTTTTTTCTTCAAACTACTGTCAATATTCAAATTTTAACTGTTGTTTGGAATCTTTTTGTCAAACAATCGTCAATACACGAATTTTAATACTAGGTTGGAATTTTTTTCTTCAAACTATTGTCAATATTCAAATTTTAAATATTGGTTCAAATCTTTATATCAAACAATCGTCAATACACGAATTTTAATACTAGGTTGGAATTTTTTTCTTCAAACTATTGTCAATATTCAAATTTTAAATATTGGTTCAAATCTTTATATCAAACAATCGTCAATACACGAATTTTAATACTAGGTTGGAATTTTTTTCTTCAAACTATTGTCAATATTCAAATTTTAAATATTGGTTGAAATCTTTATGTCAAGCAATCGTCAATAATCGAATTTTAATACTAGGTTGGAATTTTTTTCTTCAAACTATCGCCTATATACGAAATTTAACTCTCGGGAGGAATTTTTTGGTCAAGCTACCGTCAATGTACGAATTTTAACTCTAGGTGGGCACTTTTTTCTTCAAACTACTGTCAATATTCAAATTTTAACTGTTGTTTGGAATCTTTTTGTCAAACAATCGTCAATACACGAATTTTAATACTAGGTTGGAATTTTTTTCTTCAAACTATTGTCAATATTCAAATTTTAAATATTGGTTCAAATCTTTATATCAAACAATCGTCAATACACGAATTTTAATACTAGGTTGGAATTTTTTTCTTCAAACTATTGTCAATATTCAAATTTTAAATATTGGTTCAAATCTTTATATCAAACAATCGTCAATACACGAATTTTAATACTAGGTTGGAATTTTTTTCTTCAAACTATTGTCAATATTCAAATTTTAAATATTGGTTGAAATCTTTATGTCAAGCAATCGTCAATAATCGAATTTTAATACTAGGTTGGAATTTTTTTCTTCAAGATTTCGCCTATATACGAAATTTAACTCTCGGGAGGAATTTTTTGGTCAAGCTACGGCCAATGTACGAATTTTAACTCTCGGTGGGAACTTTTTTCTTCAAACTACTATCAATACTCAAATTTTAACTATTATTTGGAATCTTTTTGTCAACAATCGTCAATACACGAATTTTAATACTAGGTTGGAATTTTTTTCTTCAAACTATTGTCAATATTCAAATTTTAAACATTGGTTGAAATCTTTATGTCAAACAATCGTCAATAATCGAACTTTAATACTAGGTTGGAATTTTTTTCTTCAAACTATCGCCTATATACGAAATTTAACTCTCGGTGGGAACTTTTCGGTCAACCTATCGTCAATGTCCGTATTTTAACTCTCGGTGGGCCCTTTTTTCTTCAAACTACTATCAATACTCAAATTTTAACTATTATTTGGAATCTTTTTGTCAACAATCGTCAATACACGAATTTTAATACTAGGTTGGAATTTTTTTCTTCAAACTATCTCCTATATACGAAATTTAATTCTCGGTAGGAATTTTTTGGTCAAACTATCGTCAATGTACGAATTTTAACTCTCGGTGGGCACTTTTTTCTTCAAACTACTGTCAATATTCAAATTTTAACTATTGGTTGGAATCTTTTTGTCAAACAATCGTCAATACACGAATTTTAATACTAGGTTGGAATTTTTTTCTTCAAACTATTGTCAATATTCAAATTTTAAATATTGGTTCAAATCTTTATATCAAACAATCGTCAATACACGAATTTTAATACTAGGTTGGAATTTTTTTCTTCAAACTATTGTCAATATTCAAATTTTAAATATTGGTTGAAATCTTTATGTCAAGCAATCGTCAATAATCGAATTTTAATACTAGGTTGGAATTTTTTTCTTCAAGATTTCGCCTATATACGAAATTTAACTCTCGGGAGGAATTTTTTGGTCAAGCTACGGCCAATGTACGAATTTTAACTCTCGGTGGGAACTTTTTTCTTCAAACTACTATCAATACTCAAATTTTAACTATTATTTGGAATCTTTTTGTCAACAATCGTCAATACACGAATTTTAATACTAGGTTGGAATTTTTTTCTTCAAACTATTGTCAATATTCAAATTTTAAACATTGGTTGAAATCTTTATGTCAAACAATCGTCAATAATCGAACTTTAATACTAGGTTGGAATTTTTTTCTTCAAACTATCGCCTATATACGAAATTTAACTCTGGGTGGGAAATTTTTGGTCAACCTATCGTCAATGTACGAATTTTATCTCTCGGTGCGCACTTTTTTCTTCAAACTACTGTCAACATTCAAATTTTAACTATTGGTTGAAATCCTTATGTCAAACAATCGTCAATAAACGAATTTTAATACTAGGTTGGAATATTTTTCTTCAAACTATCGCCTATATACGAAAGTTCACTCTCGGTGGGAATTTTTTGGTCAAACTATCGTCAATGTACGAATTTTAACTCTTGGTGGGCACTTTTTTCTTCAAACTACTGTCAATATTCAAATTTTAACTATTGGTTGAAATCTTTATGTCAAACAATTGTCAATAATCGAATTTTAATACTAGGTTGGAATTTTTTTCTTCAAACTATCGCCTATATACGAAATTTAACTCTCGGTGGGAATTTTTTGGTCAACCTATCGTCAATGTCCGTATTTTAACTCTCGGTGGGCACTTTTTTCTTCAAACTACTTTCAATACTCAAATTTTAACTATTATTTGGAATCTTTTTGTCAACAATCGTCAATACACGAATTTTAATACTAGGTTGGAATTTTTTTCTTCAAACTATCTCCTATATACGAAATTTAATTCTCGGTAGGAATTTTTTGGTCAAACTATCGTCAATGTACGAATTTTAACTCTCGGTGGGCACTTTTTTCTTCAAACTACTGTCAATATTCAAATTTTAACTATTGGTTGGAATCTTTTTGTCAAACAATCGTCAATACACGAATTTTAATACTAGGTTGGAATTTTTTTCTTCAAACTATTGTCAATACTCAAATTTTAAATATTGGTTCAAATCTTTATGTCAAACAATCGTCAATACACGAATTTTAATACCAGGTTGGAATTTTTTTCTCCAAACCATCGTCTATATACGAATTTTAACTCTCGATGGGAATTTTTTGGCAAACTACCGTCAATGTACGAATTTTAACTCTCGGTGGGCACTTTATCTTCAAACTACTATCAATACTCAAATTTTAACTATTGGTTGAAGTCTTTACGTCAAACAATCGTCAATAATCGAATTTTAATACTAGGTTGGAATTTTTTTCTTCAAACTATCGCCTATATACGAAATTTAACTCTCGGGAGGAATTTTTTGGTCAAGCTACCGTCAATGTACGAATTTTAACTCTAGGTGGGCACTTTTTTCTTCAAACTACTGTCAATATTCAAATTTTAACTGTTGTTTGGAATCTTTTTGTCAAACAATCGTCAATACACGAATTTTAATACTAGGTTGGAATTTTTTTCTTCAAACTATTGTCAATATTCAAATTTTAAATATTGGTTCAAATCTTTATATCAAACAATCGTCAATACACGAATTTTAATACTAGGTTGGAATTTTTTTCTTCAAACTATTGTCAATATTCAAATTTTAAATATTGGTTCAAATCTTTATATCAAACAATCGTCAATACACGAATTTTAATACTAGGTTGGAATTTTTTTCTTCAAACTATTGTCAATATTCAAATTTTAAATATTGGTTGAAATCTTTATGTCAAGCAATCGTCAATAATCGAATTTTAATACTAGGTTGGAATTTTTTTCTTCAAACTATCGCCTATATACGAAATTTAACTCTCGGGAGGAATTTTTTGGTCAAGCTACCGTCAATGTACGAATTTTAACTCTAGGTGGGCACTTTTTTCTTCAAACTACTGTCAATATTCAAATTTTAACTGTTGTTTGGAATCTTTTTGTCAAACAATCGTCAATACACGAATTTTAATACTAGGTTGGAATTTTTTTCTTCAAACTATTGTCAATATTCAAATTTTAAATATTGGTTCAAATCTTTATATCAAACAATCGTCAATACACGAATTTTAATACTAGGTTGGAATTTTTTTCTTCAAACTATTGTCAATATTCAAATTTTAAATATTGGTTCAAATCTTTATATCAAACAATCGTCAATACACGAATTTTAATACTAGGTTGGAATTTTTTTCTTCAAACTATTGTCAATATTCAAATTTTAAATATTGGTTGAAATCTTTATGTCAAGCAATCGTCAATAATCGAATTTTAATACTAGGTTGGAATTTTTTTCTTCAAGATTTCGCCTATATACGAAATTTAACTCTCGGGAGGAATTTTTTGGTCAAGCTACGGCCAATGTACGAATTTTAACTCTCGGTGGGAACTTTTTTCTTCAAACTACTATCAATACTCAAATTTTAACTATTATTTGGAATCTTTTTGTCAACAATCGTCAATACACGAATTTTAATACTAGGTTGGAATTTTTTTCTTCAAACTATTGTCAATATTCAAATTTTAAACATTGGTTGAAATCTTTATGTCAAACAATCGTCAATAATCGAACTTTAATACTAGGTTGGAATTTTTTTCTTCAAACTATCGCCTATATACGAAATTTAACTCTCGGTGGGAATTTTTCGGTCAACCTATCGTCAATGTCCGTATTTTAACTCTCGGTGGGCACTTTTTTCTTCAAACTACTATCAATACTCAAATTTTAACTATTATTTGGAATCTTTTTGTCAACAATCGTCAATACACGAATTTTAATACTAGGTTGGAATTTTTTTCTTCAAACTATCTCCTATATACGAAATTTAATTCTCGGTAGGAATTTTTTGGTCAAACTATCGTCAATGTACGAATTTTAACTCTCGGTGGGCACTTTTTTCTTCAAACTACTGTCAATATTCAAATTTTAACTATTGGTTGGAATCTTTTTGTCAAACAATCGTCAATACACGAATTTTAATACTAGGTTGGAATTTTTTTCTTCAAACTATTGTCAATATTCAAATTTTAAATATTGGTTCAAATCTTTATATCAAACAATCGTCAATACACGAATTTTAATACTAGGTTGGAATTTTTTTCTTCAAACTATTGTCAATATTCAAATTTTAAATATTGGTTGAAATCTTTATGTCAAGCAATCGTCAATAATCGAATTTTAATACTAGGTTGGAATTTTTTTCTTCAAGATTTCGCCTATATACGAAATTTAACTCTCGGGAGGAATTTTTTGGTCAAGCTACGGCCAATGTACGAATTTTAACTCTCGGTGGGAACTTTTTTCTTCAAACTACTATCAATACTCAAATTTTAACTATTATTTGGAATCTTTTTGTCAACAATCGTCAATACACGAATTTTAATACTAGGTTGGAATTTTTTTCTTCAAACTATTGTCAATATTCAAATTTTAAACATTGGTTGAAATCTTTATGTCAAACAATCGTCAATAATCGAACTTTAATACTAGGTTGGAATTTTTTTCTTCAAACTATCGCCTATATACGAAATTTAACTCTGGGTGGGAAATTTTTGGTCAACCTATCGTCAATGTACGAATATTATCTCTCGGTGCGCACTTTTTTCTTCAAACTACTGTCAACATTCAAATTTTAACTATTGGTTGAAATCCTTATGTCAAACAATCGTCAATAAACGAATTTTAATACTAGGTTGGAATATTTTTCTTCAAACTATCGCCTATATACGAAAGTTCACTCTCGGTGGGAATTTTTTGGTCAAACTATCGTCAATGTACGAATTTTAACTCTTGGTGGGCACTTTTTTCTTCAAACTACTGTCAATATTCAAATTTTAACTATTGGTTGAAATCTTTATGTCAAACAATTGTCAATAATCGAATTTTAATACTAGGTTGGAATTTTTTTCTTCAAACTATCGCCTATATACGAAATTTAACTCTCGGTGGGAATTTTTTGGTCAACCTATCGTCAATGTCCGTATTTTAACTCTCGGTGGGCACTTTTTTCTTCAAACTACTTTCAATACTCAAATTTTAACTATTATTTGGAATCTTTTTGTCAACAATCGTCAATACACGAATTTTAATACTAGGTTGGAATTTTTTTCTTCAAACTATCTCCTATATACGAAATTTAATTCTCGGTAGGAATTTTTTGGTCAAACTATCGTCAATGTACGAATTTTAACTCTCGGTGGGCACTTTTTTCTTCAAACTACTGTCAATATTCAAATTTTAACTATTGGTTGGAATCTTTTTGTCAAACAATCGTCAATACACGAATTTTAATACTAGGTTGGAATTTTTTTCTTCAAACTATTGTCAATACTCAAATTTTAAATATTGGTTCAAATCTTTATGTCAAACAATCGTCAATACACGAATTTTAATACCAGGTTGGAATTTTTTTCTCCAAACCATCGTCTATATACGAATTTTAACTCTCGATGGGAATTTTTTGGCAAACTACCGTCAATGTACGAATTTTAACTCTCGGTGGGCACTTTATCTTCAAACTACTATCAATACTCAAATTTTAACTATTGGTTGAAGTCTTTACGTCAAACAATCGTCAATAATCGAATTTTAATACTAGGTTGGAATTTTTTTCTTCAAACTATCGCCTATATACGAAATTTAACTCTCGGGAGGAATTTTTTGGTCAAGCTACCGTCAATGTACGAATTTTAACTCTAGGTGGGCACTTTTTTCTTCAAACTACTGTCAATATTCAAATTTTAACTGTTGTTTGGAATCTTTTTGTCAAACAATCGTCAATACACGAATTTTAATACTAGGTTGGAATTTTTTTCTTCAAACTATTGTCAATATTCAAATTTTAAATATTGGTTCAAATCTTTATATCAAACAATCGTCAATACACGAATTTTAATACTAGGTTGGAATTTTTTTCTTCAAACTATTGTCAATATTCAAATTTTAAATATTGGTTCAAATCTTTATATCAAACAATCGTCAATACACGAATTTTAATACTAGGTTGGAATTTTTTTCTTCAAACTATTGTCAATATTCAAATTTTAAATATTGGTTGAAATCTTTATGTCAAGCAATCGTCAATAATCGAATTTTAATACTAGGTTGGAATTTTTTTCTTCAAGATTTCGCCTATATACGAAATTTAACTCTCGGGAGGAATTTTTTGGTCAAGCTACGGCCAATGTACGAATTTTAACTCTCGGTGGGAACTTTTTTCTTCAAACTACTATCAATACTCAAATTTTAACTATTATTTGGAATCTTTTTGTCAACAATCGTCAATACACGAATTTTAATACTAGGTTGGAATTTTTTTCTTCAAACTATTGTCAATATTCAAATTTTAAACATTGGTTGAAATCTTTATGTCAAACAATCGTCAATAATCGAACTTTAATACTAGGTTGGAATTTTTTTCTTCAAACTATCGCCTATATACGAAATTTAACTCTCGGTGGGAATTTTTTGGTCAACCTATCGTCAATGTCCGTATTTTAACTCTCGGTGGGCACTTTTTTCTTCAAACTACTTTCAATACTCAAATTTTAACTATTATTTGGAATCTTTTTGTCAACAATCGTCAATACACGAATTTTAATACTAGGTTGGAATTTTTTTCTTCAAACTATCTCCTATATACGAAATTTAATTCTCGGTAGGAATTTTTTGGTCAAACTATCGTCAATGTACGAATTTTAACTCTCGGTGGGCACTTTTTTCTTCAAACTACTGTCAATATTCAAATTTTAACTATTGGTTGGAATCTTTTTGTCAAACAATCGTCAATACACGAATTTTAATACTAGGTTGGAATTTTTTTCTTCAAACTATTGTCAATACTCAAATTTTAAATATTGGTTCAAATCTTTATGTCAAACAATCGTCAATACACGAATTTTAATACCAGGTTGGAATTTTTTTCTCCAAACCATCGTCTATATACGAATTTTAACTCTCGATGGGAATTTTTTGGCAAACTACCGTCAATGTACGAATTTTAACTCTCGGTGGGCACTTTATCTTCAAACTACTATCAATACTCAAATTTTAACTATTGGTTGAAGTCTTTACGTCAAACAATCGTCAATAATCGAATTTTAATACTAGGTTGGAATTTTTTTCTTCAAACTATCGCCTATATACGAAATTTAACTCTCGGGAGGAATTTTTTGGTCAAGCTACCGTCAATGTACGAATTTTAACTCTAGGTGGGCACTTTTTTCTTCAAACTACTGTCAATATTCAAATTTTAACTGTTGTTTGGAATCTTTTTGTCAAACAATCGTCAATACACGAATTTTAATACTAGGTTGGAATTTTTTTCTTCAAACTATTGTCAATATTCAAATTTTAAATATTGGTTCAAATCTTTATATCAAACAATCGTCAATACACGAATTTTAATACTAGGTTGGAATTTTTTTCTTCAAACTATTGTCAATATTCAAATTTTAAATATTGGTTCAAATCTTTATATCAAACAATCGTCAATACACGAATTTTAATACTAGGTTGGAATTTTTTTCTTCAAACTATTGTCAATATTCAAATTTTAAACATTGGTTGAAATCTTTATGTCAAACAATCGTCAATAATCGAACTTTAATACTAGGTTGGAATTTTTTTCTTCAAACTATCGCCTATATACGAAATTTAACTCTCGGTGGGAACTTTTCGGTCAACCTATCGTCAATGTCCGTATTTTAACTCTCGGTGGGCCCTTTTTTCTTCAAACTACTATCAATACTCAAATTTTAACTATTATTTGGAATCTTTTTGTCAACAATCGTCAATACACGAATTTTAATACTAGGTTGGAATTTTTTTCTTCAAACTATCTCCTATATACGAAATTTAATTCTCGGTAGGAATTTTTTGGTCAAACTATCGTCAATGTACGAATTTTAACTCTCGGTGGGCACTTTTTTCTTCAAACTACTGTCAATATTCAAATTTTAACTATTGGTTGGAATCTTTTTGTCAAACAATCGTCAATACACGAATTTTAATACTAGGTTGGAATTTTTTTCTTCAAACTATTGTCAATATTCAAATTTTAAATATTGGTTCAAATCTTTATATCAAACAATCGTCAATACACGAATTTTAATACTAGGTTGGAATTTTTTTCTTCAAACTATTGTCAATATTCAAATTTTAAATATTGGTTGAAATCTTTATGTCAAGCAATCGTCAATAATCGAATTTTAATACTAGGTTGGAATTTTTTTCTTCAAGATTTCGCCTATATACGAAATTTAACTCTCGGGAGGAATTTTTTGGTCAAGCTACGGCCAATGTACGAATTTTAACTCTCGGTGGGAACTTTTTTCTTCAAACTACTATCAATACTCAAATTTTAACTATTATTTGGAATCTTTTTGTCAACAATCGTCAATACACGAATTTTAATACTAGGTTGGAATTTTTTTCTTCAAACTATTGTCAATATTCAAATTTTAAACATTGGTTGAAATCTTTATGTCAAACAATCGTCAATAATCGAACTTTAATACTAGGTTGGAATTTTTTTCTTCAAACTATCGCCTATATACGAAATTTAACTCTGGGTGGGAAATTTTTGGTCAACCTATCGTCAATGTACGAATTTTATCTCTCGGTGCGCACTTTTTTCTTCAAACTACTGTCAACATTCAAATTTTAACTATTGGTTGAAATCCTTATGTCAAACAATCGTCAATAAACGAATTTTAATACTAGGTTGGAATATTTTTCTTCAAACTATCGCCTATATACGAAAGTTCACTCTCGGTGGGAATTTTTTGGTCAAACTATCGTCAATGTACGAATTTTAACTCTTGGTGGGCACTTTTTTCTTCAAACTACTGTCAATATTCAAATTTTAACTATTGGTTGAAATCTTTATGTCAAACAATTGTCAATAATCGAATTTTAATACTAGGTTGGAATTTTTTTCTTCAAACTATCGCCTATATACGAAATTTAACTCTCGGTGGGAATTTTTTGGTCAACCTATCGTCAATGTCCGTATTTTAACTCTCGGTGGGCACTTTTTTCTTCAAACTACTTTCAATACTCAAATTTTAACTATTATTTGGAATCTTTTTGTCAACAATCGTCAATACACGAATTTTAATACTAGGTTGGAATTTTTTTCTTCAAACTATCTCCTATATACGAAATTTAATTCTCGGTAGGAATTTTTTGGTCAAACTATCGTCAATGTACGAATTTTAACTCTCGGTGGGCACTTTTTTCTTCAAACTACTGTCAATATTCAAATTTTAACTATTGGTTGGAATCTTTTTGTCAAACAATCGTCAATACACGAATTTTAATACTAGGTTGGAATTTTTTTCTTCAAACTATTGTCAATACTCAAATTTTAAATATTGGTTCAAATCTTTATGTCAAACAATCGTCAATACACGAATTTTAATACCAGGTTGGAATTTTTTTCTCCAAACCATCGTCTATATACGAATTTTAACTCTCGATGGGAATTTTTTGGCAAACTACCGTCAATGTACGAATTTTAACTCTCGGTGGGCACTTTATCTTCAAACTACTATCAATACTCAAATTTTAACTATTGGTTGAAGTCTTTACGTCAAACAATCGTCAATAATCGAATTTTAATACTAGGTTGGAATTTTTTTCTTCAAACTATCGCCTATATACGAAATTTAACTCTCGGGAGGAATTTTTTGGTCAAGCTACCGTCAATGTACGAATTTTAACTCTAGGTGGGCACTTTTTTCTTCAAACTACTGTCAATATTCAAATTTTAACTGTTGTTTGGAATCTTTTTGTCAAACAATCGTCAATACACGAATTTTAATACTAGGTTGGAATTTTTTTCTTCAAACTATTGTCAATATTCAAATTTTAAATATTGGTTCAAATCTTTATATCAAACAATCGTCAATACACGAATTTTAATACTAGGTTGGAATTTTTTTCTTCAAACTATTGTCAATATTCAAATTTTAAATATTGGTTCAAATCTTTATATCAAACAATCGTCAATACACGAATTTTAATACTAGGTTGGAATTTTTTTCTTCAAACTATTGTCAATATTCAAATTTTAAATATTGGTTGAAATCTTTATGTCAAGCAATCGTCAATAATCGAATTTTAATACTAGGTTGGAATTTTTTTCTTCAAACTATCGCCTATATACGAAATTTAACTCTCGGGAGGAATTTTTTGGTCAAGCTACCGTCAATGTACGAATTTTAACTCTAGGTGGGCACTTTTTTCTTCAAACTACTGTCAATATTCAAATTTTAACTGTTGTTTGGAATCTTTTTGTCAAACAATCGTCAATACACGAATTTTAATACTAGGTTGGAATTTTTTTCTTCAAACTATTGTCAATATTCAAATTTTAAATATTGGTTCAAATCTTTATATCAAACAATCGTCAATACACGAATTTTAATACTAGGTTGGAATTTTTTTCTTCAAACTATTGTCAATATTCAAATTTTAAATATTGGTTCAAATCTTTATATCAAACAATCGTCAATACACGAATTTTAATACTAGGTTGGAATTTTTTTCTTCAAACTATTGTCAATATTCAAATTTTAAATATTGGTTGAAATCTTTATGTCAAGCAATCGTCAATAATCGAATTTTAATACTAGGTTGGAATTTTTTTCTTCAAGATTTCGCCTATATACGAAATTTAACTCTCGGGAGGAATTTTTTGGTCAAGCTACGGCCAATGTACGAATTTTAACTCTCGGTGGGAACTTTTTTCTTCAAACTACTATCAATACTCAAATTTTAACTATTATTTGGAATCTTTTTGTCAACAATCGTCAATACACGAATTTTAATACTAGGTTGGAATTTTTTTCTTCAAACTATTGTCAATATTCAAATTTTAAACATTGGTTGAAATCTTTATGTCAAACAATCGTCAATAATCGAACTTTAATACTAGGTTGGAATTTTTTTCTTCAAACTATCGCCTATATACGAAATTTAACTCTCGGTGGGAATTTTTCGGTCAACCTATCGTCAATGTCCGTATTTTAACTCTCGGTGGGCACTTTTTTCTTCAAACTACTATCAATACTCAAATTTTAACTATTATTTGGAATCTTTTTGTCAACAATCGTCAATACACGAATTTTAATACTAGGTTGGAATTTTTTTCTTCAAACTATCTCCTATATACGAAATTTAATTCTCGGTAGGAATTTTTTGGTCAAACTATCGTCAATGTACGAATTTTAACTCTCGGTGGGCACTTTTTTCTTCAAACTACTGTCAATATTCAAATTTTAACTATTGGTTGGAATCTTTTTGTCAAACAATCGTCAATACACGAATTTTAATACTAGGTTGGAATTTTTTTCTTCAAACTATTGTCAATATTCAAATTTTAAATATTGGTTCAAATCTTTATATCAAACAATCGTCAATACACGAATTTTAATACTAGGTTGGAATTTTTTTCTTCAAACTATTGTCAATATTCAAATTTTAAATATTGGTTGAAATCTTTATGTCAAGCAATCGTCAATAATCGAATTTTAATACTAGGTTGGAATTTTTTTCTTCAAGATTTCGCCTATATACGAAATTTAACTCTCGGGAGGAATTTTTTGGTCAAGCTACGGCCAATGTACGAATTTTAACTCTCGGTGGGAACTTTTTTCTTCAAACTACTATCAATACTCAAATTTTAACTATTATTTGGAATCTTTTTGTCAACAATCGTCAATACACGAATTTTAATACTAGGTTGGAATTTTTTTCTTCAAACTATTGTCAATATTCAAATTTTAAACATTGGTTGAAATCTTTATGTCAAACAATCGTCAATAATCGAACTTTAATACTAGGTTGGAATTTTTTTCTTCAAACTATCGCCTATATACGAAATTTAACTCTGGGTGGGAAATTTTTGGTCAACCTATCGTCAATGTACGAATATTATCTCTCGGTGCGCACTTTTTTCTTCAAACTACTGTCAACATTCAAATTTTAACTATTGGTTGAAATCCTTATGTCAAACAATCGTCAATAAACGAATTTTAATACTAGGTTGGAATATTTTTCTTCAAACTATCGCCTATATACGAAAGTTCACTCTCGGTGGGAATTTTTTGGTCAAACTATCGTCAATGTACGAATTTTAACTCTTGGTGGGCACTTTTTTCTTCAAACTACTGTCAATATTCAAATTTTAACTATTGGTTGAAATCTTTATGTCAAACAATTGTCAATAATCGAATTTTAATACTAGGTTGGAATTTTTTTCTTCAAACTATCGCCTATATACGAAATTTAACTCTCGGTGGGAATTTTTTGGTCAACCTATCGTCAATGTCCGTATTTTAACTCTCGGTGGGCACTTTTTTCTTCAAACTACTTTCAATACTCAAATTTTAACTATTATTTGGAATCTTTTTGTCAACAATCGTCAATACACGAATTTTAATACTAGGTTGGAATTTTTTTCTTCAAACTATCTCCTATATACGAAATTTAATTCTCGGTAGGAATTTTTTGGTCAAACTATCGTCAATGTACGAATTTTAACTCTCGGTGGGCACTTTTTTCTTCAAACTACTGTCAATATTCAAATTTTAACTATTGGTTGGAATCTTTTTGTCAAACAATCGTCAATACACGAATTTTAATACTAGGTTGGAATTTTTTTCTTCAAACTATTGTCAATACTCAAATTTTAAATATTGGTTCAAATCTTTATGTCAAACAATCGTCAATACACGAATTTTAATACCAGGTTGGAATTTTTTTCTCCAAACCATCGTCTATATACGAATTTTAACTCTCGATGGGAATTTTTTGGCAAACTACCGTCAATGTACGAATTTTAACTCTCGGTGGGCACTTTATCTTCAAACTACTATCAATACTCAAATTTTAACTATTGGTTGAAGTCTTTACGTCAAACAATCGTCAATAATCGAATTTTAATACTAGGTTGGAATTTTTTTCTTCAAACTATCGCCTATATACGAAATTTAACTCTCGGGAGGAATTTTTTGGTCAAGCTACCGTCAATGTACGAATTTTAACTCTAGGTGGGCACTTTTTTCTTCAAACTACTGTCAATATTCAAATTTTAACTGTTGTTTGGAATCTTTTTGTCAAACAATCGTCAATACACGAATTTTAATACTAGGTTGGAATTTTTTTCTTCAAACTATTGTCAATATTCAAATTTTAAATATTGGTTCAAATCTTTATATCAAACAATCGTCAATACACGAATTTTAATACTAGGTTGGAATTTTTTTCTTCAAACTATTGTCAATATTCAAATTTTAAATATTGGTTCAAATCTTTATATCAAACAATCGTCAATACACGAATTTTAATACTAGGTTGGAATTTTTTTCTTCAAACTATTGTCAATATTCAAATTTTAAATATTGGTTGAAATCTTTATGTCAAGCAATCGTCAATAATCGAATTTTAATACTAGGTTGGAATTTTTTTCTTCAAGATTTCGCCTATATACGAAATTTAACTCTCGGGAGGAATTTTTTGGTCAAGCTACGGCCAATGTACGAATTTTAACTCTCGGTGGGAACTTTTTTCTTCAAACTACTATCAATACTCAAATTTTAACTATTATTTGGAATCTTTTTGTCAACAATCGTCAATACACGAATTTTAATACTAGGTTGGAATTTTTTTCTTCAAACTATTGTCAATATTCAAATTTTAAACATTGGTTGAAATCTTTATGTCAAACAATCGTCAATAATCGAACTTTAATACTAGGTTGGAATTTTTTTCTTCAAACTATCGCCTATATACGAAATTTAACTCTCGGTGGGAATTTTTTGGTCAACCTATCGTCAATGTCCGTATTTTAACTCTCGGTGGGCACTTTTTTCTTCAAACTACTTTCAATACTCAAATTTTAACTATTATTTGGAATCTTTTTGTCAACAATCGTCAATACACGAATTTTAATACTAGGTTGGAATTTTTTTCTTCAAACTATCTCCTATATACGAAATTTAATTCTCGGTAGGAATTTTTTGGTCAAACTATCGTCAATGTACGAATTTTAACTCTCGGTGGGCACTTTTTTCTTCAAACTACTGTCAATATTCAAATTTTAACTATTGGTTGGAATCTTTTTGTCAAACAATCGTCAATACACGAATTTTAATACTAGGTTGGAATTTTTTTCTTCAAACTATTGTCAATACTCAAATTTTAAATATTGGTTCAAATCTTTATGTCAAACAATCGTCAATACACGAATTTTAATACCAGGTTGGAATTTTTTTCTCCAAACCATCGTCTATATACGAATTTTAACTCTCGATGGGAATTTTTTGGCAAACTACCGTCAATGTACGAATTTTAACTCTCGGTGGGCACTTTATCTTCAAACTACTATCAATACTCAAATTTTAACTATTGGTTGAAGTCTTTACGTCAAACAATCGTCAATAATCGAATTTTAATACTAGGTTGGAATTTTTTTCTTCAAACTATCGCCTATATACGAAATTTAACTCTCGGGAGGAATTTTTTGGTCAAGCTACCGTCAATGTACGAATTTTAACTCTAGGTGGGCACTTTTTTCTTCAAACTACTGTCAATATTCAAATTTTAACTGTTGTTTGGAATCTTTTTGTCAAACAATCGTCAATACACGAATTTTAATACTAGGTTGGAATTTTTTTCTTCAAACTATTGTCAATATTCAAATTTTAAATATTGGTTCAAATCTTTATATCAAACAATCGTCAATACACGAATTTTAATACTAGGTTGGAATTTTTTTCTTCAAACTATTGTCAATATTCAAATTTTAAATATTGGTTCAAATCTTTATATCAAACAATCGTCAATACACGAATTTTAATACTAGGTTGGAATTTTTTTCTTCAAACTATTGTCAATATTCAAATTTTAAATATTGGTTGAAATCTTTATGTCAAGCAATCGTCAATAATCGAATTTTAATACTAGGTTGGAATTTTTTTCTTCAAACTATCGCCTATATACGAAATTTAACTCTCGGGAGGAATTTTTTGGTCAAGCTACCGTCAATGTACGAATTTTAACTCTAGGTGGGCACTTTTTTCTTCAAACTACTGTCAATATTCAAATTTTAACTGTTGTTTGGAATCTTTTTGTCAAACAATCGTCAATACACGAATTTTAATACTAGGTTGGAATTTTTTTCTTCAAACTATTGTCAATATTCAAATTTTAAATATTGGTTCAAATCTTTATATCAAACAATCGTCAATACACGAATTTTAATACTAGGTTGGAATTTTTTTCTTCAAACTATTGTCAATATTCAAATTTTAAATATTGGTTCAAATCTTTATATCAAACAATCGTCAATACACGAATTTTAATACTAGGTTGGAATTTTTTTCTTCAAACTATTGTCAATATTCAAATTTTAAATATTGGTTGAAATCTTTATGTCAAGCAATCGTCAATAATCGAATTTTAATACTAGGTTGGAATTTTTTTCTTCAAGATTTCGCCTATATACGAAATTTAACTCTCGGGAGGAATTTTTTGGTCAAGCTACGGCCAATGTACGAATTTTAACTCTCGGTGGGAACTTTTTTCTTCAAACTACTATCAATACTCAAATTTTAACTATTATTTGGAATCTTTTTGTCAACAATCGTCAATACACGAATTTTAATACTAGGTTGGAATTTTTTTCTTCAAACTATTGTCAATATTCAAATTTTAAACATTGGTTGAAATCTTTATGTCAAACAATCGTCAATAATCGAACTTTAATACTAGGTTGGAATTTTTTTCTTCAAACTATCGCCTATATACGAAATTTAACTCTCGGTGGGAATTTTTCGGTCAACCTATCGTCAATGTCCGTATTTTAACTCTCGGTGGGCACTTTTTTCTTCAAACTACTATCAATACTCAAATTTTAACTATTATTTGGAATCTTTTTGTCAACAATCGTCAATACACGAATTTTAATACTAGGTTGGAATTTTTTTCTTCAAACTATCTCCTATATACGAAATTTAATTCTCGGTAGGAATTTTTTGGTCAAACTATCGTCAATGTACGAATTTTAACTCTCGGTGGGCACTTTTTTCTTCAAACTACTGTCAATATTCAAATTTTAACTATTGGTTGGAATCTTTTTGTCAAACAATCGTCAATACACGAATTTTAATACTAGGTTGGAATTTTTTTCTTCAAACTATTGTCAATATTCAAATTTTAAATATTGGTTCAAATCTTTATATCAAACAATCGTCAATACACGAATTTTAATACTAGGTTGGAATTTTTTTCTTCAAACTATTGTCAATATTCAAATTTTAAATATTGGTTGAAATCTTTATGTCAAGCAATCGTCAATAATCGAATTTTAATACTAGGTTGGAATTTTTTTCTTCAAGATTTCGCCTATATACGAAATTTAACTCTCGGGAGGAATTTTTTGGTCAAGCTACGGCCAATGTACGAATTTTAACTCTCGGTGGGAACTTTTTTCTTCAAACTACTATCAATACTCAAATTTTAACTATTATTTGGAATCTTTTTGTCAACAATCGTCAATACACGAATTTTAATACTAGGTTGGAATTTTTTTCTTCAAACTATTGTCAATATTCAAATTTTAAACATTGGTTGAAATCTTTATGTCAAACAATCGTCAATAATCGAACTTTAATACTAGGTTGGAATTTTTTTCTTCAAACTATCGCCTATATACGAAATTTAACTCTCGGTGGGAATTTTTTGGTCAACCTATCGTCAATGTCCGTATTTTAACTCTCGGTGGGCACTTTTTTCTTCAAACTACTATCAATACTCAAATTTTAACTATTATTTGGAATCTTTTTGTCAACAATCGTCAATACACGAATTTTAATACTAGGTTGGAATTTTTTTCTTCAAACTATCTCCTATATACGAAATTTAATTCTCGGTAGGAATTTTTTGGTCAAACTATCGTCAATGTACGAATTTTAACTCTCGGTGGGCACTTTTTTCTTCAAACTACTGTCAATACTCAAATTTTAACTATTGGTTGAAATCTTTATGTCAAGCAATCGTCAATAATCGAATTTTAATACTAGGTTGGAATTTTTTTCTTCAAGATTTCGCCTATATACGAAATTTAACTCTCGGGAGGAATTTTTTGGTCAAGCTACGGCCAATGTACGAATTTTAACTCTCGGTGGGAACTTTTTTCTTCAAACTACTATCAATACTCAAATTTTAACTATTATTTGGAATCTTTTTGTCAACAATCGTCAATACACGAATTTTAATACTAGGTTGGAATTTTTTTCTTCAAACTATTGTCAATATTCAAATTTTAAACATTGGTTGAAATCTTTATGTCAAACAATCGTCAATAATCGAACTTTAATACTAGGTTGGAATTTTTTTCTTCAAACTATCGCCTATATACGAAATTTAACTCTCGGTGGGAATTTTTCGGTCAACCTATCGTCAATGTCCGTATTTTAACTCTCGGTGGGCACTTTTTTCTTCAAACTACTATCAATACTCAAATTTTAACTATTATTTGGAATCTTTTTGTCAACAATCGTCAATACACGAATTTTAATACTAGGTTGGAATTTTTTTCTTCAAACTATCTCCTATATACGAAATTTAATTCTCGGTAGGAATTTTTTGGTCAAACTATCGTCAATGTACGAATTTTAACTCTCGGTGGGCACTTTTTTCTTCAAACTACTGTCAATATTCAAATTTTAACTATTGGTTGGAATCTTTTTGTCAAACAATCGTCAATACACGAATTTTAATACTAGGTTGGAATTTTTTTCTTCAAACTATTGTCAATATTCAAATTTTAAATATTGGTTCAAATCTTTATATCAAACAATCGTCAATACACGAATTTTAATACTAGGTTGGAATTTTTTTCTTCAAACTATTGTCAATATTCAAATTTTAAATATTGGTTGAAATCTTTATGTCAAGCAATCGTCAATAATCGAATTTTAATACTAGGTTGGAATTTTTTTCTTCAAGATTTCGCCTATATACGAAATTTAACTCTCGGGAGGAATTTTTTGGTCAAGCTACGGCCAATGTACGAATTTTAACTCTCGGTGGGAACTTTTTTCTTCAAACTACTATCAATACTCAAATTTTAACTATTATTTGGAATCTTTTTGTCAACAATCGTCAATACACGAATTTTAATACTAGGTTGGAATTTTTTTCTTCAAACTATTGTCAATATTCAAATTTTAAACATTGGTTGAAATCTTTATGTCAAACAATCGTCAATAATCGAACTTTAATACTAGGTTGGAATTTTTTTCTTCAAACTATCGCCTATATACGAAATTTAACTCTCGGTGGGAATTTTTTGGTCAACCTATCGTCAATGTCCGTATTTTAACTCTCGGTGGGCACTTTTTTCTTCAAACTACTATCAATACTCAAATTTTAACTATTATTTGGAATCTTTTTGTCAACAATCGTCAATACACGAATTTTAATACTAGGTTGGAATTTTTTTCTTCAAACTATCTCCTATATACGAAATTTAATTCTCGGTAGGAATTTTTTGGTCAAACTATCGTCAATGTACGAATTTTAACTCTCGGTGGGCACTTTTTTCTTCAAACTACTGTCAATACTCAAATTTTAACTATTGGTTGAAATCTTTATGTCAAGCAATCGTCAATAATCGAATTTTAATACTAGGTTGGAATTTTTTTCTTCAAGATTTCGCCTATATACGAAATTTAACTCTCGGGAGGAATTTTTTGGTCAAGCTACGGCCAATGTACGAATTTTAACTCTCGGTGGGAACTTTTTTCTTCAAACTACTATCAATACTCAAATTTTAACTATTATTTGGAATCTTTTTGTCAACAATCGTCAATACACGAATTTTAATACTAGGTTGGAATTTTTTTCTTCAAACTATTGTCAATATTCAAATTTTAAACATTGGTTGAAATCTTTATGTCAAACAATCGTCAATAATCGAACTTTAATACTAGGTTGGAATTTTTTTCTTCAAACTATCGCCTATATACGAAATTTAACTCTCGGTGGGAATTTTTTGGTCAACCTATCGTCAATGTCCGTATTTTAACTCTCGGTGGGCACTTTTTTCTTCAAACTACTATCAATACTCAAATTTTAACTATTATTTGGAATCTTTTTGTCAACAATCGTCAATACACGAATTTTAATACTAGGTTGGAATTTTTTTCTTCAAACTATCTCCTATATACGAAATTTAATTCTCGGTAGGAATTTTTTGGTCAAACTATCGTCAATGTACGAATTTTAACTCTCGGTGGGCACTTTTTTCTTCAAACTATTGTCAATATTCAAATTTTAACTATTGGTTGGAATCTTTTTGTCAAACAATCGTCAATACACGAATTTTAATACTAGGTTGGAATTTTTTTCTTCAAACTATTGTCAATATTCAAATTTTAAATATTGGTTCAAATCTTTATGTCAAACAATCGTCAATACACTAATTTTAATACCAGGTTGGAATTTTTTTCTCCAAACCATCGTCTATATACGAATTTTAACTCTCGATGGGAATTTTTTGGCAAACTACCGTCAATGTACGAATTTTAACTCTCGGTGGGCACTTTTTCTTCAAACTACTATCAATACTCAAATTTTAACTATTGGTTGAAATCTTTATGTCAAACAATCGTCAATAATCGAATTTTAATACTAGGTTGGAATTTTTTTCTTCAAACTATCGCCTATATACGAAATTTAACTCTCGGTGGGAATTTTTTGGTCAACCTACCGTCATGTCCGTATTTTAACTCTCGGTGGGCACTTTTTTCTTCAAACTACTGTCAATATTCAAATTTTAACTATTGGTTGGAATCTTTTTGTCAAACAATCGTCAATACATGAATTTTAATACTAGGTTGGAATTTTTTTCTTCAAACTATTGTCAATATTCAAATTTTAAATATTGGTTCAAATCTTTATATCAAACAATCGTCAATACACGAATTTTAATACTAGGTTGGAATTTTTTTCTTCAAACTATTGTCAATATTCAAATTTTAAATATTGGTTGAAATCTTTATGTCAAGCAATCGTCAATAATCGAATTTTAATACTAGGTTGGAATTTTTTTCTTCAAGATTTCGCCTATATACGAAATTTAACTCTCGGGAGGAATTTTTTGGTCAAGCTACGGCCAATGTGCGAATTTTAATTCTCGGTGGGAACTTTTTTCTTCAAACTACTATCAATACTCAAATTTTAACTATTATTTGGAATCTTTTTGTCAACAATCGTCAATACACGAATTTTAATACTAGGTTGGAATTTTTTTCTTCAAACTATTGTCAATATTCAAATTTTAAACATTGGTTGAAATCTTTATGTCAAACAATCGTCAATAATCGAACTTTAATACTAGGTTGGAATTTTTTTCTTCAAACTATCGCCTATATACGAAATTTAACTCTCGGTGGGAATTTTTTGGTCAACCTATCGTCAATGTACGAATTTTAACTCTCGGTGGGAATTTTTTGGCAAACTACCGTCAATGTACGAATTTTAACTCTCGGTGGGCACTTTTTCTTCAAACTACTATCAATACTCAAATTTTAACTATTGGTTGAAATCTTTATGTCAAACAATCGTCAATAATCGAATTTTAATACTAGGTTGGAATTTTTTTCTTCAAACTATCGCCTATATACGAAATTTAACTCTCGGTGGGAATTTTTTGGTCAACCTATCGTCAATGTCCGTATTTTAACTCTCGGTGGGCACTTTTTTCTTCAAACTACTATCAATACTCAAATTTTAACTATTATTTGGAATCTTTTTGTCAACAATCGTCAATACACGAATTTTAATACTAGGTTGGAATTTTTTTCTTCAAACTATCTCCTATATACGAAATTTAATTCTCGGTAGGAATTTTTTGGTCAAACTATCGTCAATGTACGAATTTTAACTCTCGGTGGGCACTTTTTTCTTCAAACTACTGTCAATATTCAAATTTTAACTATTGGTTGGAATCTTTTTGTCAAACAATCGTCAATACATGAATTTTAATACTAGGTTGGAATTTTTTTCTTCAAACTATTGTCAATATTCAAATTTTAAATATTGGTTCAAATCTTTATATCAAACAATCGTCAATACACGAATTTTAATACTAGGTTGGAATTTTTTTCTTCAAACTATTGTCAATATTCAAATTTTAAATATTGGTTGAAATCTTTATGTCAAGCAATCGTCAATAATCGAATTTTAATACTAGGTTGGAATTTTTTTCTTCAAGATTTCGCCTATATACGAAATTTAACTCTCGGGAGGAATTTTTTGGTCAAGCTACGGCCAATGTACGAATTTTAACTCTCGGTGGGAACTTTTTTCTTCAAACTACTATCAATACTCAAATTTTAACTATTATTTGGAATCTTTTTGTCAACAATCGTCAATACACGAATTTTAATACTAGGTTGGAATTTTTTTCTTCAAACTATTGTCAATATTCAAATTTTAAACATTGGTTGAAATCTTTATGTCAAACAATCGTCAATAATCGAACTTTAATACTAGGTTGGAATTTTTTTCTTCAAACTATCGCCTATATACGAAATTTAACTCTCGGTGGGAAGTTTTTGGTCAACCTATCGTCAATGTACGAATTTTATCTCTCGGTGCGCACTTTTTTCTTCAAACTACTGTCAACATTCAAATTTTAACTATTGGTTGAAATCCTTATGTCAAACAATCGTCAATAAACGAATTTTAATACTAGGTTGGAATATTTTTCTTCAAACTATCGCCTATATACGAAAGTTCACTCTCGGTGGGAATTTTTTGGTCAAACTATCGTCAATGTACGAATTTTAACTCTTGGTGGGCACTTTTTTCTTCAAACTACTGTCAATATTCAAATTTTAACTATTGGTTGAAATCTTTATGTCAAACAATCGTCAATAATCGAATTTTAATACTAGGTTGGAATTTTTTTCTTCAAACTATCGCCTATATATGAAATTTAACTCTCGGTGGGAATTTTTTGGTCAACCTATCGTCAATGTCCGTATTTTAACTCTCGGTGGGCACTTTTTTCTTCAAACTACTATCAATACTCAAATTTTAACTATTATTTGGAATCTTTTTGTCAACAATCGTCAATACACGAATTTTAATACTAGGTTGGAATTTTTTTCTTCAAACTATTGTCAATATTCAAATTTTAAACATTGGTTGAAATCTTTATGTCAAACAATCGTCAATACACTAATTTTAATACCAGGTTGGAATTTTTTTCTCCAAACCATCGTCTATATACGAATTTTAACTCTCGATGGGAATTTTTTGGCAAACTACCGTCAATGTACGAATTTTAACTCTCGGTGGGCACTTTTTCTTCAAACTACTATCAATACTCAAATTTTAACTATTGGTTGAAATCTTTATGTCAAACAATCGTCAATAATCGAATTTTAATACTAGGTTGGAATTTTTTTCTTCAAACTATTGTCAATATTCAAATTTTAAATATTGGTTGAAATCTTTATGTCAAGCAATCGTCAATAATCGAATTTTAATACTAGGTTGGAATTTTTTTCTTCAAGATTTCGCCTATATACGAAATTTAGCTCTCGGGAGGAATTTTTTGGTCAAGCTACGGCCAATGTACGAATTTTAACTCTCGGTGGGAACTTTTTTCTTCAAACTACTATCAATACTCAAATTTTAACTATTATTTGGAATCTTTTTGTCAACAATCGTCAATACACGAATTTTAATACTAGGTTGGAATTTTTTTCTTCAAACTATCTCCTATATACAAAATTTAATTCTCGGTAGGAATTTTTTGGTCAAACTATCGTCAATGTACGAATTTTAACTCTCGGTGGGCACTTTTTTCTTCAAACTACTGTCAATATTCAAATTTTAACTATTGGTTGGAATCTTTTTGTCAAACAATCGTCAATACACGAATTTTAATACTAGGTTGGAATTTTTTTCTTCAAACTATTGTCAATATTCAAATTTTAAATATTGGTTCAAATCTTTATATCAAACAATCGTCAATACACGAATTTTAATACTAGGTTGGAATTTTTTTCTTCAAACTATTGTCAATATTCAAATTTTAAATATTGGTTGAAATCTTTATGTCAAGCAATCGTCAATAATCGAATTTTAATACTAGGTTGGAATTTTTTTCTTCAAGATTTCGCCTATATACGAAATTTAACTCTCGGGAGGAATTTTTTGGTCAACCTATCGTCAATGTACGAATTTTATCTCTCGGTGCGCACTTTTTTCTTCAAACTACTGTCAACATTCAAATTTTAACTATTGGTTGAAATCCTTATGTCAAACAATCGTCAATAAACGAATTTTAATACTAGGTTGGAATATTTTTCTTCAAACTATCGCCTATATACGAAATTTAACTCTCGGTGGGAATTTTTTGGTCAACCTATCGTCAATGTCCGTATTTTAACTCTCGGTGGGCACTTTTTTCTTCAAACTACTATCAATACTCAAATTTTAACTATTATTTGGAATCTTTTTGTCAACAATCGTCAATACACTAATTTTAATACTAGGTTGGAATTTTTTTCTTCAAACTATCTCCTATATACGAAATTTAATTCTCGGTAGGAATTTTTTGGTCAAACTATCGTCAATGTACGAATTTTAACTCTCGGTGGGCACTTTTTTCTTCAAACTACTGTCAATATTCAAATTTTAACTATTGGTTGGAATCTTTTTGTCAAACAATCGTCAATACACGAATTTTAATACTAGGTTGGAATTTTTTTCTTCAAACTATTGTCAATATTCAAATTTTATATATTGGTTGAAATCTTTATGTCAAGCAATCGTCAATAATCGAATTTTAATACTAGGTTGGAATTTTTTTCTTCAAGATTTCGCCTATATACGAAATTTAACTCTCGGGAGGAATTTTTTGGTCAAGCTACGGCCAATGTACGAATTTTAACTCTCGGTGGGAACTTTTTTCTTCAAACTACTATCAATACTCAAATTTTAACTATTATTTGGAATCTTTTTGTCAACAATCGTCAATACACGAATTTTAATACTAGGTTGGAATTTTTTTCTTCAAACTATTGTCAATATTCAAATTTTAAACATTGGTTGAAATCTTTATGTCAAACAATCGTCAATAATCGAACTTTAATACTAGGTTGGAATTTTTTTCTTCAAACTATCGCCTATATACGAAATTTAACTCTCGGTGGGAAATTTTTGGT